>NW_024081055.1:1065353-1333649 GCF_003009895.1 Hyaena hyaena | reverse complement strand
GCTCTTTCCATGTTTTGGCTACTGTTGAGAGTTCTGCTAGGAACATTGGGGTATATGTGCTCCTATGCATCAGCATTTCTATATCCCTTGGGTAAATACCTAGCAGTGCTATTGCTGGGTCATAGGGGAGTTCTATTGTTAACTTTTTGAGGAACCTCCACACTGTTTTCCAGAGGGGCTGCACCAGTTTACATTCCCACCAACAGTGTAGGAGGGTGCCCATTTCTCCACATCCTTGCCTGCATCTAGAGTTCTCTGATTTGCTCATTTTAGCCACTCTGACTGGTGTGAGGTGGTATCTCAGTGTGGTTTTGATTTGTATTTCCCTGATGAGGAGGGATGCTGAGCATCATTTCATGTGTCTGTTGGCCATCTGGATGTCCTCTTTGGAGAAATGTCTGTTCATGTCTTCTGCCCATTTCTTCACTGGATTGTTTGTTTTTTGGGTGTGGAGTTTGATGAGTTCCTTATAGATTTTGGATACTATCCCTTTATTTTATATGTCATTTGCTACTATCTTTTCCCATTCTGTTGGTTGTCTATTAGTTTTATGGATTTTTTCCTTTGCCATGCAGAAGCTTTTAATCTTGATGAGGTCCCAATCATTTATTTTTGCTCTTGATTCCCTTGCTTTTGGGGATGTGTCAAGTAAGAAGTTGCTGCGGTGGAGGTCAAGGAGGTCTTCTTCTACTGGGTTTACGGTGTTCTTGTTGCTCTACCTCTAGTTCCTTTAGGTGAGCTGCTAGATTTTGGATTTGCCCTTTTTCTAATTTCTTGAAATAGGCCTGGAGTGGAATGTACTTTCCTCTTAGGACTGCCTTTGCCGCATCCCATAGAGTTTGGATTGTTGTGTTTTCATTTTCATTTGTTTCCATATATTTTTAAATTTCTTCCCTAATTGCTTGATTGGCCCATTCATTCTTTAGTAGAGTGTACATTAACCTCCATGTTTTTGGAGGTTTTCCAGACTTCTTCCTGTGATTGATTTCAAGTTTCAAAGCATTATGATCTGAGAGTGTGCATGGTATGATCTCAGTATGTGATCACATACTGCTTTAGGACACAGTATGTGATCTATCTTGGAGAATGTGCCACGTGCACTTGAGAAGAAAGTGAATTCCCTGGCCTCAGGATGTAGAATTCTAAATATATCTGTCAGATCCATCTGGTCCAATGTGTCTTTCAAGTCTATGGTTTCTTTAGTGATTTTCTGTCTGGTTGACCTATCCATTGCTGTAAGCAGAGTATTTAAGTTCCCTACTCTTAACACATTCTCATCTATAAGATTGTTTCTGTTTGTGATTTTTTAAAATATTTAGGTGCTCCCATATTCGGTGCATAGACATTTATGATTGTTAGTTCCTCCTGATGGATATACCCTGTAATTATTATATAATGCCCTTCTTCATCTCTTGTTATTGTCTTTAAAGTCCAGATTGTCTGATATAAGTATAGCTACTCCAGCTTTCTTTTGATTTCCAGTAGCATGATATATATTTCTCCACCCCCTTACTTTTAATCTGAAGGCATCTTCCAGTCTAAAATGAGTTTCTTGTAGACAGCAAATAGATGGATTTTGTTTTTTATCCATTCTGCTACCCTATGTCTTTTGATTGAAGTATTCAGTCCATTTACATTAAGTGTTATTATTGAAATATGTGGGTTTAGAGTCTTTGTGTCCTTTGTGGGATTCATACTGTGGTGGTGTCTCTGGTATCTTCGTTCCTTGCAACACTTCCCTCAGAGAGTCCCCCTCAGGATTTCTTGTAGGGCTGGCTTACTGGTGATGAATTGTTTCAACTTCTTTTTATTTGGAAAGACTTTTATCTCTCCTTCTATTCTGAATGACAGTCTTGCTGGATAGAGGATTCTTGGCTGCATATTTTTTCTGTTCATCACATTGAGGAACTCCTGCCATTCCTTTCTGGCCTGCCAAGTTTCAGTAGATAGGTCTGTCACCACTCTGATAGGTTTCCCTTTGTATGTTAGGGCCCTTTTCTCCCTAGCTGCTTTCAAAATTCTCTCTTTGTCCTTGTATTTTGCCATTTTCACTAAGATATGTCGTGCAGAAGATCGATTCAAATTACGCCTGAGGGGAGTTCTCTGTGCCTCTTTTATTTCGACGTTTACTTCCTTCCCCAGGTTGGGGAAGCTCTCTGCTATAATCTGTTCCAGGACTCCTTCAGCACCTTTCCCTCTCTCTTCGTCTTCTGGGATTCCTATGATACAGATATTGTTGCGTTTGACCACATCGCTGAGCTCTTGAACTCTTCTTTCCTGTTCCTGGATCAGTTTGTCTCTTTTTTTGTCAGCTTCTTGTTTTTCTATAATGGTGTCTTCTAAATCACTTATTCTTCTTTCTGCCTTTTCAATCCATGCATTGGACGCCTCCAATTTATTATGTATCTCATTTATTGCATTTTAAAATTCATCATGCCTATTTTTATGCTCCATGTTGTTTGTAGCCATAGTTTCTTTGATGTCCTCTATACTTTTTTCAAGCCCAGCTATTAATTTTATGATTATTGTTCTAAAATCTTGTTCATTTATGCTGCTTATATCTGTTTTGAGGAGTTCTTTAGTCAATTCTTGGAATTTCTTTGGAGGATAGCTCTTTCGTTTCATCATTTAGGTTAGCTTTATATCTCTTGTTAGTTTTAAAGACTTGTTATGCTCTCTGTACCTGTGAGTGCTGCTGTACCCAAGAAGACTGACTGTCCAGGGTCTATCCTTTCAGAAAGTGTTTTTTGAATGGTATCTCTTGGTCTCTGTTGTTGAGACCTTGGTTATTTTATTTTCCTACTCGTAGTGATATTTGGGACTCTCCACCATGTGTACTTTGGCTTGTTTCTTGAGGTAGCCCTGAAGAAGAAAACAGACTGACAAAGACACAGGGAGCAGAGGCACACAAACACACAGACAAATCCAACAAACATGCAAACCGAGAGGGAAAACGAAAAGTTAAAAGACGGAGGAGGGAAGGTGAATAATAGAAAATAAAAAATACATTAAAAAGTCAAAAAGAAGAAAAGAAAAGGAAAAAAGAAGAAAACCGATGGACAAAGAGTGGTTTAAAGCATATAACCTATAATCAGATTTCCCAGCTACAATTAAATAGCCAGGTGTATGCAGTGCTGGTTGAAGAGCATAGAGAAAGAGAGAGAAGACAGGGCAGGGATGAGACAAAATTGGAAATAGAATGAACAGGCAGAAGGGATAAGAAGTTTTCTCAAAGAGCTTAAGGGTGGAATATGGTTGGAGAGGTGAGAGAAGGACGCTGGTGTTATCCAGAGAAACTATATAGTCTAATTACTCCTGAGAGAAAGAGATGAAAAGGTAGGTAGGTGTAGAATTTACATGTACAGAATGGACTAAATGTGACTGTTTAAGCAAGCCGGTGACCAGAATCAATCAGGTCAGTGTTCTGGAAAAAAGAAAAAAAAAAAAAAAAAAGAGGAGGGCAGCACTCTAGCAATGATGGGCGTGGTTTGATCCAATGTGTCAGGCGAGAGTTCTGCCTTGGAGGTTGTGGGGAGGAGAGTGGTGGCACTCCAGTCCCCCCTCAAACCAAGCACTGCACCTCACCCTCTTGGGTGTGCAAACTGCTGGTGCCAGGGGCGCAGCCAGAGTGGGTCACTCTCTTCAACCCAATCCCAGTCTCCAAATCCCAATCTCCAAATCCCAGTCCGTGTGCACCACTGAAATTGCCACAGACACAACTTCGCAGGCAATCCCCTCAGGGCAACTCCAAGCCTCCTGCCTACCCCTGGGGATTGAGCCAGAATCGCCACTCCCTTCTCTTCCAGGTTGGACTGGCAAATAAGGACAGGGGTCTGCCTGGGGGGTGACTCGGGTCCGCTGGAGAGGGGGAAACCGGGTCCCTCTGTGTCTCGTCACCCGAAACACGAACTCGTGGGCAAGTCTCCCAGTTTTAAGCCCTTTGCCTCTCCTCTAGGGATCCAGCCAAGCCAGGAGCACAAAGGAGCAGTCAGCGCGTGGCCCCTCCAGGAGGAGTTGGAGCCCGGGGACCTGGCATGCAGAGATTTGGCACTCACGGTCCTTCTGTGCCCTGAGCAGAGGTTTTTCTGTTCCCCAGCGACAGGGATCGTGTCTTGAGTAGTTTTGGCCTCTCTCTTTCCCCTCTCTCCGCCCCCCGTCCCTTTGAGTCTCTGATCCCGGCCCGCTTTTATCTTCCCCAGTTCGCACTCACGTTAGAAGTCTTTCTCAGTGGATTCTGCATCCTTTTTCTCCCAATCTCTTGGATTCTGTAAGGTTTCCTATGGTTTCAGGTCTTTTCCGTGTGAGATATGGGGGCAAGTGCAATGTATGGAGCTCCCTACTTCTCTGCCATCTTGTCAATATTCTAGTCTCTTATAATTTTTACTTACTTTGCTGCTTGCCTAGATATACATACAATGTGATCTTGGCTTTGGGAGTCGATTCCCATGATTCATCGCTTACATATAACACCCAATGCTCATCCCAGCAAGTGCCCTCCTCAATGCCCATCCCCTTTTCCCCTCTATGCCCCCCAACCCTCAGTGTGTTCTCTGTATTTAAGAGTTTCTTATGGTTTGCCTCCCTCTCTCTTTGAAACTATTTTCCCCTTCCTTTCCCCCCTGGTCTTCTGTGGAACACTTTTCTTGAATTATGGTTTTAAAATAACAGTTTTGTTCTGTTGTTCTGTTTCCTCCTCAAGGGCTTTAATCAAATGTTTGTTCTATTTCTTCTGTCTTCCATTTCAACCACTTCCTCTCAAACCCTTTTCACTTTATCCCATTTATATTCTCTTGGTTGCTTTCCATCTTTCTTGAATGTTCCTCATTAAATTTCCTTTTGAGTTTATTCTCCTTTGGACAACTTGTAATTTAGTCTTTATTTGTGAGATGATTCGGTCTTTTCTTTTTTATTTCTTTTGTAAGTTTAATCAACTCTCTTCATTTCTTTATGTAGCTTTGTCTATTTCTGTTTATAATTTTTGTCTTTCTGATTCAAGATAGGCTATCATATCCCCAAAAGCTTATTTCAATATATTTCATCAGTTTGGAGTGTTGCTTGACAGTTTTCTTACACTTGGTTGATTTGTGTGTTTCTTTGTATTGGAAAATATTCATTAGCTAAGGAAGAATTATTCTCATTTTCTGATATAGTAATTTTATACAGATTTATTTTTTTCCTACTCATTTTATGAATCTGAGGTGGTTTTCTAGACACCTAATTAAAAGATACCTAATTCAAAGGTACCATCCTCTATCTAAGCAAATTCCACTTTCTCTATTGGATAGGTTTGGGTGTTTGTTGAGATATTCTTTTTTATTTTGAAATAATTTTAGGTTTATAGGAAAGTTTCAAAGAGCAGAGAGAGCTTCTGCATACCACTCAGTTTCCCCAGTGTTGATTGTAAAATCTAAGAAAACAACATGGGTACATCATTTTTAACTGAACACTAGACTTTATTTGGATTTCACCAGTTTTCTCATTACATAGTTTTCTGTTCCAAGATCCAGTTCAGGTTGCCATATGCCATCTAATTGTCTTTTCCTGTGGTCTGTGCATTTTTCTCAATCTTGGCTAATTTTTCATGATCTTGACTATATTTAGAAGGACTGGTCAGATAAATTGTAGAATGCCCCTCAGTTTGGGTTTGCCCAATGTTTTTCTCAGATTAGAGTAGGTTTACGTTTAGAAAGAGCCAAAACAGGATTTGGAAAGAACACCACATAAGTGAAGTGACTTGCTTATCACATCATAAGGTACAGGATATCCTCATGATATCATGAGTGACGTGAAACTTGATCACTTGCTTAAGGTAATGTTCACCATATACACTATGCTTTGGAAGCAAGTCACAGAATCCAACCCACTGTCCAAAGGGGAAGGTGTAAGCTACACCCCTTGGAAGGGGAAATATGTTATCTGGAAGGTCTAAGTTACAACCCTTGGAAAGGGGAGTATATTATGTAAAACTCTTCTATAGATAAAGTAGTCTCTTGTCCCCAATTTATGCTTTTATCTGATCATTTATTTATATTGATATGGACTCATCTACAGTTATTTTTGTACTTTGGCTTATAATCCAGTACCACATCATTTATTTTGTTGCCCAAAATACTTGAACTTTGACCACTGGTCATTCTTTCAAGTTGACTCCTGTGTCTCTTTGATGTTTCCAACTTATTATTTTTTTAGAAACTCCTCTTCTGAGTACTATGTTTGTTTGTTTGGGGGTGTTTATTTTATTTTAGTTTAGTTTATTTTAGTTTAGTTTAGTTTGGGAGGAGGAATTATGGTCCTGGGTTTTTCCTTTTTTCTCTTGAAGGACTCTAAATTTTCCCCTTTTCTTCTCTTTAATACCCAGTTACGAACTGTTGCCTTTCCCTTCCTTTGTGCTTCTTCACCAAGAAACCATGCTTTTTAAAGTCTGGAACCGCATATCATGCATTTTTTTTGAATATTTTTATTTATTTTTGAGAGACAGAGTGAGAGGGAAAGGGGCAGAGAGAGACAGACAGACAGACAGACAGAATCTGAAGCAGGCTGCAGACTCTCTGTCAGCACAGAACCCGACACAGGTCTTAAACTCATGAGCCATGAGATCATGACCTGAGCTGAAGTCAGACGCTCAACTGACTGAGCCACCCAGGTGCTCCTCATATCATGCATATTTTTAAGACTTCCCTGTAATCAGTGCTTTTATTTAACAGGACATTTTTTATTGCTTATGTTTCGAGTGCACTTTTCTGGTAGTTGTGCTGAATGAATATCAAGTCCATTTCTGGCTCTCCATTTCTCTTTTCCTCATGGCTTTTCTTTGGGCTACCTTTACTTGCCTCTAGAAGCATTAGAAATCACTCACTAGAAATATGTGCTTTTTTCATTTTTTATTAAAAGGTAATTTAGGGGCGACTGGGTGGCTCAGTCAGTTAAGCGTCCGACTTCGGCTCAGGTCATGATCTCATGGTTCGTAGGTTTGAGCCCCGCATCGGGCTCTGTGCTGCCAGCTAGCTCAGAGCCTGAGCCTGCTTCAGATTCTGTGTCTCCCTCTCTCTCTGACCCTCCCTTGTTCATGCTGTCTCTCTCTCTCTCTCTCAAAAATAAACAAAACATTTTTTAAAAAGGTAATTTAAAGTTTGTATACTCTGCCCTTTACTCATGCTGCTGGTCTCATCTTATGTATTCTTGTTGACCCATGTTGTTTTATGAAGGATGTGAAAATACATATGGAAGCCACTGCCATAAGCCTTCATCTAACCCATAAATGTCCGATGTTGATGCCTCCAACAACTTAAGACAATTTCATTTATTCCTAGTTTCTTAGGATTTTTCTTTAAAATGAGTATTTTTACCAACTGCTTTTCCACATTTAGTGAAGTGATAAAATGAGATCATCAACTGATAGTTCCTTCTAAGTTCTTTAATGCAGTCATTATGTTGATGGAGTTTTAAAAATTAGCCCTTCTTCCATCACGAATTCCCTCTAAGTTGATGATCTATTGGACTTTGAATTCAGTGCTAAATTACATCTGTAAATATTTCACTTCAGATTTGTGCACCATGTCCATGTCATCTGTCCATGAATGGGATTTCCTACACTTATTTTTACAGGTCTGATATCTTTGTCCAGGTTGGGGATCAGGTAAGTATTATGTTCTTGAAATAAGTTGAGTATCAGGCCATGTTTTCTTGGTTTTAGAGCATAAAGACTATCTTCCCCTTTAAGTTTTGGAAGGCTTTATTCACAAAACTGCTTGAGCCTAAAGAAAACTGCACATTTTCTATTTTTTCCAATGGTTTTACACCTATTCAGGTTTTCTATTTCTTTATTCAATTTTAAACTTTTATGTTTTATTTTAAAATATTCTAATTTACTTACTGTTCAAATATTTCATGCTATTTTTAGAATATTTTTGTAATATTTATTTGAAATTTTAAAAATTTGTTTCTTCTACAATCATATTCTCTTTCAACATCCTCTCTAATGTTTTATGTACCTCTCTCTATATTCTAGGTAAACTTGCCAATTTAGTTTGTATGTATTTTTTTTAAGTTTTTAACAGTTTCTTTCTATTTTTTAACATTTATTTATTTTTGAGACAGAGAGAGACAGAGCACGAGCTGGAGAGGGGCAGAGAGAGAGGGAGACACAGAATCTGAAACGGGCTCCAGGCTCTGAGCTGTCAGCACAGAGCCAGATGCGGGGCTTGAACCCACAGACCGCGAGATGGTGACTTGAGTGGAAGTTGGCCGCTTAACCGACTGAGCCACCCAGGCACCCCTAACTTTATTTGTTTAATGTTTTATATATTTTTGAGAGGCAGAACATGAGCTAGGGAGGGGCAGAAAGAGAGGGAGACACAGAATCTGAAGCAGATGTATATATATATATATGTATACATCCGCTATTCAGCAAAACGGCTTCCTCTTCTCTCTACATACACAGATAGAAAATATTTCCCAGCCTTCCCTCCAGATAGGTATGGCCAAAAAGATAAGGGAGGAAGTATAGTCCTTACTTCAAGGTCTTGACCATAAAAACTACTTTGACCCACCAGATTCTTTTAAGGCTTGAGCTGATGCAGTGACCTTGGGAGGCCACATGTTGAAACCAAAAGATAGAAGGAATCAGGTCGTTAAGTCATCTCCTGGAGGAGAGGCCCCAATTCATCACAAATACACATTTTGAATTTCACATGAAAAAGAAATAAAATTCTATGATGTGGAATCACTGAGAGTTTGGGGTTTATCTGTAATACCAGCCAGTGTTGTCTATCTAATACACTGACTAAACAGGCTTCTATATTATTTCTAAAGACTGAGGTTGGTGTTGACTAGATTATGCCAACATGATCCAATCTTCCAGTTTTATCTCCCTGTATTCTTACAGCCAGTTTTTTTCTTGGCATTTATCATAACCTGGACTTTTGGATGTTAATCCCTCCTGATGGATTATGCCTAACATGTCATTCTCAGGAGCTCATCCCCTAAAGGCAAAGGATATTCTATGTTGTACATCAATCTATATCCAATATCAAGTACATTGCCTCATACCTAGTAGATATTCAACAAATACTTCCTGAATGGATGAATAAATGGAGAATGACCACTAAACAAAGCCCTTTATGGAAGAAATCAATGTTCCTTCTCTTGTGGCACCTAGGAAATCCAATGTATTTATTTGCATTTAAGTGTATGCTAGAAGGATCAACTGTTAGAGGCTTAGGGAATGTCTACAGTGGGAAAAGGAAGAATTCCAAGCAGATTGTTAAAATGGTCATTTAAATGCACAGTGAATCTTCACCAATTTGAATATCTGCCTTTGTCACATTTCTCTCCCACAGAAAAGGCTGGAGACATAGACAAGGGAGCCATCCTTTCCAAACCTTAATTTTCAAAAATAGAACAGAAACTAAGTACCAGAGAACCACTTGCAAATATACCACCTACTCCAAAAAAGCAAGTGACACAGGACAAGCCTTCAATTATTTAATCAACCAATTGATAGATACCAAGGGCCTTTACCATATGGTCTTTCTTCAGTCTCTCTTCTACTGTAATGAATGACTAGTACATTGCAGGCAAAAATATATTTCACTCTCCTATCTCTCTGTCTTCATGCTTTGCTCCTGCTTTTTCCTCAATCTGGAATGTCCCTCCCCATCTTTACCCCATCCTACTCTGCCTTCTGATTTCTCTCTATCCTTCAAGGTCAAGGATAGGATGCTCAGTCACCTCAAGTTTCTTCTCCAGTTCTTGCAACTGGAAATGAGCCTCTCTCTTCTGCTTTCAGAGATCAACTACTTTGTTATTTGGTTCACATGTGGAGTTGGCTGTGAGCACAGATCAGTATGTGGATGATATTAAAACAGGAGTCTTATGCTATATAGTTCAAAGTTTCAAAAAATTATTTTGAGAATTTGCACCTGAATGTGCAAACGTACAACTATGTGTAACAGTTGCAAACTAGTTATATAAAAACAAAAATCAAAACTGCATCTAATTTAGAGAAAAAAAAATATCTAACTACATGCGTGGAGAAAAATCTTGAAAAAAATGCTCCACGATAGGGAAAGATAACAAATGGCTAATGATCAAATGAGAGGGCATGTGAAAAAAAAAAGAGGTGGAGAGGGGAGGGATTTGTGAACGGTCTTTAAGGGATGTTTCCAAGCCTGGGGTGTATAAATAAGCAGATGGTAATACAGTTGAAAGGTTTAAAATAACAGCAGAAAACAGTGTAAGGAAAGGACACAAGATGGGAGCTGTCCACGGTGCTACATAGAAGTACAGATTGCTGGGAATAAGCCCCGGCAAATTGAACATTGACTTCTTTCAGAATTAGACTTGTATGTAGAGCTTCTATGCAGCTGGATCCTTTAGATACACTTAGATCAAATGTGAGCAAAGTACCCCAAGACACACAAATGCCTCTTTTCATACCTTGCCCTCAAGAACACAGTTAAGTGGTCTTGGCTGACAATCTGAGCAAACTTGGCCTAATTTGAGACAGGGTGGCAAAATAGTCTCATTTGGAGTTACTTGTATGTACCTTTTTCTCCCTTTGAGAAACTGTCTTTCCCATCACTGTATCTATCACAATACATAAATGGTTATGTGCACAATTACATTGTTTTATGATTCCTCAAGTATTTCCCACATGACTTCCACAAACACTTTAGCAACTCTGAGAACTTGAGCAGATCGCTTAGATTATAGAGATGTTAAATTTTAAGACTGGGAGTAACTGGACATGTTCAAGGTCTGGAGAGACAAAAAATGATTTTGTCATTATGGCCAACTATGATTGATTGCTCTTGACTGCTAGGAGTTCTACTTTGAGAAGGACTCAAAGGTCATTTCCTGTGGAAAGCAGGCTACAACTCATTAGTGATGCCTGCAAGGGAAAATGGTAGCTTGCACACTGCATACTTGCCATGCCTTATCTGGGATAATGTGTCCTTTTACAGATACAAGAAGCGAGCGTTAGAGAATAAGTTAACTTGCTTAAAGTCCAATAGCTATTTACTGTCAAAGCCAAAACAACCTTAGATCTCCTGTATCAGGGCTCATTCCATTGTATACTACTGGGATGGTTTTGTGTGTGTTTTCTTACAGACAGTTCCATTTTCCTATAGTACTACTTGTTTAGACTTTGGTTTAGACTTTTTTTAGAATAGCTGAAGACACACGAGTAAAATTTTCAAAACCTGACAAAGATTTTGGGCATATTACTGTGTCCATATCTCTAAAAACACAGCTACTTATTTTAACGACTATTAGAGAAGATGTTAACCTAAAAAAAATGGTGTTACTCATCTTCCCTCCAACTCATAAATCCAAAACATGGTGGATTAAAACAACAGTCATTTATTAACTGTCACATTTCTGTGGGTCAGAAATGTGAGTGGAAGTGATGTGGCTGGGGAAGTTCAGTTCAATCTTTCAAGAGGTTGCAACAATAGTTGACACTAGAGACATCT
Organism: Hyaena hyaena; assembly: GCF_003009895.1. Taxonomy (NCBI): domain Eukaryota; kingdom Metazoa; phylum Chordata; class Mammalia; order Carnivora; family Hyaenidae; genus Hyaena; species Hyaena hyaena. The sequence goes on along the minus strand of NW_024081055.1, from coordinate 1,322,172 downwards.
CAAAGCTGGGAATGTCTAGAGAGAAGACATGAATAGCTGGAGGCTAGAATAACTGGGCACCTCAGGCATCCTCACTGTCTCTGTGTGGATTTACCATGTGGTTCTCCAGCCTGGTGGCTTCTGGATAGCCAGACTTCTTACAAGTTAGCTCAGGACTCCCAAGGTGCATGTACTGAGAGAAAGAGGGCCTACTAAAAGTTGTCCTACATTTCATAATACAACCTCACAAGTCACAGAGTATCACTGTGTCATACTCTTTCAGTCAAAGCAGTTATAAAGTCCACCCAGAAACCACCTTTCAATGGGGGAGTGTTAATGCCACATTATCAGAAGATAATATGGGATGGTCTATATAATATAACCTTCCATGAAGGATTACTAACAGTCCAATGTTGGCACATCAGCTAAGTGTTCAAAAACAACCATATCATAATATTCTGGGTATTAGGGTACTATTAATTATCCCAGATTAGGGTTGCCATGAGGCACCCCCTTATATTTGAACTTCAGATAAACAATGAGTAATTTTTAGTCTAAAGTCAGATAAAGGGTTAGTATCCACGATCTATAAAGAACTTATCAAACTCAACACCCAAAAAACAAATAATCCGGTGAAGAAATGGACAAAAGACATGAATAGACACTTTTTTAAAGAAGACTTCCATAGTTTTCATCATACGGATCTTTTATATTTTTGGTTAGGTTTATTCCTAGGTATTTTATGGTTTTTTTGTGCAATTGTGAATGGGATCAGTTTCTTGAGTTCTCTTTGTGTTGCTTCATTATTGGTGTATAAAAATGCAACCACTCTCTGTACATTAATTTTGTACCCTGCAACTTTGCTGAATTCATGGATCAGTTCTAGTAGGCTTCTGGTGGAGTCTGTTGGCTTTTCTATGTAGAGTATCACGTCATCTGCAAAAAGTGAAAGTTTGACTTCCTCTTTGGCAATTCTGATGCCTTTTATTTCCTTTTGTTGTCTGATTGCTGGTGCTAGGACTTCCAGCAATATGTTAAACAACAGTAGTAAGAGTGGACATCCCTGTCTTGTTCCTGATCTCAGGGGGAAAGCTCTGTTTTTCCCCATTAAGGATAATATTGATAGTTGCAAATGACATATCAGAATAAAGGGCTAGTATCCAAAATCTATAAGGAACTCACCAAACTCCACACCCAAAAACAAGTAATCCAGTGAAGAAATGGGCAGAAGACATGAACAGACATTTCTCCAAAGAGGATATCCAGATGGCCAACAGACACATGAAACGATGCTCAGCATCCCTCATCATCAGGGAAATACAAATCAAAGCCATGCTGAGATACCACCTCATGCCGGTCAGAGTGGCTAAAATGAACAAATCAGGAGACTATAGATGCTGGCAAGGATCTGAAGAAAAGGATACCCTCCTACAGTATTGGTGGGAATGTAAATTGGTACAGCCCCTCTGGAAAACAGTGTGAAGGTTCCTCAAAAAATTAACACTAGAACTCCCCTATGACCCAACAGTAGCACTGCTAGGAATTTACCCAAGGGATACAAGAGTGCTGATGCATAGGGACACATGTACCCCATTGTTCATAGCAGCACTCTCAACAATAGCCAAATCATGGAAAGGGCCTAAGTGTCCATCAGCTGACGAATGGATCAAGAAGATGTGATTTTCTATACAATGGAATACTACATGGCAATGAGAAAGAATGAAATCTGGTCATTTGTAGTAATGTGGTTGGAACTCGAGGGTGTTATGCTGAGCGAAATAAGTCAGGCAGAGAAGGACAGATACCATATGTTTTCACTTATAAGTGGAACAAGAGAAACTTAACAGAGGACCATGGGGGAGGAGAAGGGGGAAAAATAGTTGGGGAGATGGAAGGAGACAAACCATGAGACACTCTTGAATGCTGAGAAAAAACTGAGGGCTGATGAGGGTGGGGAAGAGGGGAAGGGGGGGTGATGGGCATGGAGGAGGGCACTTGTTGGGATGAGCACTGGGTGTTATATGGAAACCAACTTGACAATAAACTATGGAAGAAAAAAAATGAAGTAATGGTAAAGCGGGCATATTTTCTTGTTCTTGAACAACAGGGTATTTCTTGAATTCCTTTGATGAAAAGATAATTTGAGATAGACTTTTGGTTGTGTTTACATAGATAAATGGAAAGTTTTATTTAAAAAAAGAGAAGAAGAATTCCAGATGGTTAACAGACACAGGAAAAGATGCTCAACATCACTCATCATCAGGGAAATACAAATCAAAACCACAGTAAGATACCAACCCACACCTGTCAGAGTGGCTAAAATTAACAACTCAGGAAACAACAGGTATTGATAAGGATGTGGACAAAGAGGAACCTTCTTGCACTGCTGGTAGGAATGCAAACTGGTGCAGTTACTCTGGAAACCAGTATGGAGGTTCCTCAAAAAATTAAAACTACCCTACGACCCAGCAATTGCACTACTCGTATTTATACAAAGGATACAAAAGTACTGAATCGAAGGGGCACATGCACCCCAATGTTTATAGTCATGTTATCAACAATAGCCAAATTATAGAAAGAGCCATAATTGTCCATTGACAGATGAATGGATAAAGATGTGGTGTGTATGTATGTATGTGTATATGTATACACACACACACACACACACACAATGGAATATAACTCGATGATCAAAAAGAATGAAATCTTGCCATTTGTAACAACACGGATGGAACTGGAGGGGATTATGCTAAGCCAAAAAGTCAGTCAGAGAAAGATAAATATTGTATGATTTCACTCATGTGCGGAATTTAAGAAAGAAATCAGATGAACATAGGAGAAGGGAAGGAAAAATAAAATAAGATAAAAACAGAGAGGGAGGCAAACCGTAAGAGACTCTTGAATACAGAGAACAAAGTGAGGGTTGCTGGAGGGGCAGTGGGTGGAATGATGGGCTAAATGGGTTATGGGAATTAGGGAAGGCACTTGTTGGGATGAGCACTCGGTGTTACATGTACGTGATGAATCACTGGGTTCTACTCCGTAAACCAATACTACACTGTATGTTAACTTAAAATTTTTTAAATAAAAAATAACAGACACATAAAATATTTAAATAAAAAAATAATAATTTTTAGTCTAACCACAACGTACGTAACATTTAGAACACACTTATCCCCTCCAGAATTATTTGTTGTTTATCTGAAATTCAGATTTAGCTAGACATCCTGTGTTTTTACTTGCTAAGTCTGGCTACCCTATCTCAGACTGACTCACATGGGCAAGGAAGCAATGTTTTCACCTGGTGCCAAGGCTGGGACTGAGGCAACCTTAGTGCTGGTGTTACCTTTACTCTCCAAATTTGCCTGGATTTAGTGACCAAAACTGTCTCATCTGAAGCCGTTTCCATCTCTGGAGTGGAAAACTGACTACCATGCTCTAAGACAAGAGTGAATTGGAAATCATTGTCTTCTTAGCTCTCTGATTTCCCAGAGTTTTCTTTTTCCATCTTTCAGCTGTGCATAAGCTGATCTCCTGGCACCGGTTTTGTTTCCTGACAGGCAACATTAATTCATTTTCACATTCACACTCAAATCACTTCCCTCTCTAACAACAACAATAATGGTGAAAGCCCATTTGGAAAACAGCTTGATGGAACAGCTGCTTCATACTCATTATGAGTCTAACACTTTCTCTAATTGGGGAGAAGGGATGCCCGCAACTCGAAGTACATTTCAGTTCAGGTAGCCAGTAAACACTGCACTTCTTTTTCGGATGTATTTCTCTACTTGTGCAATTAATACAGAAAATGTTTATTCAATTTCTATACCATCTCAAATGAGTTACTAAAATCTTCACCATAACCTCCAAGCCTATCCAGCCAGATGTCATTCAATGGCTCCCTCATTATTCTGTAAATCCCAGACGTGCCACACATTCTCAACATCAAAGACTTGTTTAAACACTCTCCTTTATGTAGCATCATTACTTAGTGTAATCTAGTATGGGTTCTCAAATTAGGATTAGAGACTTAAGGTATTCACTAACAAACTAACAGCATAATTGGCATTATGTTCTTCCTCTGCTACAGACAACTACCAGTATCGATGACTCACCTGAATCCACGTTGCCATGGGAACTATCAGGGTGATATACTACTACTTGCAGGAAATGGCGTTGGTAGCAAGGTAATATTAGTCCCCTCCATTTAATTCATAGGTAGATCCAACTTTCCTCTAACACTTTGTTGTAGCAGTGAAAGTGGACACTGCTGGTGCCACTCAACGTCTTCTTTTTCCTTAATGATAGAACCTCAGTTTTACACAACTAGTTACTCCCTCCTACCATATGTTTTAAGGGACAGTTGGGGAGCTTAGACACCCAGCACTGAGACCGATCATGATATATCCTTATGTAGGCCAAACTTAGCTCCTGATTAGTCTAAGTCAAAGAGAAAAGGTATTTCCCTGACCACAGTTATTGGTCCAGGGGTAGGCAGGTAGACATGGAAGGCAAGTAGATGGCTCCAGCTACTCTGAAGGACCCTCTGAATTTATGTCGGAAGTAGTTTTGGGATTAAGCCAATACTAGTATCAGTAAGATGGAGGGGCAGAAAAAGACTGGGTCCTTGATGACATTACTGAGACACTGCTTTGTACCACACCTGAAGCAAATGTAGGAGATGATAAATTTCCTTATTGATTAATCATTTTGAGTCAGGGTTTTCTAATTCTAGCAGCCAAAAGCTTCCTCTCTAATACTAGATATAGAATGGGGGATCCAGCCAAAAGGAAAAACAAATTTAATCTTTTTCTCAACCAGTTTTTAAAAAGTTAATTTTAAATAAGAGTTGATATGCTAGGTAGACTTTTTTCCAAAAATATAGTGAGACCGCACTTCCCAGCCATCTTCTCAGATAGCCTTGGAGTCTATGTGGCTGAGTTAGACCGATGAAATGGAAAGTGAATGTTTTCTAGGGTCTTGGCCCTTAAAATGATCTCCCCAAATTCTCTAGCTCTTTCTTCTCTTCCCCAGAAACTTCAGGAGTCACATATTTGGATGCCATGACTACAAAGCAGAAGCAAGCTGGTTCCCTGATGTCCTGCTTGGAGATGAGTTTCTCAATCCGTATGAGCCTGGGATGTACAAAAGAAAACACCTTCATATAAAGCAACTGAGATTTCAGGATTTATTTACCACAGTACACATGAGCCTCAGCTAGTACATCAAGATGGAACTAAGCTACTAGACAATAGTAATGTGTGAGGGGTAAAGTCAGTTCTAAAATCTTTGCTTTGTTTGGAAGAACAGTGGCTATATTGACCACGGGTGCTTCAAACAATTAGAATATTAACATAATTTCAAACATTTAGAGAGAAAAAGGAAAAAAAACCCTCAATAATTCACACTTAAAGTGAAATGTCATGATTATCTGCAATTTGTTTTAAAATCCTTCAGTCAAAAAAGGAGCAAGAGGAGCTAAAAATGTGTATGTGGCAAACAATGATCATTGTCACATCTATGTAAGACGAATATAGGGGTTTATCACACTATTATGTTTAAGGTTTTTTAAAATAAAGTAAAAACAGAAAAGCAAAATAAACAGCAGAAAAATCAAATGGCAGAAATAAATCCAATTACATAGATAATCCTAATAAGTGTAAACATAGCAATCATACTAACTAAAAGCAAAAGACTTTCAAATTAAGGGGGGAAAACAAAACAAAACAAAAATATAGACATATCTTGCCTTCAACGGAGACAACTAAAATAGATATAGACATGTTGAGAGTAAAGAGAGGAAGAAGATATACCAGCAAAAACTAACCAAAACAAAGATGACACTGGTATCTGATTTAGATCCTCAAGCTATAAGTATTATTAAATATAGCAGACTGTTGACAGACTTCCCAATATCCCAATATCATAAAATAACCCTGCTTTGTTCAGTTACCCATCACTCTACCACAAGACTTACAGGAAAGGCAGCATTTACCCCAACACACTGGTTAACATTGATTTATGTCTGTCAATCACTGAAAGCTTTTCCACTTCCCAGTTATTTGTTGAGAAGTAGACATATCACCCCTTTCTTTTTACAAAAAATAAGTGTAAAATACCAACAATCAGTGAATATTAAATAAAGGATATGCACTTTTGGCAAGTATGTAGGGGAAAGAGTATTCTTATCCTTCCATTGACAAAATGGAAATGGTTCAGCCTCTTAGAAGGGTATACAGGCCTTCCCCACTTTTTCTAAGTTCTCATTATGTCACTTCATTTTTACAAAAGACTTGCACTGTACCTGTATTCGCTAACCCAAAGAAATCCGAGGAAGATGTTTGCTTTTATGAAAAATGGCAAAAAGTAAAAATCTTATTCACCTATTGTAGTGAGCCCTTAAAGAGGCAGCCTGCACCCTGAGCAGCAAGAGTGACACTGCCAATCTCCTTCTCTGGGAACTACATCAAGCCACCCTAGCTTTGAACTGTGTCTATGAGCACCTGTGCTTCATCTCGATTTATTTTGTGCATCCATTAGCAACATGGCCTAAGGCATCAGAAATGCCTAAGACATGTTATTTTGCAAATCTGGGAATGCTTAAGAGTTTTTCCATATAAATTAATGGCAATTGCTTCTTCACTTTATGCCATTTTGACTTACAAAAGATTTTATCGGAAAGCTCCTGTTTCCTCAGGTATAGCTTGTAAAATTTAGCTATAGATACAGACATAGACATATAGAGACAGATATTAGATAGATGATTGATAGATTGTCTTGGTAGCTCTTAAAACTTTGTTACCTTGCATATTTCATTTAAACCTTATTTTCTATTCCATCAACTTTAGATAGTAGCCCTTGATTCTCACTCTGAAGATGTAGCTATCTCCTGAGCCCCTCTTTCCTTACCCTCAACATACCCCAACCATCATTAGCTGCACTCATATTTTCAAATCACCAAAATGTTTAACTGTTACATGTTTGACCTACAAAAAAATAAAGCGACAACAAAACAAATCTTCAATGTTTCTATCAGAAATGTGTTATAAAAACTAGCTTCTATAACACAGGAAGCTGCCTCCAGAATTAGCGGGACAGGTAAGATAAAGACATAAAAGGAAAAGTACAGTAATTGTGGAAGCTGGTTTCTCAAACTGTCTCTATCTCTAACTAACCATAACTAGTGGTCCTGGATAAGTCACTTCTGTGACCCCTTTCTTCATCTGTAAAATGAAGGACTTGGTCTAAGCTTCTCCTCTAGAATCTTTCAACAACAGAAGGAAAAATGAAAATAGAATAAAATTACCCAAATCAGGTGCCAAAAAGGAGAGTACACCGACAGCTTAGGAAATCAGTTGGGGCTAAGGTAAGAGTCAACTGCGACCTTATTCATACCACTGGATTTTGGTGTGTTTTGCTCCAGCGGTATGCAGAGATGGCATATTTATTCAATTCTTTCTGCTAGGAACATTAAAATGCAAATATATGTAAATTATGGACATTATAAATGAGAACAAGAAAGAAACATAAAATCCTGATTACTGGTTGGCTGAAGGGACATTAGCAGGATCCTGAAATGAAACCCAAAATCTATGCTTGGAGAACCGCAGCCAGGATAAATCCCCACTCGCGCCCCTGCATTTCTAAAGTCACCACCTGGACTCTCTGTCATCAGTCAGTGCTCAGTGATCCTGGTTGCATTAACATTTCACATATGTAGGAGGTACAGAATCTCAATCCACAAGACTCAAGTATGCCAAAATTCAACTTTGTCTTCTATATATGACCTTCCTTTCTATCTCAAACTTTCCATTCCTTCTTTTGGTACAAACGTCAATCAGACACTTCCGGGTAAAGTCCATCTTTTCTTCTCTCAACCTTATCCCTAGGCTTGCAATTAGTTTCCAAGGACAAAGAAGGGGCACAGACTTGAATACTTAGCATGAGAGCATGGAAAATGGCCTTGCGGCATGACCTTACCTGTCTACACTGACATCTGCTATAGCATCCTGGTTCTCTCCAGTGACTGGTATCATTCCCCCAGTGATGTGTGCAAAGCTTTGTGCATCTGTATGGTCCCTGGTCAGTTGCAATCTCCCTCTGATGCGCCCCTCCTTTCAATAAGAGGCTTCCTTGGGTCCTGGGGCTTCCTTCAGCTATTCCTCTGACCCTCTCAGCAGATATGTGGGAAATATTTAGACATTCTTCCCTGTCAGTGTCAGATTATAAGAAACTGATAGCTCTGTAAGGACCTCTATCTGGACACAGCATGTCCAGATTTCCATTCTGCTCTGTCCACTGTTGGGAGCCATTCTAAATTCACTAATTGAGAATACTCCTTGTGAGGTTAAAGCAGGTTTTCAAGGACTCCTGCCATCAGTTATTGATTGATATCTACCCCCATTCAATTGTTCCTGCTTGAGCACTGACCTCCAAGGCACCTTGCTGATTGGTATCGGGAGTGACTCGTCCCCTTATTCTGGCCCTGGTATGATGACTGCACCTTGGGAAGGAACTTATTGTAGGAACTTCTTCTTTTGTGATATGAGAGCAGACATCGTGTCTCCAGCAGGTCCTATTTTTCTCCATACTTTCTCTTGAGCTATAAACAGGCTAATGACCCTTACTCATAAAAGATTGACCTTTACGTGTACAATTCTGTTTCTACCATTGCGTTAGTCCAAGAGGTTCATACAACTCAACATGTAAATCAACTAACCAAAAATATTTCTCATGCTCTAGCTATTCAGGAGATCATAGACAAAAAACTAGACACAAAGGTAAATACACTTGAAGAGGCTATTCTATGTATTGGAAATGAGCTAAACTTTTTAAAGATATGGTTGGCTCTCCAGTGCCATAAGGAGTATAACTGGACAATTAAATCTGGCCCAGGGACAAAGAGCCTAATTTAGAGGTAAGGAACAGATAAGGGCAGAACATAAGTTACTACATGTACCTTTGCTAACTGGTGATGTATAGCAGTCCTTTCCCTGAGGCCTACATTCCACAAACACCTTCCCTTACACTGGCAGCTGTGAGCAGGATGGATAAGAGTAGTTAAAACATAAACCCAAATACAAAGGCTGACACATTTAGGGCCCCAAGGTGTTTATGCATTCAGCATCAAATAAAAAAGTTATTAACCAGCTCAAATACATTCTTCCTCTTGTGAGCCAGACAGAATCTTAACCTATGACTTAATCTTAGCGTTATTGACTAAAACAAATGTGTGTGTTATCCTGTTTTTCACTAAGAACACCCTGTTATTTTCTTAGTTGTAAGGTTTACTCAACTTCACTATAATTGGGGTGGTTCTGCAAGAATACTTATGTAAAACCTGTTTCTGTACACTTTCCAAGGCATCTTATCATAGAGAATTATCCATTGTAAAAATTCCATTTTCTGATGCCCTGTTAACATTTGACCTATAAAAAAGACACCAAAACCAACAAGTGCAGAGATGCCCGCCTGGTGATCAGGAAGACTCTCAGGGCTCTCTCACTCTCTCTCGCTGACACCGTCCATCCTTCAGGGACTCCTGGACCTGCTGGAGCCCAACTCTGGCAATCCAACAATGAAGGGTGCCAGGTTTTCCATGACTTGTCCTTCCTGATCACTCAGTGTGAAGGACGGGTCTCCCCTGTCCTTGGATCACATACTCTCACTCCTGTGCCCTTCACCAGGAAAAAAGTTCCCTCCTCAAAGGTACCCTTTACCACTTCTAATCCTCTTTAGTTCTTTTTTTAATGTTTATTTATTTATTTTTGAAAGAGAGAGAGCACAGGCAGTGGAGGGGCATAGAGTGAGGAGCAGACACAGAATCAGAAGCAGACCCCAGGCTCCAACCTGTCATCACAGAGCCCGACACAGGGCTTGAACTCACAAACCATGATATCGTGACCTGAGCTGAAGTCAGGAGCTAACCAACTGAGCCACCCACATGCCCCCTTCTAACCCCTCTTTATTCCCTCTGCTTTGTCAACACCCTGAATTCACAGGCAATAAGTGAGACCCAAGGGGGTTAACACACAGCCCAAGACCACACAGTTTATTACTTCCTCTGATTCTAGTGTCCTCAATGACTTATCCATGTGTTCATTCATGAAATACTTGTGGGATTACAACTGCCATTCACCAAGAAGAGGACAATATCACCACTTTGTGCAATTCACATCCTAGTGAGGGAAGCATAGTTGTAAACAGATAATGATCATACAGTTAAATAACCGTCCATATAGATGCGTGAACAAGTAACGTGATAGCTACTGTAGGAGACTCTCTAGAAATTTCCCTATTGGAACCTGAACTTCTACTCATTCTGATTTTCTTTCAATAGTAAACAGAGAGGAGGGGCGCCTAGGTGGCTTAGTAGGTTAAGCGTCCGACTTTCCCTTAGGTCATGATCTCGCGGTTCGTGGGTTTGAGCCCCGCGTCGGGCTCTGTGCTGACTGCTAGCTCAGAGCCTGGAGCCTACTTCAGAGTCTGTATCTCCCTCTCCCTCTGACCCTCCCCTGCTCACACTGTCTCTCTCTCTCTCCTAGAAATAAATTTTTAAAAAATTTAAAAAAAAGTAAACAGAGAGGATTAAGAGACTCACCATTTGCTACTATTCTCTAAGTAGTCACTAAAAGCACAGCAACTTCTTTCAGAAAATGGGCCACGAAGATTCAACAAGGGGAGGAAAATGGTATTATATAAACATCCCTTATTTGAAGTTTTTCTTTATGAATTCATGCATACTTTAATGTCTCTATAATAGAATAAAGAGAAAACTGCCCTACAGTATCCAAAACCATGTAAGCTCACAGTGCTTTAAGAGAACTGTGGATCCAGGGCTGCCTAGGCAGTTCAGTTGGTTAAGCATACAACTCTCCATTTCAGCCCAGATCATGATCTCATGGTTCATGAGTTCAAGCCCTGAATCAGACTCTGTGCTGACAATGTGGATCCTGCTTAGAATTCTCTCTGCCTCTCTCTCTTCCCCTCCCCTGCTCACTCTATCTCTCTCTTTCAAATAAATTATTTAAAATTAAAAAAAAAAAAAGATAACTGTGTAGAGTGCCCACGTAGCAAAGTTGGTTGAGCCTCTGACTATAGCTCAGGTCATAATCTCACAGTTCCTGAATCTCACAAGTCCTGCATCTGGCTCTGTGCTGACAGCTTAGAGCCTGGAGCCTGTTTCAGATTCTGTGTCTCCCACTCTCTCTCTCTGCCCCTCCCCTGTTTACACACTCTCTCTCTCCCTCAAAAGTAAACAAACCTTTAAAAAAAGTTTTTAAAAGATAACTGTGGATCCACATTTCTGCCATGAAGAAACCAATTTAAAATTCAGAACCTGACTCCACCCCAACTGCATAAGAATAGCCCAGTAAGGTGTGCAGAGGACTCATTACTTAGCATGGTGGACCCTCTCTCCAAGGCAGCTCGCAACATCAGTCCTGGCACCCAGAAAAGTTCAGGCAGTGGGCAGGAACAAGATAGTTAATGTTTTGACATGATGTGATACAGGTTCCAGCTCCTTGACACTGAAATAAAAAGATTTAAAGTGTCATCTATCCCAGAGAAGGAAGGCAGCCCCATGTCCTGATGACCAGAAAACAGAGGCTCAGGAGGAGAGTGCTACTGTGTCATCAGTGAGGCAAAAGGAGAGAGCTACTAAGTGAGTGAGTGGGCTTGTAGGCTGGAAGTGAAACAGCCATGGAAGGAGCACTGTCAAAGGAGAAGCTATCTTAGCTTCGCCAACCCTGAAAGGCAGCTATACACGTGTGAGGCACCAGAAGGTCAAGAGAAGTCATGGGCCACATGAAATCGAAAAATAAATGGCTAATAGCAGGAAAAGGTGAAAAACTATTCCATATGCAGAGCCCCAAATCAGGCCCAGATTACAGTGTCTCCTGGGTCATCTTCAAGAAGCAAGAAAAAAATGGATAGTATGTGATCAAGTAACTCCATCTGTTATGGATACCCAAAAGATATGGGAACACTTCCTAATATAAAGAAAAGGTAAAAGAAAGGGTAGCAGTTAAGAGTGCTTCAGAAAGGAGGTATGGGTAAAAATAATGAATAGATTTATTTGGACAGTTGGGAAAAAGGCCAAGAAAAGTGGGGAAAAAAACCCCACTGAGGTTAACAAGAGGGATAGGACAAAAGAGAAGCTATTCCCCACAGAGCTAAGCATTTATATAGGACCTGCTCTAGAGAAGTGGCCATGATTTGAAAGAAACTGAAGCATAAAGGAGGGGAAAGTAGAATATCAGAGAAACCAAGGAAAGAAAAAAGCGTAGAAAATAAACTCAGTATATTCAGAAAGCTCCAGAAAGGACCTGTAGGAAATAGCCAAGAACCAAGCCAAAAAAAAAAAAGAAAAAAGAAAAAGAAAAAAAGAAGAAAAGAAAAGAAATGAAGTGAAGTGAAGTGAAATGAAATGAAATGAAATGAAATGAAGGAAAAAGGATTTCGGGTGAAATGAACAGAGACATGTATAGGAAGCCCCAAAAGTCATTAAGTGGAGAAACAGGAGAATTGGAGTGTGCTGATAGATCTGAAAACCTGAGAAGACAGGGAGAGTTTAAATATTTAGTATTTAAGTACTTATTTATAATGCATCTCTGAAGAGCAAACCACATCATAGATGTGATAGGCAACCAAATACACACCATATATATCATATATGGCTATATATTATCATATAATTATATTGTTTTTTGATTGTGCTATTAACAACAAAAATATGAATAAAACAGATCCACTATCCAGAAGCTACCAAAAATTAGCTGAAGCACAGACACTCAAGAGACACTCAAGCCTCTGTTGTACTTCCAGCTCTTAGTGCTAAAGTGAAGAAGCCATTAGGATAGAGCCAGACATTAGTTCACTCAGGAAGTGAGAAGTTCAATAGCCCAGGGAGTAGGGGGACCACCCATGGATTCATAGTGGAAACTGAGCCTTCATTCCCAAAGGAGAAGTTGTTCAATGCAGGGATACATCACTCTCCATGCTGCCTCTTTTTCAAAACCTCACCCTGTTCCCCAAGGCACCAAGAACATTGAGTGCCAGATACAGCCAACTATCTTCCAAAATACATTCTCTCTCTTTTTTCCTTTAGGTAGTATCTGCCCCCACATTTTAGCTTGACACATGGCAGATCAGCTCAAGTAGACATTTCTCAGTCTCCCTTGAAGCCATTATGCCACATGGCTGTATTCTGGTCCATGGGATGAGAGAGGGTAACACTTAAAATCCCAGAGAAGGAAGGCAGCCCCATGTCCTGACGACCAGAAAACAGAGGTCGTGGTCTCCATTACTACCCTTCCCATTGGTCAAAATGGGGCTGCGATGTCAACAAGCACAGCATCTGTCTTAGACTGTAAGATGGAAAGGATGCCCTAAGGATGGTGGGGAACAAGATGGGACCTCCAATATTGTGAAGCCACAATATTGGTCTTGTAATGCTTATGTTCAGGTTCTTAGGTGAGAGAAAACTCTATTTATATCTTCTTTTGTTTATAAAGATTTTATATTTGGGGGGGGCGCCTGGGTGACTCAGTTGGTAAAGCATCTGACTTCAGTTCAGTTCATGATCTCACGGTTCATGACTTTGAGCCCCACATCGGACTCCTCTGTGCTGATAGCTCGGAGTCTGGAGCCTGCTTCAGATTCTGTGTCCCCCTCTCTCTCTCTGTCCCTCCTCCATTCACACCCTGTCTCTCTGTATCTCAAAAATCAATACATGTTTAAAAACTTTTTTAATAAAAATATTTTATTTTTTTAAGTTTATTTATTTTGAAAGAGACAGTATGAGTGGGGGAGGGGGAGAGAGAGAGAAAGAGAGGGGGAAGGAGAGGGAGAATCCCAAGCAAGGCTCCATGCTGCCAGTGCAGAGCCCAACACTGGGCACGAACACATGAACCGTGAGATCACAACCTGAGGGGGAACCAAGAGTCAGAAGCTTAACTGAGTTTCCCCTTAAAGATTTTATTTTTAAGTAATTTCTACACCCAGTGTGGGGCTCAAACCTACAACCCTGAGATAAAAGAGTCACATGTTCCACCAGATGAGCCAGCCAGGTGTCCCTGTATTTCTTTAAGCTACTATTCTTTGGGACTTTGCTAACGCCATACCAACGTCATAACTAAAACAAATAGTATCTTGGGGCACCTAGGTGGCTCAGGCAGTTAAGCATCCGACGCTTCACTTCAGCTAAGGTCATGATCTCACAGTTTGTGAGTTTGAGCCCCACATCAGTCTCTGTGCTGACAGCTTGGATCCTGCTTCAGATTCTGTGTCTCCTTCTCTCTATTCCCTTCCCTTGCTCATGCTCTCACTCTCTCTCTCTCTTTCAAAACATTAAAAATTAATTTAAAAAATAATAAAACAGTATATTTTATGTAATAGGTATGAATTTTTCACTCCACATACTCAAATGTGCAAGAAATGTGAGTTCAGTTTTCATGATGTTACCTGAATATTTCAAGCTACATCTAAGTTGATGATGAAAAAAATCACCTTTAGCAAGTCAGCGTTTTCTCAGCCATTCAGAGTTTTCTCCTCTAACTTAAGGTTTCCTCCACTTTCTGGTCTTCTGAGAATTTCTAGTGTCCATATGAGGTAGGTCTTGTCAACCTGAGCACGATAAAGATATGCTGGCCTCTTTCAAGTTGTAAACCATTTAGGAATCTACATCCCTCCAGTCTTCAGACCCATGACATCTACTGATAGGTTCACACCCCCCATCATGAGGCCCCTCCAGATGTACTGGCCTTTTCTCACTATGGCCATACTACTGGCAGCCACATGGCAGAATGACATCTCACTGTTCCCACACCCCATCCAGGGTGCCTCATCCAGACTTGTGCCTCAGGCCCCTCTGTCTAGACACTCAGTGTGGATGGATGTCTGATCTCTATTCTTCCGCATTCTGGTAATATGGAACAGCTTGCACCTTCCCAAGGCAATGAAAAGGGAAGCAGATCGCCGACCCCTCTGTTCTTGAATCCACATACTTCTCTGGTGAGTCTCTCATCATCTGCTCTACCAATCCTTAACATGTCAGATTAAAAAATCAAGAATTTAGGGGTGCCTGGGTGGCTCAGTCAGTTAAGTGTCTAACTTTGGCTCAGGTCATGATCTCACTGCTCGTGAGTTTGAGCCCTGTATCTGACTCTGTGCTGACAGGTCAGACCCTGGAGCCTGTTTCAGATTCTGTGTCTCCCTGTCTCTCTCTGTCCCTCCCCTGAATATGCTCTGTCTGTCTGTCTCTCTCTCTCCCTCTCTCTCAAAAATAAACAAACATTTTAAAAAATCAAGAATTTAATAACTGCTATGACAATCACCCTAGCCTAATGGATGCCTAATATCATTACTCCATATTTGGCAAAATTATGCCCTATTCAGATTGTCAACAATTACATTTTACCAACTCCCATTCAATGGGTTTAAATATGTACCTATGCCCAGTCAAGCCTTTCTTCTAGCCATCTTATATTCCAAATGACTCCATTATGTGTGACCGTTGACCAAATCCTTACAGTGTATACATACTCTAACTCCCCAATGACCATGTCAATATCCTTACATCCATGATAGTCATGTGTTTGTTGGGGATAGAGAGAGAAGAATATGTACATTATTACAAATTCATCTTAAAATTCATCTGCTTTTCTACATGGCCAGGGTCATAAGCATCATGTATTAGATGATATTAAACAGAAAATAGGTAAAGTCAGCTCCTTGACCACCACATGATCAGCAACCTTTGCTTCTGCTCTACCTGGGGTCCCAACATGTTTACACTCTGCACTAGGCCATCACTGGCATCCGACCTTCTTTGCAAACCCCAGTTTCAGACCTGCCACTCTCTTATCATGACCCTAATCTTCCACAAGATTTTCTAAACAACCCCTAGTGCCAAACTTTCTGACCCCTTAATGATCTCAGAATCACTTCCCCACTATCTATTAGTTATCCATTCATTTTCCTTTGGTTCTTACCCATCATTTATTCTGCTGGCCATCATTATAATCTTTTCCTTGTTAATACCTTCAACTCCCTGATTGCTCTCTGTCTATCATCGTTCCCTGGGAAAATACCTTTCAGGTGAGTTTCACCTTTCACTTTCTCTATGCCTTTAAATGAGCAACTGAATATTACCAGAGAAAGTTAACAACTGCGTTCATCCACTCATTCATGTATTTAACCAGTATTGCTTGAAAATCTGTCATGTATCAGACACCATGGAGATAGTGAAAGAAGACAGACAAGATGCTTGCTCTCTGAGCCTATATGCTAATGGAAAGGCCTTACTTGACACATTTGAATGTACACATAAGAAAGATACTTCTCCAAAGAAGACATACAGATGGCCAACGGACACATGAAAAGATGCTCAACATCACTTTCAGGGAAATGCAAATCAAAACCACAATGAACTATCTCCTCACAACTTTCAGGATGTCCAGTATCAAAAAGACAAGAAATAATAAGCTTTGGTGAAGATGTGAAGAGAAGAGAATCCTTGTGCACTGTTGGCAGAAATGTAAATTGGTATAGCCACTGTGGAAAAACAGTATGGAAGTTCCTCAAAAAGTTAAAAATAGAACTCCCCTATGGTCCAGCAATTCCTCTTCTAGGTATTTATGTGAAGAAAATGAAAATACTATTTTCTTTATTTATTTCTGAAACAGAGAGACAGCGTGAGCAGAGGAGGGTCAGAGAGAGAAAGAGATACAGAATCGGAAGCAGGCTCCAGGCTCTGAGCTAGCTGTCAGCACAGAGCCTGACA
Organism: Hyaena hyaena; assembly: GCF_003009895.1. Classification (NCBI taxonomy): domain Eukaryota; kingdom Metazoa; phylum Chordata; class Mammalia; order Carnivora; family Hyaenidae; genus Hyaena; species Hyaena hyaena. The sequence goes on along the minus strand of NW_024081055.1, from coordinate 1,305,410 downwards.
CGGGGCTCGAACCCACAAACCATGTGATCATGACCTGAGCCTAAGTCAGATGCTTAACCAACTGAGCCACCCAGGCACCCTGAAAACACTATTTTAAAAGACATATGCATTCCTATATTCATGACAGCATTATTGATGATAGGCAAGATATAGAGGTAACCTAAATGTCTAATGATAGATGAATGGATAAAGAAGAGGTGGTACACATATACAATGGCATATTACTCAACCCTGAAAGGTAATAAGTTAACACCATTTGCAACAACATGGATGGACCTAGAGGATATTATGCTAAGTGAAATAAGTCAGAGAAAAGCAAATACCATATGATTTCACTTATATGTGGACTCTAAAAACAAAATAAAACAGAAACAGATTCACAGACACAGAGGACAAAGTGATGGTTACCAGAAGGGAGAGGAAGTGGAGGACAGACAAAAGAGGTGAGGGGATTGACATGTACAAATTTCCAGTTAGAAAATAAATAAGACACAGGGAAGACATTTCAGAAGAGTTAATATAGTCAATGATATTATAACAACTTTGTGTGGTGGCAGAGGGCAACTAGACTTACTGTAGAAACCATTTCATAACATATATAAATATCGAATCACTGTTGTACACTTGAAATTAACACAATATTGTATGTCAATGATTTTTCTAAATCATTAAATAAAACAATCTCTTTGTGGTCTAGGAAAAAAAGAAAAAGAAAAGAAGGTGAGGGAAGGGGAGAGGAAAGGGGAGGGGAGGGGAGGGAAGGAAAGTGAAAGGAAGGGCCAACAATGCTATGCTGTTTTTCTTGTAGGACTGCTTCCACCTTTGATTTAATCATATCATATCTTCTGCTCTCTTTCAAATCTATGCCTATCCTTACCTGATGTTCTTGCCTCTTTCCTCTTTTCTATTGACAAAATATAGACAAATGGACAAGCCCCTGACCTCTTCATAACCTGCCTGCTTTCCTGTTAACAAAAGAAGTTTTTCTGCTTCTCCTCAAACCAATCCCTTACCCTATGCTCTTAATTAAGGATTTTACTTCTTTGGTTATAACCTCCCTGGAGGAACATTCCCATCACATGCAAACATGCTCTCTAAAAACCCGGCTTTTGAAAGCCCCCCCTTTTTTCTTGACCTAATCATAGCTAAACTTCTCAAAAGAGATGTCTATATATATAATATCGGTTTGTCCATCCCCATTCCATTATGATCCCGATGCTGCACAATCCAGTCCAACTCCTCTAGAGTGGCTCATATCAGTCACCAACTGTATCTCCATGTCACTCAATGAGTACCCTCTAAGGCACCATCTCACTGGAGCTCTCGCCAGCATTCCACTCAGCTGGTGATTCCTTCCTTTAAATATTCTCTTTTCTCATGGTTTCTAGAAGAAATCTCTCCAAGATTTTCTTTGTATTTTTAATTATTCCTTCTCAATCCTCTTTGCCATTCTTTACCAGAGCTCCATAGCAGTGTGTTTCTGTAGCTCTCTTCTCTCTCCATATACTTCCTAGGAGACTTTCTCCCTGCCTTGGCTTTAAACACCATAATGTACATAAGCCAGCAACTCCCACAGTTATATCCCAGCTAAGACCTATCCTTTGAGGTCCAAACTCAAATATCCAACTGCCTTCTAGACATTAGTCTCTCAGCAAGTTCTGTCAATCCTGATAGATAGATGGACATACAGATTGGTTCAGTTTACCTTTCTCCAACTCCAGTAGCCCCATCCCAAGGTCAAGCCACCTGAACTAGGACTGTAGTCTTCTGTTTCCATGCTGCCATTTTGATCCTTCCTTTACCCATATTTTCTACTCAAAGGCCAGAACAAACCTAAAATATAACGGATATTGTATTTTTTTGGTGTTTTGTTCATTTTGTTTTGCTCAAACAAATCCTTTAATGGCTTCCCTTCTGTGGGATAAAATTTGAACTCCTTATCAGGAGTTCAAGACTCTACATGATCTGGCTCAACCCATCTCTAACCTTATCACCTGTGTTTGCAATGCTATTCCTTCCTTCTGAATTGGCCTTACCTTCCAGTCTCTAAATGGCTAATTCCTTCCATCCTTTCTCAAGTATAACACAGCTGCCCCCCCCATTGCTATTACTTCTTATTTCAGGTTCCTATTGGTTTCTTTCATAGTATTTATCACAATTTACAATTATGTCTAATAATTCCATTTTTCTTTAATATAGGAAAAATTTTGCTTTTCAAAAAAAATTTTAAGCTTACTCATTTTGACAGAGACAGAATGCATAGGAGAGGCACAGAGAGACAAGAGACAGAGACACAGAATCCCAAGCAGGCTATGTGCTGCCAGTGCAGAGCCTGAGGTGGGGCTCGAACTCATGAATCCGTGAGATCATGACCTGAGCCGAAACCAAGAGCTGGATCCTTAACCGACTGAGTCACCTAGGTGCCCTAATTCAGTTTCTTTCTTAACAGCATGTGCCTGTATTTCCCATTCAAATGCTAAATGCATATAAGCAGGCACATGTCTGCCTGGTTCATTGTGGTATTTCCAGCATCTATTCCAATGCCTAATAGCAACTAAGAATTAAATTAGACACTTGCAAAATGAACAACAAAAAGATTGGGCAAATAAAGTACGAGGGTCATAAGAGTGTATATACCCATTTTTCATAGCTGTCAAAATCGTTATGTGGCAGCAGCCTTATAATAACTTACAAATCAATCCTAGCTGTTGCTTTGTGATCTTTGGGATGTAAGAGGTTTCTCACACAGCCTGTAAATATACCACATTCTGGACTTTCAATTTAGTTTTGTTGTGCATTGAGCACCATGCCTGAAAACCCCAATTAATATTTTGTTCCCCATAAACAAGTAGATTAGAACAATCAGAATCCACCCACAAGACTCTAAGGTAAAAGAAATTTCCTGGGTATACAAGATGCCTTGCTGAAACAAATCAGGGTCTAGCGCACTGAAATTCTGAAAGCACATTCAACTGCACACACAACCAAACCAACCATTTACTGAACTCTTATTATTGTCAGGCACAGAAGTCCATCCTTCCCATGCATAGTAAAATTGGCCATTCCAACCACCCAATGGGAGGGACCAGTATCCACCCACCCCACCCCCATTTTAGAGATGAGGAATCCAAGCCTTCAAGACTTAGAGAATGTGACCAAATTTTGTGACTAAGAATGTGACCTTAGACAGGTTAAGTAGTAAAACCATACTCTTACTCTTTCTGCTAGTCTTCCTCTCCAGCCCTTCCTCCCTCCCCATGTCTTCAGAGGTATAGACATAACACATGTAGGGACAGAATTTAGGCCCCTTTTCAGCTCAGATAATAGGAGATAATGCAGAAAAAAATACAAAGGGCTCCCAGACTCCAGCCTTCTATCTTGCAATTACCCTGTTACTCTTCTACAGTAAAATGTATTTTTTCCCAATTTACCTCACTCATTGTTATGCAAGCCTCGTAACCCACACTTCACAAAAATCCTGAGGGACTTTCTAGTGTGTGTATCATTAGGTCTTTAGAGTTACTCTTTCCTTTTCCAGAAGGCTTGAAAATGATAGGCCGACGACAGCTGCATTCCTCAAGCCTGGAAATGTGTTCACTGGGTCATTTTTCAGTATACCCCCCACAGAGAACACATGGGGCCAAGAGACAGGGAGGCAGATGGGTTCCCTACAAACTGTACCTCTCAGCCCCAAACTATACAAAGAGGAAGGCTGACAATTAATAGGCACTAATGAGGCTGGAATTACAATTAGTTTGAAGCAGACTCCCTTTGGCCTATATTTTGCTGTCTAGAAAACCATTGTTACTTGCTAGTGCTCCTTCATCTTTTCAGTCCATTCACATCAGAGCCAACAAATGAAGAGTTAAGTCAAACCATCATAACTGACAGGGACTTTGCTCCAGGCAGAAAAGGGATGACAAGTGGCTGATTATTATATATGGTAAAGTAAATGTAAGTATGTAGGAAAGTGTTATGACTTAAAGGTTGATTTCCTGCTTTGTTGGCCCATTTTATGTTTTTACTAACAGTGATAGCTAACATTTATTGGGTACTTTTGTTGAAGGTACTCTCTTGCATCTTTTATATGTATAAACTTAACTGTCACACCAACCATAGGAAATGCTATTATTATTCCTATTTTACTGTTATGAAAATGGAGACTCAAAACGTTAAAAGAATTTGCCCAAGGTCACCACCCGGCCAGAAACAAGGAGAATTCTGAAGATGTGGTATATATATACAATGGGGAATTTCCCGGCAGTCAAAAAGAATGAAATCTTGCCATTTGCAACAATGTGGATGGAACTAGATGGTATCATGCTAACTGAAATCAGTCAGTCAGAGAAAAATACCCTATGAATTCAGTCATAGGTGGAATTTGAGAAACTCAACAGATAAACACAGGCAAAGGGAAGGAAATATGAGATAAAAACAGTGAGGGAGGCAAACCATAAGGGACTCTTCAATGCAGAGAACAGACTGAGGGTTGCTGGTGGGGAGGTAGATGGGGGATGGGTTAATTGGGTGATGGGCATTAAGGAGGACACTTGTTGTGAGGAACACTGGGAGTTATATGTAAAGACATGAATCAGTAGGTTCTACTCTTGAAGCCAAGACTACACTATATATTAACTAACTTGAATTAAAATTTTTAAAAAAGAAAGAAATTGGCAGAATTATACCTGGAGAGTGACCCCAAAGCCTGAGCTCTTAACCCCTAACACTGACCTGCCTTACACAGACACCTAGTCAATTATCTATAAATATCAACCTAGGTGCCCTTAATTCTCATCACTGACTCATTTTGAAATAGCATTCTGAGCTCAGTTTTGAAATCAAGACTATCTCAAGTTAGAAAGGACCCTAAAGACACATATGGAGAAAGAGGTAGGCTTAACCTGTCTACTTCAGAGACATAACTTATGCTTAGCAGAGAGCTGTGACAGGAATGTAGATTTTACTTAATTGGAGAACTGTTCTAGTAAATGTGCCAGGTGGTTCCATGGGCCATGCCTGGGAGTGTACCCATTATCTCTTCTCTCACACCACTGGAGAGGGCTTTGTTATGTGACCAAGCCTGCCAGTGAGGATGGGGAACAGCAGGGCTCCCCTATTTTAGAAGAAGGGAAGCCAGGTTTTTGCAGACAGGTATGTTCCCTTTAGCTCTACATCATTTTTCCCTTCCTTGTGTCTAATTTCTACAGTCATGACAAGTCCAATAAATACCTTTTATTTTTTTTGCATGCTTTCACCCAATATACTGTAGTTCTACAAGCTACAGATGACCTTACTAACAAAGAGCTGAGAATTCTTACAGAAGGGAATTTGAAAATAATGTAGGCTTTTCTACATGCTGTGAGGTGGGGCATGGCAACTACTGGAAAACCAAACAAATGTCTCAGAGAATCTAAAAGAAAGAAGGAGCATGTTAGTATAATCTCTTAATGAAAAGATAATCACCTTCTGAACTCAATGCTTGAAGTCCCAAAGCCCCTAAACCTTTCAAAAACCTCCCAAATTGTGCTTACATGCATGCTTTCCTGAGCTCTTAACCAAAAATAGAGAAGACAGTGGGTTAAAAACCCATTTCAGCTGCTTGCCAGTGAAAAATGGCATCACGCTGCCAATGGTTATTTTTGGAAAATCCACTCTCCTCTGGAGATGAAAACCAAATAGATGGTTTTTCCACTTGATCAATTTGCAAGTGTAGAAGTCGGGGGAGGTGTATCTCAGTAATAGACTCTAAGTAGGACTCCGTTAAAAATTTACAATTTGATAAGAAGTGGGGTTTGGCTCACAAAAGTTTGTACAATCTTCATCAGAGAAGTCTGTCCACCATTTTACATCCTCCCAAAGACCCAGCTCCTGACATGCAAGGGCTTCTTCGCTACTCCTTTCCATTTCTCACTCTTCTCTCTTTCTCAGAATCATTTCAAGTAGTCTTTTCTTCCCCCTCTGATCATAAACAGAATAGACAATAGCACTCTCCCTTTTTCCAGGATGTTCTATACAACCAAGAACAAGGGCCTGTCTTTTCCTTCACTGTGTCTAGAACAGTGATAATTGCTTAATAACTACTGCTTAATAGTATCGTATCTGGGGAGAGAGTCTTGGGTCTGAGGAAAGAGACTAAGCTGAAGTATTAGCCAGCTATAGAAAAAAAATAATACTTCTTCCCTAAAATGGAAAGCTATATGGTCATTTTAACAATGAGATTTTCAAAGAATTATTAATGAGAGCTAACAGTAATAACTACTCATAGGAACATCTATAAAATCATGATTTGTAAAAATATTGAACTCTTGCTTTATAATTTAAGGCTAAAGAACAGTAAGCTTGGCATCCCTTAGTGAATCAGACAAAAAAACTTGTAGACTCATCGGTTTAAACATATCATGCTTTTGACGGTCCTTGAGAGGAAAGACGACATTCAGGAGGGTAGTTTCCTAGCACTCCATGACTATTTGGTTTGTGAAGATAATAATCTACCACACTCCTGCTCATTATTTTGTGAATTAAATTGTACAATGAAAAAAAAGTACAACTGCTATACGATATGTTCCAAGTGGATTGATAATTGTATGTGGGCAGAATTCTACCTAGTTTTATTAATACCATTTTTACTCTCTCCTTCCATTTGCCTACCTTGTGACATGACTAAGATTCTCATTTTAATTTTTGCTTATGTGAAAATTTGCGGTCACTGAAGCAAGGATCAAAAGAGTTACTGGCGCTAATAAGAATGGCATTAGTGAGGCACCTGGGGCGCTCAGTCGGTTAAGTGTCCGGCTTCAGCTCAGGTCACGATCTCACAGTTCGTGGGTTCGAGCCCCACATTGGGCTCTATGCTGACAGCTCAGAGCCTGGAGCCTGCTTCAGATTCTGTGTCTCCCTCTCTCTCTGCCCCTCCCCCACTCATGTTATTTCTCTCTGTCTCAGAAATAAATAAAAACATTTAAAAAACTTAAAAAAAGAATAGCATTAGTATTACTCAAATATATCCATTAACTATGCCAACGGCTTCATGAATCTTACCACATGTGATTCTCATACTAACCTCTACTTTACAAAAGACAAAATAGAGTCATAGTTTAGATAGATTTCCCAAAATCTTACACATGGGAACTCGTGACTCTGGGGTTTGAACTGAGGGACTCCGAGCCCACCACACATGCTGCTAACTCTATAGTATACCATCTCCTAATTTTAGTGAGAAAAAGAAGAGAGAAAAATGTTGTGAAAAATAAATGTCTTATATGGGAGCCTGGCTGCCTTAGTGGGTGGAGAATTCAACTCCTGATCTTAGGTTCATGAGCTCAAGATCCACAATGGGAGAGGAGCTTACTTTTAAAATAACTAAATTAATGGGGGTGCCAGGGTGGCTCAGTCGGTTAAATGGCCAACTTTGGCTTAGTTCATGATCTCATGGTTGATGGGTTTAAGCCCGCATCAGGCACTGTGGTGACAACTCAGAGCCTGGAGCCTGCTTCAGATTCTGTCTCTCCCTCTCTCTCTGCCTCTCCCCCACTTGTTCTCTGTCTATCTCTCTCTCAAAAATAAATAAATATTTTAAAAATTTTTAAATAACTAAATTAATAAATTTCATATATTCTGACATATTCTGGTATATTAAGAACATAAGAGAAATTTTGCCAGGAATCAAGGTGAATCTTTACTCTGATTCCTGACCACCATTCCCAGTGGCCATTTGAAATCTGCTCATTGACTGACAGCACTGGTTTGCCTTTAGAAATAAAAAGCTCTTCCAGTTCAGCACACAAAAGAAATTCAAAAAGAGATTGTAACTTCAGATATTCCCCACCATGAATATGACCAACTCTCTGGTAGTCTTCCTTGCAAAGAAGAAAATTAGAAAAGCAAATAGAAAATCATGGCCATAAATTCCAGCTGATTCCAATTAACATAGCTCTTGAAAAAAAATAAATAAGTGGTAAAATAGGCCACAAGCTCGAATTAGAGATAGGAAGTCTTGGAAAGCATTCACATTTTCAATGAAAAGACAAATTAAGCATAAAATAAACATTAGCCCAATGGTTCAAACTCAAGAAGAAATAAAAATGGGTCAAGACCAATCAACTGTAAGCACATGTCATCTAGACTTATGGGGGAAAAAATGAAACAAATGGGAAAATCATGCTGAAAAGCATGATCCACCACAGAGGGAGATAATGCACAGAACAAGGAAAGGAGACAGCACAGAAGTCAAGGACAAGGTGAATCATCTGTTAACACTGACCTATTTCCCTGATTTCACTGGATTTGTTCAGAAAACAGCCAAGAAGCAACACCGCACTCAATCTGAAGGCCCACAAAAGTAAGAATACCCCAAAAAGGTGAAGTCCATCCCTGCTGAGGAGACAGAGTCAGGACAGAAGGAAGACTGCCAGCCAGAGGGGAAGCTGGTAAAAAGGATCTATGAAGATCATCATCTTATATTCAGAGGTCCGTGGAGCATGGGAATTAGGGGGAAAGGAGGTTTGTGGTGAATTCCAACCACCGTTCTACCTTCAAACCTGGGGGGGAGAGTGGGATGAATATCATCCATCAGAGAACAGGCAGCTACTAGGAGTCACATTTCCCTCACCCAAGGCTAGGGGTCCTGTTAGAAAAAGAAAACATTCACCAGGCCACAAAAGGAAGAGTTTGTGTTGAAAAAGAAAAGAGAGAGCTCTTTCAACATAATGTCAAGGACACACTGGCTTCAGCTGTTTGAGAACCTTAGCTCTTTATAATGGAAATACAGAGAAGGGAAGGTGTTCTTTTTCTGGAACCTGAAAGATTGAAGCAGCCATTCTGGAACCTGAAAATAGTGCCCTGGAGGCTGAGGCACCCTCTTCCTTCGCCACATTCATTCAAGCATTAGCCCTGTCCACAGACCTCTTTGGAAGGCTGATTCAGTGACTGGACTGGGGACAGGGACATGGAGACATCAAACAGCCAGGGTTCATCCTGAAACAGCTTAAATGTATTGGAAGTGCTGAGTCATGATCTGAATGAATGCCCTATCCCGCCAAGTAAAACTTGCCAAATACTGATGAGGATGGAAAGGACCATGACTTCTCAAGGGGAGAGCGTCAGCCAGCCCACAGAAGAGAACCTGAGCCAGTTTCTGAAAGGAAAAGTCGCCCGAGTCATGTCTTCAAGGAGGAACACGGTTTCTATAGGGTAGAAGAGACAGGGTAAAAAAGCATCCTGAAGGGAAACAGAGCATGAATGAGGTCTCAAGATGAAAAAATAATACTAGTTAGGGAAGGAAGACAGAGTAAGGAGTAGGTTGCTTTGGCTATAGGTGACCAACAAAGGGTGATACAAAGCAGGAAAGGGGAAATGAAGCTAAAAGACAGAATTCCTAGGAAATCAGTGCAAGTGAATTTGATGGGGAGGCACTAAATGTTTTTAGTTTGGGGAATGATAGGACCACAGCTCAACTGTAAGGAAGAAGTGCTCAGTAGCTTGGAGGAGTAGAGGCAGGTGAGGAGAGTTATTATCCTCTGACCTCAGGCACTAAGAGCTGCACCTAGAAAAACAGCAGCATCAAAGGGAGAGGGGACTTGGTGACCGGTGGAATGATCCCATTAACAGCCCAAATTCTTTCCCTCTCCCTGTATCCAGACTCTTCGCCAAGCACCATGGCAGTGATTCCCACTCAAAAGGTGGGGTCTATTTACTCGCCTCTTGAATCTGCATTCTTCCAAGGGAAGGAAGCAGAAGGAAGAATGTGCCAGTCTGAGCCCAGACTTGGAGAAGCCTTGCATGACTCTGCTGGTGCTCTGTACCTTCATCTAGCCCAGCTGGTCTGCTGGAGCCAGCCAGCCATCACCTCAGCTGACACAGCCCCAGGAGGAGAAGTGAGCCCAGCCAAATCAGTAGAGTGACCAGCCCCTATCCGGCCCCAGATTTAGGAGCAACAAACCTACTACTGGGTGCCAGTAAATAAATTTTGTTGTTATTGCTGTTGTTGTTGTTGTGACTGCTGATTGTGCAGCATGATTGTGGCACTGGATAACTGACACAGTAAATGGGAAGTGAAAAGGGGAGGAGGGCAGATAAAGAGGGCAATACAGGAAGGAATATATGCAATCAGTAGGGTTTGGGCTTAAGACAGTAACGATAACCAATAGGGACAGAGGATCTCAAAGTCCACCACTGGAACAGCATCTTTGTAGACAGTAGCCAAACAGGCTTAAGAAGCATGTTCAAATATATAAACCAGAGGATGGCAAACCATAACCCATGAGGCAAATTTAGCTTGTGGCCTCCCTTTTCCTATAAATAAAGTTTTATTGGAACACAGCCATGCTCATGTGATTACCTACTATCCAGGCCTGCTTCAGCACTACGACAGAATGTATTTACTTACTATCTGGCCCCATTCAGAAAAATATTTTTTAACCCTTGATGTAAACAATTAAATTTTTTAAATAGTTTTTAAAATTAAAAAAAAAAAGTAACAGTTCAATGCGGCACTCAAACTCACAACCCTGAGTTCAAGACCTGAGCTGAGGTCAAGAGTAGGATGCTTAACTGGCGGAGCCACCCAAGTGCCCCAGAAATCATTTCTTATAAGAAGAGAGATCACACCTTCAACACAGACAAACCGTGTCCCTTTTTCTCTTTATTATGTTTACAGTGAAGTAATATTCTCGTGGGTATTAACAACGTGATGTGTGTCAAGGGGAGAAATACTGAATAACTCAAATGATGAAAAAGTGGTCCAGGAACACTCCCAACAGAATTAGCCTTCTTTTTACCTGTCTCCCTGTTTCGTGTCACTAGTTTTGTGGCAATGCTAATTAGGTTAGTGTTGAAAAGAGCCGGCTTCACATCAGGAGTGGATAAGTTCAGAGAAAGTTCTGTTCTAACTTTAGCAAAGAAAACAAGCAGATAAGGTTTTGAGACTTGATTATACAGATGAGGGACAAAATGCCTAATAATAAGTACTTATCTCAATTAAAAGTAAATATTACAAGTATATGTTCGGTGCTTTATTCTATTATTAAATTACTTCTGATTTTTTTAAAAAGGTTGCAGTATCCATTTATGTGTTGGATTGGGGATTGGGGACTATAAAATAGATCTCTATATCTAGTTCATTCAGAGGACATTCCCAAGAATGACCAGAAATCAAAGCCACCGTGGGGTGTAAGAGAGGCTGAGGGCATAATGTGAAATATATGGGATTTGGAGTCAAAATCCTCTTCCAGGTGTGAGCACCTCTTAACACCTCCCTGTCTCCATCTGGAAACTACTGATGTGATAACATCTGTGCCCAGCTTATTCTGGAGGGCATTCCTAAGAATCCAAGCAGAAGGCATATCCAACATACATGATAAGAAATAAAGTGTTGTTCCAACTTTAAGGTATCTGTACGGATATTTATAAATGTGTGAGCAAATGATATCAGGAATTAACTATGCAGAGTAAAACCCTCAATACCAGAAGACACTTATGACATGACATTTTAATAAACAGAAGTCTTCCTTCAGCACATTCCAACAAAAGGGAAAATGTATGAAAGAATCTCAACCCTTAATAAGCTGGATTTCTAAAGCTGGTGCCTAATTTATATGCAAATCACTGAAAACATCTGCCAGTTGTTCCAACCCAGTTTATGTGGATCGCATTTCTAATTGTGGTTTCTTGGCGAGCCAGTTGACTCATACGAGCACATCAATAAACTGACCTCTATAGGAAGTGATTCGGAAATTATTTGGGAACTGTGGTGTGATTGATACCCCTCAAAAGCTGCTAATTACCTTTCATAAATCTCCTGATGTACTGATAGCTTTGCGACGTCACCTAATTGGCTGGTTGTTCATTCAAGAGTGCCAGTCATGTGAGTAGAAAGGATACCTTTTGGCGGGATTTTAGCTCTTTGGTGAAAAAGATTGTGACTTAATTCCTGGGAGGAGTTTATATAAAAACGCATTAAGAACAACCCTTATGAAAAGGGCCAGATAAGGCCAACCTTAGGAAAAAGGGCTGGGAATCAGGAGATTTCAGTGTAGCCACTAATAAGCCACATGACCAGGAGAAATTCACCACCTCTTTGACTTGTTTACTCATTTAGGAATTGGGGCTCCTAAATCCACTTCCATCCTTAGACTGGAGCACGATGGACCTTGCTCTGGGCCCAACTCTCGATCTGTTTGGCCAAATGCTCTCTTCTCCCACTTCCAGTGAGGTGGGGAGGCCATGGGGTTGAGGCAATCTGTCTACCAGGAGACTATATTCTTCCCCTGGTACCCTCAAACACTCTGCCCAAATGAATATAATCCTATCTCAAGGGCCAGTGTATACCTCTTCTCTGGGTCCACCCTCTCAACAAAAGGACACACCCCATCGTGGACATCCTAGGCCCGAAGGGGTCCAAGGGCAAGGGATAGTTGGTGGCAGATGGTGCACAGTTTGCAAGGCCCCTTTCTGTGCAGGACTGAGTAAAGAGACAGGGTAGGGGCTCAGGGGTACCATGGCAGTTTCCCCCATGCTTCCACATTCTGACATTGAACCCCGGGCAGTTGGAAAAGTCCAGATTCAAACTGGGACTTGTAGATTGTTGTGAAGGTGGTCTTGTCAAGGTAGGAGGGCAGAACATCTTTCTTATAGTTTGTTGGCTTCATCTATTGAGACAATTGCTATGTGTGGGCCTTCATCTCCTTTGTTGCCCTAAGTCCCACAAAGGTTAGTGGTGGGCCTGCTGTAGTATACCTCTCTAATGTCCCTTTCAGCTCTCATTTATTTCAGAGGAAATTAAAGAATACTGAGACTAGAAGTTTCTCTGCTTAAATCTTCCATTTGTTCAAATGACTCCTGAAGCAAATTACTCAACTTTCCTGAGTATCAGTCTTTTCATGTGTCAAAAAATTATGTTGTGGGGGCACCTAGGTGACTCAGTTGCTTAGGCATCCAACTCTAGATTTCAATTTGGGTCATGATCCCAGGGTTTTTTGGATGGAGCCCCACATCTGGCTCTGTGCTGTTAGCATTCTCTCTCTCTCTCTTTCTCTCTGCCCCTTCCTAACTCATGCACATGTGCACATGCTCTCTCTCTCTCTCTCAAAATAAATAAACTTAAAAAAATTAAAATTACATTGCAAGGTGATACTGAGGATGAAACGACAAAATCTACTGAAAATTCTCACACTTAAGCAGGACTTCAACATATGCTAGCTCTTTGCTATGGGAGAATGTGAGATTTACAAAAGGATGAAGTAATCCAGCAGTCATGTGCCTTGGGATTTACCCTAAGGACTTGAAACCCTCCACATAAAAACCTGCATGCAGATGCTGATCACAGCTTTATTCATAATTTCCCAAGCTTGAAAGCAACAAAGACATCCTTCAGTAGGTAAATGGATACACAGGAGCTATCAGGCCATGAAAAGACAGGAAGGAAACTTTAATCCATTTTACTAAGTGAAAGAAGCCAATCTGAAAAGGCGATGGGATTCCAACTATATGGTATTTGGAAAAGGCAAAACTACAGAGACAGTAAAGAGACCATGGGTTAGGGGAGAAGGATGAGAAGGCAGAGCACAGAATATGTTTAGAGCAGTGATAAACTCTGTATGATACTATAATGGCAGATACATGTCAATATACATTTTGTCAAAACCCACAGGATGTACAACATCAAGATCAAACTGTAACGTAAACTATGAACTCTGAGTGGTAATGATGTGTCGATGCAGGGTCAACAATTAAAATACATGTACCACTGTGGTACAGAGTGTTGACAGTCCGGGAGGCTGTGCATGTGTGGGAACAAGGGGCATGTGGGAAATCTCTGTACCTTCCCCTCATTTTTTTCTGTGAACCTAAAACTGCTCTAAAAAATAGTCTATTTTTTTTAAAAAGGGGATGAAGAAATTAAATTCTATCATAAGACATACCTACTGTCACCCACTTCTCCCTCAGCAACAATGAGCTTCTGCTTAAAGAGTTATTCCAAAGATCAATAACAACGCTTTTATCTGAAATGAGGAACTTTAGCTCATCAAAAAAAGAAAGTCATTCAAATTATGAAGCAGCTGTTCTTTACCAGCTGTTTGTAGATAATCTCACCAGCAGTGTCAGACATGGAGTTCCAGAAATACAAAGATGCTAAAACAGCAGTAACTCAGAGCATAGTTTACAGCAAAGGATTTAACGCTTGGAGGAGATGGAGGATTGTGCCATTGCTCGAGATAGGGGTGTTTACCAGTTTTGAACTTGAGCTAACAGAGTCAGGGTTTTGTTTTTTTTTTTTTTTTGCAATAAATCTAGTGACCAGTGTTTGCATACTATTTTGATGAACAAGTGGTTTTATGTTTAAAAGTCATCAATATAAAGAATGCATCAGTTAGTGAAGGCCAATGGAATGATATTCGTGTCCAGTTCTCAGTGCCCTTGAGGAGCTGAAGTGACTAATGCTCTGTGGAGAATATGCTGAGCATAGAGGGAACAGAATTAACCCTCTTCTTTTCAGCCCTCTCTTTTCAGCCCTTTCTTCTGAGGAAAGGGTGACATAGAGTGTTCTGTTCTCCAGGTTGTCTAGGACCCCCATATTCAAGGAAAACCCCAAGTTTTCCCAGATCCACTGATTAGGATAGGGGGAAAAAAGAAAGAAGGAAGAAGGAAGGAAGGGAGGGAAGGAGGGAGGACAGGAGAGAGAGAGGAACTGCTCTCCAAGCCTCCTCACAGCCTAATGCATTACTCAGTTGAGGGCGATGCCTGGAAAAATAGTCATAGGAAGAAGACCAGAATCTGGAGCACACAGGAGCCAAAATAAAGAGACACCTAAGCATCCCAGATGTATATAAAAACTCAGCTGAGGCAAAAACAAAACAAAACAAAACAAAAAAACAAAAAACCCTCAGCTGAGGCAATACAATGCTTCAAGGATGAACCAGGAAATCAACCTTAAAAATTATGCTCGTTTTCACTGGCAAAAACTCAGACTTCCTGTAAGAAATAGTCATTATTTTAATGCTCAGTTGTTGAGTTATCCAGTGGAGGTGTTTTGAAGGCTATAAAGAAATAAATGAAATTTTGTGGATGCTTGGAACTAGATTATTCCTCATGGGGACTAAGTCCTTCATGATAGCACAGGATCAATAATTAGCCATTTAAGAAGTAACCATGGATCAGCCTCCCTCCCCACTCAGCACTGGTCAAGCTTTCTTTAATTGCCCAGTTTTTGGCTCAGCAAGTGAAGTGGGATACTGAGTATTTGGAGGGGGCTCAAGGAAGAACAATGAAAATGATTAGGAAGTATTCCCCATGAGAAAAATGTAAAGAAACAGGGCTTATTTAACCTAGAAAAAAAAAGGCTCAAGGGAAACTTAGTAATTTCCTTGAATAGATGAAAGGCTAATATAAGAATGACATGAACATGATTATTTTCACTGATTAAGAGTTGAAGAGATAATATTGCAGCAGAACAAAATTAAATTTGATATTAGGGGAGCTGGTATGATCTGTGATATATTGAAAATTAAAGGAATAATTTTCCTTACATGCATTTAAGAAAGTAATCCTTTAGTGATGCCTTGCACCTTAGGGGAAAATGTATAAAGTGGGCCTAGAAGTCCATTCTCTGGAATATGAAGTATTTTTAGGACAAATAAATCAGTACTACTACATTGTGGGTATCCTCCACATCAGTCTATGCATAAGGATCCCAGGGATTTTATTTTTTTTTATTTTTTTTTTTTCCCAGGGATTTTAAAAACTAAAGTCACAGTACACAAAATTAGTGTATAGAAATCTGTTGCATTTCTATACACTAATAATGATGTAGCAGACAGAGAAATTAAGAAAACTATCCCATTTACAGGGCGGGGTGGCTGGTCAGTTAAACATTCAACTCTTGATTTCAGCTCAGGTCATGACCTCACAGTTCAGGAGTTGGAGACCAGCATTGGGATCCGCACTGCCACTGCAGAGCCTACTTGGGATTTTCTATTCCTCTCTCTCTGCCTCTCCCCCACTCACGTGCACACAGGCACACACACACTCTCTCTCAAAGTAAATAAATATACTTTTTTTTTAAAAAAATGAAAACTATCCCATTTATAATTACACCCAAAATAACAAAATACCTAGAAATAAACTTAACAAAAGAGGTGATAGACCTGTATTCCAAAACCTATAAAACACTGATGAAAGAAATTAAAGGTGACACAAACAAATACAAAGATATCCATGCTCATGGACTAGAAGAACCAATATTGTTAAAGTGTCCATACTACCCAAGGTAATCTACATATTTAATGCAATCTCTATTAAAATGCCAACATTTTTCACACAACTAGAACAAATACTACTAAAATTTGCATGGCACCACAAAAGACCCCCAAAAAGCCAAGCCAAATCTTGAGAAAGAACAAAGCTGGAGGTATCACAATCCCAGATTTCAAGGTATAAAACAAAGCTGTATCAAAACAGTATGATACTGGTACAAAAATAGACACACAGAACATGAGTTTTAAAAAATAGACACACAGAGCATGAATAAAAAAAAAAAAAAAAGACACTGAGCCTAGGTGGCTCAGTTGGTTATGCATCTGACTCCTGATTTCAGCTCAGGTCATGATCTCTCAGTTAGTGAAATCAAGCCATGTGTTGGGCTACACACGGATTCTCTCGTGGGATTCTCTCCTGGGCTTTCTCTCTGCCCCTCCGCCACTCACACATGCACTCTCTCTCTCTTTCAAGATAAATAAACTTTTAAAAAATAGACAAATCAATGGAACAGTATAGAGAGCCCAAAAATAAACCCATACTTATATGGCCAATTATTCCACAACAAAGGAGGCAAGAATATACCATGGAGAAAAGACAGTCTCTTCAACAAATGGTGCTGGCAAAACTGGACAGCTTCATGCATAAGAATGAAACTGGACCACTTTTCTACACCATATACAAAAATAAACTGAAAATGAATTTAAGACCCAAATGTGACACTGAAACCATAAAACTTCTAGGAAAAAAAAAAAAAACAACTAGCTGGTAATTTGTTTTAACGATCATTGACTCCTCAGGCAAGTGAAACAGAATTAAAAAAAAAAAAGGAACTATTGGGACTACATCAAAATAAAAACCTTCTGAATGCCACCCTCACTTGGAAAGAGCCAGCCAAAGATTGAAAATAAGAGGAGAAAAGCAGATATAAGGAATGGAGAGAGACTCATCCTAGAGCCCCAAGGCCACCCATTTACCTTAGTGTTTAAAAATCACGTGAGACAACAAATTATATCTTTTGTTTAAACCAAAAGGAGAGAATGTAGAACATAAAACTATATTTAAACGATGACAAAAGTAATTTATAAAGTTAGGAGCACCTGACTGGGTCAGTGGTAAAGCATGTGACTCTTGATCTCAGGGTCAGAAGTTCAAGCCCTATGATGGGTACAGAGCTTAAGTTAAAAAATGTTTTTTAAATTTTTAAGTAATTTATAGAGTGAAACACACAAAATAAAATCTAAAAAAGAAATGTAAAAATCATTTTATTTGGTTCATGAGGTATTTTTTTAAATGTTCTTTTTTGCTTAAGGAAGATGAGGAGGAGTATAGAAAAATGAGGAGAGGGGCAAGAGGAGAAATAAGAGAAATAATCCAATGGAAAAGTCCAGAATGGAAGTGTTAGGGCAAGGGGGAAAAAAAAAACCAAAAAACGGCATTCACATTTCTGGCTTCAGCAACAGCAGCTTGAGCTATTTTATTTTATTTATAGAGATGGGGGAAAAGTAAAGGAGAAAAAGGTTTTGAAGACTAAGAGTTAAAATTGAGAAATATAAAATCTTTCCAACTATAAGGTGAAAAGAACAAAAATATAAGTCTAAATACCTAACAAGAAGCCAGCACTGAAGATAGAAACTTGGTAATACTGTCAAATAGACAGTATTTGAAATGTCTAGAAGGAAAGAGCACAAGGGGAGATGGGAAAGACTGAGAAGGGGAGAAAAGTCCAGGATGGAGTCTCGATCAACTTTTAACATGATACAAGGACAGGGGGGAGATGAGGGGTGGGTTAGCATCACAGAAGAGCTGCTAAGAAAGTTGGGGGGGAGGAGGAAATTAAAATAGAAGTCAAAACCAAGAGATGAGAATCAAAAGTTTTTAAAAATATGTTTACAAATTCTTTGAAACTCTTCTCTTCGAGTGAGCTTAATTTCCTTACCTTTAAGTATGGGCTGGACGTAATGACTCACTTCTAATGAAATAAAGCAGAAGTAAGGACATGTAACTTGGGAGACTAGGTGATAAAGAGACACTTCAGCTCCTGTCTTAGCCGTTCATTCATTCTCTCTCTTAATCTCTCTCTCTCTCTCTCTCCAAGAGAAGCTAGCTGCCATGTCTTGAGTCCAGCCATGCATCTCTGTAGAGAGCCCCAAGTGGCAAAAATCTGAGGCCTCCAGTCCACAAGCATGTGAATGAGGCATCTCAGAAGTGAATCCTCCTGTCTCAGTCAAGCCCTCAGATGACTGCAGCCCTGACCTCATGAGAGACCCAACTCCTGGATACAGGACTCTCATCAACTGTGAGATAATAAATGTATGTTCATTCAAACCACTAATTTGTGGTTAAGAACAGACACAGGGATGCCGGGGTGGCTCAGTCAGTTAAGCATATGACTCTTGATTTAGGCTCAAGTCATGATCTCACAGTTCATGGGTTTGAGCCCCACGTTGGCATCCCTGCTGACAATATGGAGCCTGCTTGAGATTCTCTCTCCCTCTCTCTCTGCCCCTCCCTGGCTTGCGCACACTCACTCTCTCACTCTCTCAAAATAAAACTTAAAAAAAAGTAACTGGACAAAGATGCCACAAGAAGGCAGGATGTGTAACCATGTTACATGTTGCAAAGAGCTCTACACAATGTGATGGGGTGGGAGACAGGTTGGAAGTGCATCAAGGTGGGAAAGAATGATGAGAACACACACAAAGTGGACATTTTTTCTGAGAAGTTCAGCATGGCAGGGAAGCAGAGAAAGTGGGCAACGAGCTGGCAGACAACTAGGAAGACGATGGAAGCAGCAAAGGCCATGGAGGTGAGTGGAGATGAGAGCCAGGGTCAACGGGCCGATGGGTGATGGAAGCAGACTTGTTCTGCTGAAACAGGAAGAAGGCCAAGAAGACAGGGCCAAAGTAAAATACCCTCCTATCTTTTTAACACTAGCTTCTCAGTAATAAGAGTTGAGGTAAACCCTCATTCACAGTCCCTGGTGGGTGGGCATTTGGCCTCTACTAGAGTTCTTCACAAAGTCTCTAGAGGCATGGTGTTCTGCCTCTCCTTGAAAGAGGGAATTGCCTTCCCAGGAAGCTACTCTTCAGACAAGATAGCATAAATCTTCATTCCAACATCAGAGGAATATCTAAATCCTTCTGTTGATTTAGAAAACTAAATTTCCTTTTAAAATATGCCAAACTTGGTATATATACCACCTGGGTGGCTCAGTCAGTTGAGCATCCAACCCTTGGTTTCAGCTCAGATCATGATCTCACCATTAGTGAGTTTAAGTACCTTATAAGGCTCTGTGCTGACAGCATGGAGCCTGCTTGGGATGCTCGCTTGCTGTCTGCCCTTCCCCTGTGTGTTCACTCTCTCAAAATAAATAACCAAACTTTAAAAAACCCACTAACCACAATAACATGACCTGAGCCAAAGTCAGATGCTTAACTGACTTAGCCACCCAGGCACCCCTTGTCACCTGTATTGTCAGGTAAGGCTCTTACAAAAAGTCATCAACTAGCCACAGAAAAGGGAAAGACCCAGGAACATATGATACATTACTTTGGAACATTCTGGCCAGTTTTTATTTGTCAAAGGCTCAAATTCAAACAAACGTAATCTGTGTTTGGAAAGTTAAAAAAGATGGGGTGCCTGGGTGGTTCAGTCGGTTAAGCGTCTGACTTCAGGTCAGGTCATAATCTCACAGTTCATGGGTTTGAGCCTCGTGTCAGGCTTTGTGCTGACAGCTAGCTCAGAGCCTGGAGCCTGTTTCAGATTCTGTGTCTCCCTCTCTCTCTGACCCTCCCCAGCTCATGCTGTCTCTCTCTCTCTCTCTCTCTCAGAAATAAATTAAAAAAAATTTTTTTTTTAATTTTTTAAAAAAGAGAAAATTACCACATTTGACTACATTTTCCCTATTTTCCCCGTGGCCTTTCAAAGACTGCTTGACCAGTTTATATCTGTGGTCTTGGGCTATTGGTTACAGTTATAACATAGCACAAAATATTTGTTCTTGATCCTAATCTCAGATACCTTTTTGTCCCCAACCTTCGTTACTCCAATCTTAGCCCCAGCTTCCTGACCCAACTTAATTTCTTTTCCTTAAACACACTCCAGAATGATCTCACTTCTGAACTTGGAATAACCACCATCTGCTTAATTCACTTAACACTTACTCGTGTACTTGTTTTCTCTCATTGATTTCCCTGTATTCCAGGACAACGTTTAGACACCACCTTCAAGAACTCCAAACTATTTATTATATAACTTGTGTCTCTCCATGCTTGGGCTTACTTCAAGAATCTTTAGGTTTTGCCTATGTGCACAAATTCAAATACCACGACCGCAATAATTATGTGTTTCGTTTCAGCTTGTCCGTTTAATCTTTTGTTTTAAATCCAGCTTGGTGGATTAACCTTTTGCTTCAGTTTCATTTAATATCAGGTGAGGCATTGAGGATACAAAGATGAATAAAACAGTTCCTGCATATAAGCAGCTTATCAGTCACTAAATGAATCTGCTGAAAGCGAGCTCTGCTAACGAACATGCAGAAGCACGGTGCATGGCCGAGGAAGATAAATAAATACTGGTGCTTAGAAGCTCTCCGTACAGTGCATTGGGCTGGGAAGAGAGAGAATAGAGCAAGAAAAAAGCAAATACTTTGAAGGGTCCCTGAAGGCAGTAGAGAAGGACCATAATCATGGGTTGGGGCCAGTTCTCAGAACGAGGCATACAGTCAGAAGTTGAGCATCATTTAGGGTACTCAAGTCAGAAACAGCTACTCACCCCTTTGAAAAATCAGTCCTGTGCTTGTGGGAATGCAGGCTTGTATTATTCTGTTAGTCTCTTAGCAGCTCTTCCTCTGCTTTCTATTTCTAGCTTATAATTGGTTCAAAATACAGCTGCAACACTAACTCCCTGTCCATCTCCAGGGCTGATCATGTGCCTTTCAATTTCTAATAAGCATTATTCCCTTTTACTTTATGAGACAGATTTCCGGTATTGACTTTGATATTCCAAATCCTCCCATAACTGCCTTGAAAGTATTTAAAAGGTTCCATGCCCATGCCAGTGGCAAGATCAGATTGGAGGTTCAGAGGTGGTTCCCATGAAAAATTTGCAACAGGGGTTAGGGCTGTGTGCAATGGGTTCTTCACCCATTGTGCAAGTAGAATGCAGTATCATCTCAGACAGGGGCAAGAGCGCTTGCTCCATTCTCAAAGGTAACGCTACACAGGGATGCTGTTCCCACCCCACCCCATCCACACCCTGCTGTTACTGGGTCCAGAGCAAGACTGTAAAGTAGAATATTCTAAGTAAGCCACGCAGGGGGTAGAAAGACTACGGACTCAAAAGACAGGCTGACCTGGTTTTAACCTGAGCTATTAACCTGGGTGGCTCAATGGGTTGAGCGTCCAACTCTTGATTTCTTTTGGCTCAGGTCATGATCTCACAGTTCATGAGTTTGAGCCCCACATCAGGCTCCCTGCTGACAGTGGGGAGCCTGCTTGGGAGTCTCAGTTTCCTTCTCTCTCTCTCTGTCCCTCTCTCATTCACTCTCAGTCTCTCTTAAAATAAATAAATAAACATTAAAAAATTATTTAACCTGAGCTTCTTCTGGAGTCCTTTTACTGAGCACCTACCCTAAGGACTCTACAGGATCGATGCCCTGCCTGCTTTTGTGGGGTTCAGAGCATGGCAGGACAGATGATCATTTCAAGAGTGCAGTGGGTGCTCTGAAGGCGAGGAGCAGAGAAAGCCCCGAGAGGACAGAGGAATACTTGTGCTCCGTGAAGACGGAGAGGCTTCCGAGCAGACATACTGCCCGGCCTGAGCACAGAGGGAGAAGTGCGAGCTCAACAGCAATGAGGCATAGAAAAATGTTCCAGGCGTGGAAGGCAGCATATACAGAGACCCCAAGGAGGAGAGAGCACACAGCAGGACGAGGAAATGCAGGATGTGGTTGAAAAGTGGTGGGTAGGAAAGAACCTGGCAGCAAATGAAGTGGAAACAAGATCTAACCTGTCACCCTCAAGTTTTTGGAGTGATAATCATAGACAGCTACTGAGTGCAAAAGAAGACAGAATCTCAGTTTTGTGTTTAGAAGGCTTAATCTCCCAGATTTGTAGAGAAAGAACTGAAGGGAAAAGAGCCTCAGCGAAACAGGTCAATTTGGAAGCTGTCACCATAATGGCGGTGATAAATGTTGGGAGTCCCAGGGGTGCCTGGGTAGCTCAGTCGGTTAAGCTTCTGATTTCAGCTCAGGTCACTACCTCATAGTTTGTGAGTTCAATCCCCACATTGGACTCACTGCTGTCAACACAGAGCCCACTTCAGACCCTCTGTCTCCCTCTTTCTCTGCCCTTTCCCCACTCATACTCTCTTTCTCTAAAAAATAAACAAACATCTTTTAAAAATTATGCAAATGTTAGGAGCCCCAACTAAGGCCCTGGCAGAGGAGAAAGAGAGGAATGTGCATGAGAGAGAGTTAGGGACTAGTATCCACAGAGCCTGGAGACAGGTTGAATGCGAGGAGCAAGAAAGAAGGGAAGAATAACTTCTGGGTTTCTGGCACACACAGAATGACCTTCCTCAAAGATGGACTCTGGGATCCTGGGCACACCTTGCAAAGACAATGAGTGTAATTTCAGATGTGACCAATCTGAGGTGCCAATGACATGGTCCACTGCACAGGACTGGTGGGCCCTGGACTAACTCGCCTGGAGCTCAGAACAGAGATCTGGGCAGAACATGTGGGCATGAGAATCATCAGCACGCAGACAGTGAGGGAAGCCGGAGAGCAAGTGAAACTGATCAGAGGAGGTGTAAATGGAGAGAAGAATGACCATGGAATCATCAGTCACAAAGGATGCCCAGATGAAGATGAGCCCACAAAAGGTCTCATGAAAGAGTTTCTGGAAAGGTATGAAGAGTAAAAATTTCCTCCATAAAGTGCAAATAATAATACATACCCCAGAAGGTATATACATATGTAATATATGCATGTAAGTCAAACATAATGTCCCCCATAGACCAGTTATGTAATAGGTACTCAATAAATGGTAGCTTTCATCAGCATTAATGTTACTATTTATAATAAAAATAATGCATGAGTTTTCCTGAGGTGTTTAGGTAAATGTCTGTTTTTTCATAATACCTCTTAACAACACAGATGAACTCTGGAATTTATAATAGTCTGGGATTCAAGGCCTGAACTGAAAAATGTGAATTTATCTATTCCAGAGGATATATTTGAAACAAATGAGAATTCTGGGGCGCTTGGGTGGCTCAGTCAGTTAAGCGTCCAACTTCAGCTCACGTCATGATCTTATGGTCCATGAGGTCGAGCCCCATGTTGGGCTCTGTGCTGACAGCTCAGGGCCTAGAGCCTACTTTGGATTCGGCATCTCCCCCTCTCTCTGTCCCTCCCCTGATCATGCTCCATCTCTGTTTCTCAATAATAAATAAATGTTTTCCAAAAATAAAGGATATTAGTCACCTAAGGAGTGATTAGAAGTAGCAAAGAATCATCTATATGCTTGAGACCTCATTTAATCTCAGATACAAGGCACATGACACTCACTTAATAAATATTCACCAAATGAGTAAGTTTGAGTCAGACACACACAGCCAACTGCTGGGTCCCTCCACCATGGCTTCCCATGGACACCCCACATTCAATCAGTAAGGCAGACCATTCTTTTCCCCAAACCTGCCCTCTGTCTCACTTCCCTAGGGAGGTTAATACCACTGTCACCCAGCCAGATGAAGACTCCAGTCTCTGCTCCATCCATCACCCCCAAATCACCACATCTCATCCATGCAACATTCCATACATGCAACAGGCATGCTCCATCTGAAGTCAGAGTGACCCCTCTAAAACCCAAGCATCCCCCACCCCAGTCCCCTAATGAATGTCTTCACTGGCTCCACATCGCTGCAGGAAAGATCTCCAACTCTTTGATAGCATAAAAGACTCACCCATTCCCCAGTCGTACGAAAGCACTTGAGGCCCCCTGGAAACTCCGTGCCATTTCATACAGCCCTGCCTTTGGCAAGGGGCTTCATTTCTGCCTCAGTTTCCAGGACTCTACCTTAGACACTCTTCTTCAAAGCCTTCCCGGCCACCACTCTTTCACACTGTCACACATACAAAGAACTCCCCAATATGCCCTGCACATGACATCCTTACACCTATAGTATTTTACTACAATTACATGTATAAATGTGTATATTTCTTTCAGGAGTATTAACTCTTTGAAAGTAGAGATACTTCCAAATTAACAACATAAGAAACAACAGGAGTTGGCAAGGATGAGGAAAAAGAGGAACCCTCTTGTGCTGTTGGTGGGAACGCAAACTGGTGCAGCCACTCTGAAAAACAGGATGGAGCTTCCTCAAAAAATTAAAAATAGAATTACCCTATGACCCAGGAATTGCACTACTAGGTATTTACCCAAAGGATACAAAAATGCTGATTCAAAGGGGCACTACCAACAATAGCCAAAGCATGGAAAGAGCCCAAGTGTCCATCAAGTAATGAATGGTTACTTACACACACACACACACACACACACACACACACACACACACACAGGTATATTACTCAGCAATCAAAAAGAATGAATTCTTGCCATTTGTAACAACATGGTTGAAACTAGAGGGTATTATGCTAACTGAAATAAGTCAGAGAAAGACAAACATCATATAATTTTACTCATGTGGAATTTAAGAAACACAACAGATGAACACAGAGGAAGGGAAGGAAACATAAGATAAAAACAGAGGGAGGCAAACCATAAACAACTCTCTTTATAATTTTTTAAATGTTGATTTATTTATGAGAGAGTCAGAGTTTGAGCAGGGAACGGGCAGAGAGAGAGGGAGACACAGAATCTGAAGCAGCTCCAGGCTCTGAGCTGTCAGTACAGAAACCAATGAAGGGCTCGAACTCACAAACCACGAGATCATGACCTGAGCTAAAATTGGAAGTTCAACTGACTGAGCCACCCAGATGCCCTTTTAAGAATCCTAAATACAAAGAACAGACTGAGGACTGCTCGGGAGGAGGTCAGCGGGGGGCGGGCAAAATGGGAGATGGGCATTAAGAAGGGCACTTGTTGGGATGGGCACTGAATGTCATATGTAAGAGATAAATCACTGGATTCTACTTTGGAAACTAATACTACAATGTATATGAACTAACTTGAATTTAATTAAGTTAAACATAAAAAAGAAAGTAGAGCTACTTCTTAGCCACCTTTATATCTTCCTCATTAGGCATAAAGTGCCTGGTATACAGTAGGTGCTTGATAAACGTTTGCACTTATATCTTACTATTTATGTATTAGTATTTGTTATTTCTTACAGTAGGCTTTTTTATTTGATGCTCCAGTTTATTCACTAGTCTTTGTGAGCCAAGTTTCGGTAAAGCAGTTCTAAAGAACAGACACCTTTTCATACATTGCTAAGATCATGATTCTGCCTTCAAAAACTGCAGAAATTCTTACAGCACTTCTCTTGAAATATGATAACCCCATCAAGACAAATTCAACCAGTGAGAACCAGATGGTTTCTATAGAACACCTTAATGATGATAATCTTTAGTGACCTTAGGGACATTTAAAAGAGTTCTCGGTAGCTAATTCTAACAATATGTTGGAACTTTTATGAAGAAAACAATAAAAGTCTACTGAGAGACATTAAAGAAAACATGGACTACCTAAAAGAAAAATGGGCATTGGATGTAAACCAGCAATTCACAAAAGAAATGGAACTGCCCATAGAAGCAGTCCAAGGATTGTAATCTGACAAGGATTAAAAAGACTGACCAGGGGCGCCTGGGTGGCTCAGTCAGTTGGGCATCGGTCTTCAGCTCAGGTCATGATCTCGCAATCCGTGGGTTCAAGCCCCACATCGAGCTCTGTGTGACAGCTCAGAGGCTGGAGCATGCTTCAGATTCTGTGTCTCCTCCTCTTTCTGCCCCTCCCCTGCTCATGCTGTCTTTCAAAATTAAATAAACATTAAAAAATGTTTTTTAAATCAACCAATACTTTTATATAAATGAGTGTATTGCACATTATAAGTGGTAATAACCATGAAATCCGGAATTCAGTAGGTACGTTTTTCTGATACACCCCCAAAATGCAGAATATTAAGAGAAAATGTGTTTGCCTCGCATTCTGTCTAAAATTATCTCTTGTGCATCCACTATTATTTTGCATACCACACTCCTGGAGCCCATGTGAGAACCGGCAAAGAAAACCAAATAGCCATGAGGGGGGTAGGGAAGGCTCCTTCATGAAGCAAGTTCAACTGGAATCTCTTGGGGGAGGAACGTATTATGAGGAACTTTCATTTTCCCCAGTACAGATGTCCAGGATATTTAGGTTTTCATAATGAGCACCCAGTGCCTTTGCACTCAGAAGTTAATAAATATTTATTTCAAGGTTTCTGTGTCACGGATTCGCTGTCAGAGCAACAAATACCACACTAACTGGACCCAAGACAATGTGAGAGACCGGCAGATGGGTCACCTTGTAAATGAGACCCAGGCAGGGTGCTAGCTGGAAGGTGACTGCTGCCGTCTAAATGTCACAGGCGAGACTGATCTGGGAGTGTGAAGGATGAGTCTGTGTGTGGGGACAGGTTGGTAATGAAGTGACTGCCACGCGCCGCCACCGGCGGTACCAGTACCTATTCTGGGTCCAGAAGTCATTGGGAAAATAAACTCACATCACGCAGGGTGAAGGCCCGCTGCCTGGTGCTGGGCTGCTGTTTGGAGGGAGTGGAGGCGTTTACTGCCGCCCAGAAGACCAGGCTCTCCAGAGCTCAGGGAGGTGAAATTACAGCCTGTGCCAAATTAGAGACGCGAGAGAGGCTCCAAGGAGTTAGAGGAACGGAAAGCTTGGCAGACTGAGTCTGCACTGTGACACCTGCTACAGAAGAAGTGGGGGATGGGCATTCTCTGCTAATGCCAGCCCTGTCCCCTCTCCAGACAGACAACTCTGCCCTCTTCTCTGCATCTCTAACCCAGAATTCTATGCTGGACAACAGTGCGTCTGGCAGAGCAGAGGGCCGTGCCAGCTCACCTCCCCTCTACCTGCAGGAATCTGGAACTCTGGTTCTACACTGCCAGGCTCAAACCCCCGGTATTAGGTAAAGGCAACCGTTCACATAAAATATCCCCTGCAAATGAATGCAGGTGAGCAACACAGAGCAACCTCAATTTCTTCCCACCTCGATTAGGTTATCCAGCTAGATACCCCCAGGAGCGGATCTGTAAGATATGAGCAAATAACCAAAGAAGAATGTGAGGACACAGAACACAGAGTGCCTGACACCTAGAAAAGATTGGCAATTCTAACGCAAAACACACACATTTTTTTTAAGTTTATTTTTTATTTATTTTTGAGACAAAGATAGAGAGCAAGTGGGGGAGGGGCAGAGACAGAGGGAAAGAGAATCCCAAGCAGGCAGCGCAGAGCTGGACGCAGGGCTCAAACCCCCAAACCATGAGATCATGACCTGGGCTGAAATCATGAGTCAGGTGCTTAACCAGCCAGGCGGCTCAAAAGACCCACAAATTTTAATAATTTTTAGTCACATAATGTACTGTGTTGCTATTCTGTGAAACCTACTTCTGAATAATAATTTTAGAGTATGTTAAGTCTTGAAATGCATGATAAGGGTAGAAGGACATTTGTACTTCTATTTTAAGGACAATTTCCATGAAAATAAGCAACAAAACAAAATGACTAAAATAACAGAAAGAGGGTTTTGATGCCTTCCGCTGTCATCAAACAAAATTACTCCATTAACTAAATTCATCTGACACGGTCATTCTTAAAAAGCAGAGGCAAGGTAAGACCACGTCTCTCTCAAACATGAAATAAAATCTTGATCGCTCTCTGATTTCCTAGAGCACAAGGCAGCCTCCAGTTTCCAGCTGCTGCTGGTTTTCGGTTTAATTGCTCTGGACAAAAAGGTAAATCCTGAAAGGTGAACACATTTGTGCTCAGGTTGCAAAAAATGATTTCTTTTAAAAATCTTTCAATAGAACTCTCCTCAAAAGACAAAAATGGTGCTTCTTGTTCTCTGAAATTATTTTCCCATCTTTAGAAAATTAAATGACACCCTACCATCTCCTAGGAATGCAAGTTAGGGAGCTTACTTACATAAAAGCTAAAGCACTTTTTAAAAAAAAATGTTTATGTATTTATTTTGAGAGAAATAGAGAGCACATGAGCAGGGGAGGAGTTAGAGGGAGAGAATCCCAAGCAAACTCCATGCTGTCAGTACAGAGCCTGCCTTGGGGGTTGATCTCACCAACCATGAGATCATGACCTGAGGCTGAAATCAAGAGTCAGATGCTCAACCAACTAAGCCAGGCACCCCAAAGCTACAGCACTCTTAACAAAACATAACAATACATGCACAATCAATTACCTTCAAATATTTTTATAGGTGGCGCCTGGGTGGCTTAGTCGGTTAAGAGTCCGACTTTCGCTTAGGTCATGATCTCGCGGTTCGTGGGTTCAAGCCCTGCGTCGGGCTCTGTGCTGACTGCCAGCTCAGAGCCTGGAGCCTGTTTCATCTGGGACTCCCTCTCTCTCTGACCCTCCCCTGCTCACGCTGTCTCTCTCTCTCTCCTAGAAATAAATAAAACATTTAAAAAAATATTTTTATAGTTGTTTTTGTATTAAAAACCTCTTTTACAAAATGAGCTTTACCACTCAAGACTGTAACCAACACTCAAACACTTATGAGATACCCTACTATGTGTAAGACTGAGAGATGGAAATTCTGAACTGAATGATACCAAGAAGTATAGAGTCATTCACAGGAGAGAGAGGAACATGTAAATAATCATGGTGCACCAAGACCAGGAACGTAAAAATATACGTAGTGAGGTTATATTCATTGGGCCCTTAGTATTGCTAAGCATCATGCTGATATCTTCACATACATTATCTCAATTCACTCTCTCAGCTCTTTTTGACATAAGTATAACCACTGAACTTATTTTATATACATGGAAATGGATAGAGATTCGGGTGAAGACACCGGACCATGATTATTCTTCTCTCAAGGGGCTGAGCCAGGACTGCAACTCCCGTCTCTTTGCTCCAGCACATGAATCACCCCCTGGACAGTGAGGAAGTGTCAGGAAAGAAGGTTGAGGCAGGTTGGGGAGGGCCCTGGATGCCAAGCCTAGGGTCTCAGTGATCCGCTTAGGATCCTTTCAGGGGGGTGTGGCTCATTGGGTCAGTAGAGGATGAGATTCTTATTTCTTAATCAGGTAGGAGTTACTGAATAGCCACAATCATGGGAGGAAGACTTGTTTTTGAGAAGATCTATGTCCATATGGCTAATAGTAGAAAAAGACATCTGGATTGGGGTTTACTTATAGGCTATCACCATAAACTTTAGGATTGAAAAACAGAAGTTAACAGAATTTAGTAACTGGATGTGTGAAGGGAGAAAGGTAGACAGTGATTCCAATGAAGCAACTTGGGCACATGGATGGATGGTACGGACAGTAGCCCCCATTATTCAGTCTTTCCACAATTTTTGGTTACCCAAGGTCAGCCACAGTTCAAAAGCACATGAACCTATTGTGGGAAAGTCAGTAGTAGCCTAATGCTTTCTCACAACCCCTATGTCATTCGCCTTACTTCATCTTATGAGATAGACATTGAATTATCCACATCATCATCATCAGGATGAGGGGGTGCCTCGATGGCTCAGTTGGTTAAGTGGCCACTCTTGAGATCATGACCTCATAGTTAATAGTGGGTTTGAGCCCCAAGTTGGGCTCCGCACACTCAGATTGGAGCCTACTTGGGATTCATTCTCTCTCTCTCCCCCCCTCCCTCCCTCCCTCCCTCTTTCTCTTTCCCCTCCCCCACTCATGCTCAAGCACGTTCTCAAAATAAATAAGTGAATAAACATTTTTTTTAAAGGATGAGTACAACAGACAAACTGGATTTTAAAGTAAAGGCCATAACAAGGGATGAAGAAGGGCATTATATAATAATTACAGGGTCTATCCATCAGGAAGAGCTAACAATTATAAATGTTTATGCACCGAATATGGGAGCACCTAAATATTTAAAACAATTAATCACAAACAGAAACAAGCTTATAGATAAGAATGTGCTAATAGCAGGGGACTTTAATACTCCACTTACAGCAATGGATAGATCAACTAGACAGAAAATCACTAAAGAAACGATGGATTTGAATGACACATTGGACCAGATGGATCTGACAGATATATTTAGAACTCTACATCCTGAGGCCATAGAATTCACTTTCTTCTCAAGTGTACGTGGTACATTCTCCAAGACAGATCACATACTGGGACATAAAGCAGCCCTCAATAAATATAAAAGAATTGCGATCATACCATGCACACTTTCAGATCACAATGCTATGAAACTCGAAATCAATCACAGGAAGAAGTCTGGAAAACCTCCAAAAAGGTGGAGGTTAAGAAACACCCTACTAAAGAATGAATGGGCCAATCAGACAATTAGAGAAGAAATTAAAAATTATATGGAAACAAATGAAAGTGAAAATACAACAATCCAAACTCTATGGGATGCAGCAAAGGCAGTCCTAAGAGGAAAGAACATTGCACTCCAAGCCTGTTTCAAGAAATTAGAAAAAGTGCAAATCCAAAATCTAACAGTACACCTAAAGGAACTAGAGGGAGAGCAACAAGAGCACCCCAAACCCAGTAGAAGAGAAATAATAAAAATCAGGGTGAAATAAACAATATACAGACAAAAAAAAAAAACAACAAAACAAAACAGTTGAACAGATCAATGAAACCAAGAGTTAGATTTTTGAAAAAATAAACAAAATTGACAAACCTCTAGCCAGGCTTCTCAAAAAGAAAAGAGAGAGCGCTCAAATAGACAAAATGATGAATGAAAATGGACTTATTATAACCAACCCCTCAGAAATACAAGCAATTATCAGGGAATACTATGAAAAATTATATGCCAACAAATTGGACAACTTAGAAGAAATGGACAAATTCCTAAACACTCACTACCAAAATTCACATGGGAAGAGATAGAAAATCTGAACAGACCCATAACTAGTGAAGAAATTGAATCAGTTATCAAAAATCTCCCAACAAATAAGAGCCCAGGGACAGATGACTTCCCTGGGGAATTCTACCAGACATCTAAAACAGAATTAATACCCATTCTTCTCAAGCTATTCCAAAAAATAGAAATCAAAGGAAAACTCCCGGACTCATTTTATGAAGCCAGCATCACTTTGATTCCCAAGCCAGACAGAGACCCAGCAAAAAAAGGGAACTACAAGCCAATATCCTTGATGAATACAGATGCAAAAATCTTCAACCAGATACTTGCAAATCGAATCCAAAAGCACATAAAAAGAATTATCCACCATGATCAAGTGGGATTCATTCCTGGGTTACAGGGCTGGTTCTATATTCGCAAAATCAATGTGATACATCACATCAACAAAAGAAAAGATAAAAACCACATGATTCTGCATAGATGCAGAAAAAGCATTTGACAAAATACAGCATCTTTCTTAATAAAGACCCTCGAGAAAGCTGGGATAGAAGGAACTTACCTAAACATCATAAAAGCCATCTATGAGAAGCCCTCAGCTAACATCATCCTCACGAGAAAACCAGAGAGCTGACAGGGATGTCTGCTCTCACCACTGTTGTTTAACATAGTGCTGGAAGTCCTAGCATCAGCAATCAGACAACAAAAGGAAATAAAAGACATCAGAATAGGGAAAGAAGTCAAACTTTCACTTTTCACAGACGACATGATACTCTACCGACAGACTCCTCCAGAAGCCTACTAGAGCTGATCCATGAATTCAGCAATGCTGCAGGATACGAAATCAACATACAGAAATTGGTGGCATTTTTATACACCAACAATGAAGCAACAGAAAGAGAAATCAAGAAACTGACCCCATTCACAACTGCACAAAAACCATAAAATATCTAGGAATAAACCTAACCAAAGATATAAGAGATCTGTATGATGAAAATGATAGAAAACTTATGAAGGAAATTGAAGACACAAAGAAATGGAAAAACATTCCATGCCCATGGATTAGAAGAATATAGTTAAAATGTCATTACTACCCAAAGCAATCTACACATTCAATGCAACTCCAATCAAAATTGCACCAGCATTCTTCTCAAAACTAGAACAAACTATCCTAAAATTTATATGGAACCACAAAAGACCCCAAATAGCCAAAGAAATATTGAAGAAGAAATCCAAAACTGGAGGCATCACCATCCCAGACTTTAGCCTCTACTACAAAACTGTCATCATCAAGACAGTATGGTATTGCCACAAAAACAGACACATAGACCAATGGAAAAGAGAACTCAGATTTGGACCCACAAATGTAGAGTCAACTAATCTTTGACAAAGCAGGAAAGAGTATCCAATGGAAAAAAGACAGCCTCTTTAACAGATGGTGCTGGGAAAACTGGACAGCAACATGCAGAAGAGTGAAACTAGATCATTTTCTCACACCATACACAAAAATAAACTCAAAATGGATAAAGGACCTAAACGTGAGACAGGAAACCATCAAAACCCTAGAGGAGAAAGCAGGAAAAAACCTCCTTGACCTCCACCGCAGCAATTTCTTACTTGACACATCCCCAATGGCAAGGGAATCAAGACCAAAAATGAACTCTTGGGACCTCAAGATTAAAAGCTTCTACACAGCAAAGGAAACAATCCATATAACTAATAGGCAACCGACAGAATGGGAAAAGATAGTTGCAAATGACGTATCAGATAAAGGGCTAGTATCCAAAATCTATAAGGAACTCACCAAACTCCACACCCGAAAAACAAACAATCCAGTGAAGAAATGGGCAGAAGATATGAACAGACACTTCTCCAAAGAGGACATGCAGATGGCCAACAGACACATGAAACGATGCTCAGCATCCCTCCTCATCAGGGAAATACAAATCAAAACCACACTGAGATACCACCTCATGCCGGTCAGAGTGGCTAAAATGAGCAAATCAGAGAACTCTAGATGCTGGTGAGGATGTGGAGAAACGGGCACCCTCCTACACTGTTGGTGGGAATGTAAACGGGTGCAGCCCCTCTGGAAAACAGTGTGGAGGTTCCTCAGGAAACTAACAATAGAACTCCCCTAGGACCCAGCAATAGCACTGCTAGGAATTTACCCAAGGGATATAGAAATGCTGAGCCATAGGAGCACATGTACCCCAATGTTCACTGCAGCACTCTCAACAATAGCCAAAACATGGAAACAGCCTAAGTGTCCATCAGCGGACGAATGGATCAAGAAGATGTGGTTTATCTATACGATGGAATACTACATGGCAATGAGAAACAATGAAATCTGGCCATGTGTAGCAACATGGATGGACCTTGAGGGTGTTATGCTGAGTGAAATAAGTCAGGCAGAGAAGGACAGCTACCATATGTTTGCACATATAGGAGGATTAGGAGGAACTTAATGGAGGACCATGGGGGAGGAGAAGGGGGAAAATAGTGGGGGCGAGGGAGAGAGGCAAACCATGAGAGACTCTTGAATGCTGAGAACTGAGGGCTGATGGGGTGGGTGGGGAGGGAAAGGAGGGTGATGGACATGGAGGAGGGCACTTGTGGGGATGAGCACTGGGTGGTATATGGAAACCAACTTGACAATAAACTATTAAGAAAAGAAAAGAAAGGAAAGGAAAAGAAAAAGAAAAAGAAAAGCATGCAACTCTTCATCTCAGGGTCATGAGTTCAAGTCCCCCACTGGGTGTAGAGGTTATTTAAATATTTCTTTAAAAAAAGGTACTTTGAGGGTGACTCAGTCAGTTAACCATGCGACTTCATCTCAAGTCACGATCTCGTGGTTCGTGAATCTGAGCCCAGCATCGGGCTCTCTGCTGTCAGCACGGAGCCCACTTCGAATCCCCTGCTCCCCTCCTTTTCTGCCCCTCCCTGGCTTGTGTGCACGTGCATGCTCGCTTCCTCTCTCTAAAAAAAAATTTAAAAAGATATTGTGAGAGAGAGGGCACATTCATGTAACTTTCATTATAGTACATTAGTGTCACTGTTCTGTTACTAGTTATTGTTAATAACTAGTGGTGTCTACTTGTTGTAATGAAAACCATGTGTTGTATGGAAGTGTCAAATCACTATTTTGTACACAAGAAACTAATATTACATTGAATGTTAACTGGAATTTAAATAAAATGGTTTAAAATGATAAGACAAGGGGTGCCTGGGTGGCTCAGTCGGTTAAGGGTCCGACTTTGGCCTAGGTCATGATTTCACAGTTTGTGGGTTTGAGCCCCACGTTGGGCTCTGTGCTGACAGCTCAGAGCCCAGAGACTGTTTCAGATTCTGTTTCCCTCCCTCTCTGCCCCTTCCCCACTCATGCTGTGTTTCTCTCTGTCTCAATAATAATAAACATTAAAAAATATTTAAATATTTTTTAAATGATATGACAAAAGGAATATTTATATCTTAAAAAACATGATGTGTAAGTTACAAATTAAACTTCATCATAGGTATGTTTGTGCAGGGAAAAAACACACTATATATAGAGTCCAGTGTTATCCACAGTTTCAAACATTCCCTGGGCATCTTGAGTCATAGCCATCATGGATAAAGGGAGATGACTGTAATTCCTGGAGATAAGAGAACAGCAGGGATAACTTTCAAGGCAAGGAAGCACAATGAGTTCCTTTTTGTCTAGGCTGACTTTAAATTTGGTGGAACAGAGTACAGGGATCCAGTGGGCAACTAGGAATCTCACTCGGGAACTGAGTAGCAACGTCTGTTTAAGGATGAGCTAATGGGGTGCCTGTGTGGTTTAGTCAGTTGAGCATCAAACTTTTGATTTTGGCTCAGGTCATGATCACAGGGTCATGGGATTAAGCCCCATGTCGGGCTCCAAGTGGAATGTGGAGCCTGCTTGGGATTCTCTCTCCCCCTCTACCTCTCTCTCTCTTTCTCTAAAATAAAATAAATTAATAAATAAATAAAAGATGAGTTGAGGAATCACAAACAGAAAAGGTGGCTAAAGCCACAAAAAGGCACAAGGGAGTCCTCTTCTGCCTCTCATCCCCTCTCTTCCTTTCCCTCTGACTGTCCGTACTTTGTTCTCCATCTGTCTTTAACTATGGTAACTTAACAAAGAACTGTGGCTGGCCAAATAATGCCCCCCCTCCAAAGATGCCCATATCCTAATCTCCAGAATATATGCACCTTGTATGGCATAAAGGACTTTGCACAAGTGATTAGATGAAGAATTTGAGATGGGGATGTGATTCTGGATTATCTAGGTGAATCCATCCAATTGTACCTTCCTTGTAAGAGGGAAACAGGGGGATTAGAGTCAGAGAGGGCGGTCAGAAGATGCTATACTGCTGGTTTTGAAGATAGAGGAAAGAGGGACACCTGAATGGCTCAGTCAGTTAAGCATCCAGCTCTTGATTTTGGCTCAGGTCATGATCTCATGGTTCATGAGTTTGAGCTCCACACTGGGCTCTGTGCTAACAGCATGGAGTCGGCTTGGGTTTCTCTCTCTCCTGCTCTCTCTCTGCCCCTCCCCTGTGTCTGCTCTCTCACACTCTCTCTCAAAATAAACTTAACATTTTTTTCAAAACGAAACAACTATATGCTTACAAGTTTCTTCCCAGATTTTTCTAGAAAGCTCCCCCCAAAACTCAGTTTTCCTCTCCATGTCTCAGCTTTGCAAGTGTTCTAAGCACACATTCAACATTCCTGTAAAGTACATCAACCCAGCCCTCCAGAGAGGAGTACATCATCAGGCTGCCTCCCAATTCCACTCTATGCCAGATGGACAAGTAATGTGTATGTTGGATGTATTCTGGTAGTGACATTGAAGACTAAGGTGTGAGCTTCAGGAGATAAAACAAAAAATGCTCACTAGTTTTGAAAACATAAACTCCAAATGATCTTACCCAGCTCCCCAGAAGCTGGGGTTTGGGTTCAGAACTGCAGCCAACCATGAAGTAGCAAGGTCTACCTTATTATCACCTTTGCTTATTATTAACTTTGCTCCCTACTTACAGATCATTGTCTCTTTGTGTCTTCTATTTTTCTCAAAAACTAAATAGGGAGGAGTAACTGATTATGGACATTCTTGGATCCCATCGGAGAGTTCCAATTTCTCCACTGCTTCTCACAAGCAAGGAACAACCTCAACACTCTGGATGGCTAGTGGGAAGATAAAATAATATGGGATTTAATTCACTTGAAAGAGCTTGCTGAGACTCTTCTAGAAGGAAGTCATATACATAGACCCAAGGGATTCTCCTGATAACACATACTGAAAAGTACAATATTCACAAAGCCACCAGTGGAGACTGTATGCTCCGCACCCTCTTCACAGAGAGGGTAAGCAGCAACATCCTCTTCCTATCAGGGGTTTATCATTACGTTATTTGGGATAGAACCCAGAAGCACACATACATCCCTATACTGCCTTGCTCAGCCAGAAGCTGCCATGACGTTCACTGTGTGCAATGTCAACGACTCTTAAAAACTGCTAAAGCACCTCCACCAAACAGCGTCCCTACGAGAAGTCTCTCTGCCCATCAAGCCACGGCTACTGCACGGTGATGCCACACAGGGAACGCGCATCGTGCCTGCAGGCGCTTCTCACATTCTGGGGCCTTCTTGTCTGTCATGGAGGGGACACCAGCTCCGAAGGAGAAGGGATGACTGATCGGGTTTGTAAGAATTGGCCACAAGCCCAGGAGCTATTGGATTTCTCCAGCACTCCCGCTGAAGGATTCTGCCGGAAGGTTCTGTCATGGCTCTCACTACCATCTGAGGTTACCTAAGAGCAAACACCCAAATAAGTGATTGTTTGAATTTCCTACAAAACCATCAAAGCCAATTCCTGCTTGGGGAGAAGGGAGGGGAGGGAAGGATGTGACATTTCTGTCTCTGACGGCTGACAGCGTATTATTAAGAAAGGCGACGTGT
The DNA here is from genome assembly GCF_003009895.1 of Hyaena hyaena. NCBI lineage: Eukaryota > Metazoa > Chordata > Mammalia > Carnivora > Hyaenidae > Hyaena > Hyaena hyaena. The sequence goes on along the minus strand of NW_024081055.1, from coordinate 1,268,148 downwards.
CAAGGATTTGACATTTTTTTGTTACCCCTTTTGCTGACTTCACGCACAAGCAAACGTGTTTGGCAGCCTCCTGTCAGAGTCCCGGGACACCTGCCTACAAGGAGAAACCGGGGCAGGGAATGGATTTACCCTCCTGAGCCCAGATGAACCAAAGCACATTTTAGAAGGGATGCCAGCGAACTGGAAAAGGACGTGCCTCTCAAGCGAGCTCAGACCGACAGAGTTTATGGGAAAGAGGAAAATGCTCACATGCCAGTGTGCTCGGGAACGAAAGCAGAGGGGGACCCTAAGAAGAGTCGGATGGCTGGAATCTGTGCGGGAGGCGTTCTTTGGGAAATGGGGTAGGGTGAACATGAAGACTTGGGGTTCTCTGACAAGTTCACAGATGGCTGAACAGAGAGCTTCTATGTCCAGAGACAGCATTTGAGGTAGCCACTGGGCCATCTCCACATGTGCATATTTAGCTAGAGGAACTTCTGTAAGTAATCAATGAACTGTATTTCCATTGGTGGACTTGTAGGCAGAATGCCATAAAATAGGTTCTCTCCCAGTATTTTTTTTAAGTTTATTTATTTAAGTAATATCTACACCCAACATGGGGCTCAATCTAATGACCCCAGGATTCAAGAGTCCCATACTCTTCTGACTGAATCAACCAGGCACCCCCAGAAGATTTTCTGATCAGATCAGGAAGTGTGGCTCCTTCCAACCATCCTCCTTCCAACCATCTCCCTGGCTTGACAGCACCATAAGGAAAAAGGATTTTTCAGGAATCTTATCCCCACACTAAAAGAAATTTGTGGAGAAAAAAATCCTCAAGGTCTTACTTGTCCACAAGAACAGTACAAGCCAAATGTGTGCTGGAGTTATGAAAAAAAGAAAGATGGAAAGAAGGTGTCTCAGAGTGAAGTCCCATTTTCAGAAGTATAGTGTGTGAAATATAGAGGTAGGATTTCCACTGTTCTGGTTCTGTGTTCTCTTCCAAGTGCCTCACGTGTAAAGAGTCCCCCTATCAGTTAAGTTGCCTTCAGTTGCTGGTAACTTGGAAACTCCAACAGATGACAATGAAATGTGTTCACTTGATTATTTTTTAATGTTTGTTTATTTTGAGAGAAATCATGAGCAGAGGAGGGGCGGGGGGAGGGAAGGAGGGAGGGAGAAAGAGAGAGAAAGAGAGAGAGAGAGAGAGAGAGAGAGAGAGAGAGAGAATCCCAAGTAGGCTCCACACTCATCACGGAGCCCAGAGTGGGGCTCAATCTCACAAACCCGGAGATCATGACCGGAGACAAATCAAGAGCTGGATGCTTAACCAACTGAGTCACTCGGACACCCCTAAAATATGTTCGTTTTAGAACCAAGAAGTTCAGCAGGGTGCAGTGACTCAGTCAGTTAGGCATCCCACTTTGAAATTTTTAAAGTGTTTATTTATTCTATATATAGAGAAAAACAGCATGAGTGGGGGATGGATTGAGGGAGATACAGAACCTGAAACACACTCCAGGCTCTGAGCTGTCAGCACAGAGCCCAACCTGGGGCTCAAACTCATGAACCATGAGATCATGACCTGAGCCAAAGTCGGATGCTCAACCCACTGAGCCACCTAGGCACCCCTCACCTGCTCATGCTCTGTCTGTCTTTCTCTCTCTCTCTCAAAAATAAACATAAAAAAACTTAAAAAAAAAAAAGACCTCTTACTAAATATCAAACAGGAACATTTATAGATCTACATACGACTATTGCTTCCCTCCTAATACAACAGATGTCCTCCTCTTTATCAGAATCCATCACTCTCCTGGGACCATCATATCCAAGTGTGGTTTCATTATTGTTTTTAGATGGATGGTGCCCAAGTCTATATCTGCAGCACCAATCTCCCTTCTAAATGCCAGCCTCTATTTCCAGCTATTTATCAGACACATCTCTGAGCCATGTTGCTGAGCTCGGCTTCCCTGGGAAGCAGATCTGAGATGGAGATCTCCACATGGTTGGTGCATTGGGGGCGCTCCTCAGAACACCACCAGTGAAAGAGTCGTGGGAGCAGGGCTGGACAAGGACAGACTGAACAGTGATTGCAGCCACAACAAAAGGCTGAGTCAACCCCACAGCAACTGGGATGATCTTTCAAACCTATTCCAAACTGGGGCAAGGGGGCTCAGACACCGCATCCTCAGATCCACTACCCACTGGCTGTAGGCTGCCCCCGGGGGCATACAGGCGTAGTCTTGAGTGAGGAAGCTCTCTTCGGCCCAGGGCAATTTCCAAGGAGGAATTCAGCTTTTAGCCATGGCCATGGACTTCCCAGGTAGCTGAGGAAATGAGGACCTCGCAGCCCTACGTCCTCTTGATAATCAGAGGCAGCTGCTCCTGCCAGGATGGTGACTTCTTTCCTTGCCTCATGCTCTCATAGCACACGGAGCCTAATGTAACTAAGTGGCAGTCAATCATAGCTTGGACTTTCCTAGAGACTCTTCTTGGGTTTCCTGGTAAAAACATGTGCTTCTGGGAACCTGGACGTCTAAACCCATGGAACTCAGAGTTGCAGAAAAGAGAAACACAAATTTCCCATGTGGGTCACCGAGAATAATGGCAAGAGGGACAACCTTCCACTTCAGCTCCTTTGATTTCCAGGCTCATCTATTCTACATGCCCATGTATTGGTTGCTGGTGTAGAATACAGGATGCCCATCCACACAGGGTATTATCTGGAAGCTAGTGCCACAGTGGTGTCCTTGAAAGACCATTCTGCTCTGCCTTTGGCTGAAGCTGTGGCATGGTTAGGACCAGGTTGTTGGTTGATGCATGTTAACCCCAGATCCCATGGTCACGGGCCCATTGCTCTATTTCTTTTGCTGCAAATTAGGACCAGGCGCACATCACAGCAATATGTTCACAAGTGAACCTACAGTCTCTATCCCCATTTCCGAGCTATTCCACATCCTATTTCCCCTGTCTTGTAGCAAGCAGCCTGCCGTGCTGCTCACATGGGATGTGCCCAGGCACAGGAAACTGACACACGGTTCCTTCACCCCAGAATATACTCAGAGCACTCTCCTAGAGCAGCAATTCTCCAAAATAAGGATTTTTTAAAAAGTTTTTAATTTATTTTTGAGAGAGAGAGACAGCATAAGCAGGGGAAGGTGAGAGAGAGAAAGAGAGAGAGAAAGATACAGAATCCAAAGACAGGCTCCAGACTCTGAGCTGTCAGTACAGAGCCTGACATGGGGCTCGAACCCTTGAACTGTGAGATCATGACCTGAGCCGAAGTCAGATGCTTAACCAACTGAGCCACCCCAGGCACCCCCCAAAGTAAGGAATTTTAATAGCATTATTATACTACAGAAATAAGAGATATGTTATACAATAGAATAAGAAATCAGATGAGTTTTCAAGACAAACAACTTTAAATAAATGAAGCATTTAGAGCAGACTGATTTGAACTAAATGCCCAGGATCCCGGGGGAATGTGTACACTATCCTTTATCCTTGGAAGTTATTTAAGAGAGGGGTGCCTGGGTGACTCAGTTGGTTAAACATCTGACTCTTGCTTTCAGCTCAGGTCATAATCTCACAGTTTGTGAGTTCGAGCCCTGCACTGGGCTCTGTGCTGGTGGCAAAGGGCCTGCTTGGGATTCTCTCTCTCCCTACCCCTCTCCCACTCACCGCCCCCTTTCTCTCTCTCTCTTCTCAAAATAAATAAGCAAGCTTTAAAAAAGAAAAGGTCCAGTGCTAAACCCTACAGAAGAGGCAGGGTGTGTGGGGCTTGATGAGATAGGGTGCCGAGGCTCAGACCCTCCAGCTCCAGGCTGTCGATCCTTTACCAACACACTGGACATAAAGGACGTGGGATCAAAGCACTCTCTTTTGAAATCATCTCAGTTGAAATTTGAGAAAAAGGTACTCTTACCCTTTGAACTTATTTTCCTGAGCATCAACTTATATGTAAAACTTTTTTTTTAAGTTTATTTATTTGAGAGATCATGTGAGCTTGAGCCAGGAAGGGGTCAAGAGAGGAGGAGAAAAATAATCCTAAGCAGCCTCCACATTGTTGCCACAGAGCCTGATGTGGGGCTGGACCTGAGCTGAAATTGGAGACTTAATAGACTAAGCCACCCAGTTGCTCCTCAGCTGCAAAACTTTCCTTTTCTTTCTTTTCATTTTTTTTTTTTTACTTTTTTAATGTTTATTTATTTTTGAGAGAGAGCACAAGCAGAGTGAGAGGGAAACAGAATCTGAAGCAGGCTCTGGGCTCCAAGTTGTCCACACAGAGCTGGACGTGGGGCTCGAACCCACGAACTATGAGATCATGACCTGAGCAAAAGTCGGATGCTCAGCTGACTGAGCCACCTAGGTGTTCCTCATCTGCAAAACTTTTAAACTGGCCAGTTCCACAAGGACTTTATAGAGATGCCTGTAATCAACTCTTAAACTATTTTTAAGTCAGTGTATTTTCCCTCTACATCACCTTCTCCTGTTTAGACCCCGTCTTCAAACATGCAGGCCACAACAAACCAGGGTAGCTCATGGTTGGCTCGAGCTGGCAGCCAAACATGCCATGAAACAGCACAGGGGTCTCCACCATCACAAGAACATGACTACCAATGTCAATACCATCAAGGACACCATGACCACAGATAGAGGGGACCATTCTTTCCTATCGGTCCTTTCAAATTCAACAAATTCTTACTGAACACTCCCTGTACACCAAGCACTCTGCTGTCTGCACTAGTCAGTGCAACCGATAGTCTTTGCCCTGATGGAATTAAAGGCAAAAATGAATAACCTAACTAATAAACACATAACTGTTAACCTGACTGTAAATGTCAAGAGGGAAAAAGCACAGAGTGCCAGGAAGGCATGTCATAGAAGAGCTGACCTATGGTAAAAGAAGGCACTCCTAGGAAAGCTATGAGAAGAGGGGCAAGAGAGAAGGAGATAAAGGAGTACTGAAGGAATCACATGCAAAGGTCCTGAGGCAGAAACACAACGGCATTTTAGTGGAACTAAAAGAAAGAGCACAAAGTCAAGTGAAGGTGATGGGAGGCGGGGCTGAAAAGGGAAAATGAAGCCTGGTCTCACAGAGCCAAAGACCACCAAGTACCTTCCCTGCCACCACCTCCTAACTAACAGGACCCCCTATTTCTGGGATGCATGGCCCACCTCGCTCTAGCAGGCCTGCCTGGTCCCTGAAACCTAGTCTCTACACCTGGGTCCTCCAGGTAGCAATACCATGCAATCTCTCCCATTATCCAACACTGTATTTTCTTTTTTTAAATAGTTTATTGTCAAGTTGGTTTCCATATAACAGCCAGTGCTCATCCCCACAAGTCAACACTGTATTTTCTTATGAATTGATACAGAGCAAAGCATGTGGTGTGTCAGCGGTACAAGTGCAGCTCGTAATCAGGGAGGGCAGAGGATTGTAGCATAACAAGTAGTAGTCAGACCACAGACAATCGTTTTCCAGGGACAGCAATTAGGGGTCATGTGGAGAGGCTGTGAATCATGCCCCCCCTTTCCTAGAGTGAGTAACACAAATGCTCCCAAAGCATTCTTCTGCATTGCCGATAAACCCAGATCAGAACGGCACTTATGAAGAGACCTCTGAGCACCTGATTTTTTTTAAAAGGTCATGAGCAGCATCCAGTATTAATGCCTCAAAAAAAAAAAAATGCAGCAGCTTTGCCAACAATAACCAAAATAAATGTGAAGGACTCTGTCTTTATGGTGAATGACGTCTGCAAGGAGGAAGAAAGTCCAAGGGCAGAGAACCTCCTGCATCCCTTCAAGAGATGAAAGGGCATCTGGAAAAGGAGCAGACCTTGACAGTCAGCCCATGAAAGGCAGCATTATCTGTTCCCTTTAGATGTTTAAAATCCTCACACTGATTCGGGGACAAAGACACTAATAAATCAAACAAGACAAAATGTAACCCAGGGAGCCCCTTGTCCAGTCCCAGGATTCCCTCCGCCCCCAAGCAGGGCTGCATCCAGCTGACCTCAGAAGGGCAGGGGGGCATTCTCCCACTGGAATCCCCACCAGCACACCCAGCTGGACCAGGGCCACCAGAGGTGAATGTCAAGGTCACTGACAGAGTCTACTTTACAAAATACTATGTCTCCTCAAGAGATGAGGGAAAAGGAGATGGAAAAAAAACTGTATGTTGATACCGCTTTGTCGTATCCATCAGAAGTGAAAACACAAACTAAAATAGGAGAAAGGCATGGGGCGCTTGGATGGCTCAGACAGGTGAGCATCCAGCTTCAACTCAGGTCTTGGTCTCTTGGTTCATGAGTTCAAGCCCCGTATCAGGCTCAGTGCTGTCAGCGCTGAGCCCACGTTGGATCCTCTGTCCCCCTCTCTCAGTCTCTCCTCCACCTGCACCCTCTCAAAAATAAATAAAACATTTTTTTAAAAAATAGGGGAAGAGCAGAGGCTTGTTCACTGCTCAAAAGAAAGGCAGGAGTGCGGTGCCTGGGTGGCTCAGTTGGTTAAATGTCCAACTTCAGCTCAGGGCATGATCTCATGGTTTGTGAGTTCGAGACCCACCTTGGGCTCTTTGCTGACAGCTCAGAGCCTGGAGCCTGCTTCAGATTCTGAAAAATAAATAAACATTAAAAAATAACAATACTGCACTCAAGTTGGCTCTGATTCCCAGTGCGAGAGCCTCCAGGTGAGTTTATGATTCCCACCTGCTGTGGCTCGTAAAGCTAGACAGGGCAGGGTGGGACACAAGATCCCCAAGACCCCCTCTGCCGAGGCCAAGTAAGCCCAAGACCCTCTAGCAGAGCAGCGACAAGACTCAGTGGGTGGGGCCAGCATCCGGGGTTCACATCTTCACCATGGGGCACCCCTGAAGGCCAGGACAGAAGGTGTGACCCTCTGAAGGAAGAAACAAGAATCCCTCTACACGGAGACGTAACAGCCTCTACTGCAGGCTGGGGGTCAGCGAAGCCCACAAAGGCAGCAGGAGTCACATGGGACAGACTGCAGGTGGCCATGACTCCAGCCACCACCACCTAGCAGCACCAGTAGAAGCTGAGTGTTGATAGCTCAGAGAGGGCCCGGAATGGCCGAGCGGGACACATGGGAGGGCAGCAGAGGCCCTGACCTAGGAAGTGCTTGCTCAACAAGAAGCCTGTTGGAGAAGTGGAGACTGGATGGTTCTGCCTCAAACCTCTCGTGAGGTTGGTCACTGAAATGCTTGCGGCTACAGCAAAAATTTAGAAGAGGTTTCTAGAGGAGATGGGGCCCAGAAAATGGTAGCATTTTTAGAAAAAATGAGGGATAGATAGGAAAACAGAGATGCCTCACCTGAGCTCCTATAGGTCATGGAGAAGACCGTCCCCCAGATGTGTCCTCTATGGCCTTCTCAACTATAGGGGGTCCACACTTGCCTAAGCCCTGGATCAGTGGGGCACGTGTTTTAAAAATACAGATTTCTGGGCCTCTATCAACAGTTACTGAATCTGAGTCTCCAGGACCTGAGCACTTTAAGGCCTGTGGGTCCTTTATTTTAAATTTTTTTTAAGTTTATTTATTTATTTTGAAAGAGAGAGAGAGCAGGAGAGGGGCAGAGAAAGAGAGAGGGAGAGAAGAATCCCAAGTAGGCTCCACGCTGTCAGTGCAAAGCCCGAAACAGGGCTTGACCTCACAAACCACGAGATCCTAACCTGAGCCGAAAGCAAGAGAGGAACACTCAACTGACTGAGCCACCCAGGTGCCCTGCGTGGGTCCCTTTAAGAGCAGACAGGTCTGGGAATCATAGCAAGGGCCTGGGCCCTTCTCACGATGGCCTCTCTGATACCAGAGACACACCGACTAACAATTTGGCAAACTATTTCCAAGTTCATATGAATGTCGGGTGGTTTCAGGTATTAGAAAAAAAGAAAAAGAAAATACAATGGGAAATTTGAGAGGAGAACAGGGATTCCATTAAAATGTACCACTTAGCAATTACTTTCAAAAGCCAGATGATTTTGAATAAAACTGTCAGCACGGAGGATGCCAACGTCCTGCTTGACATGAAGCGTGCTCATAAATGCGCTAACAGAGAAGGCTTCTTTGGAATTCCAATAAAGATAAGAGAATAAGGTCACTGAAGGCCTGGCTGTATTTTTAGAGGCTGTGCTTAGGAACTTCAGTCCTGAAATGAGGAAAAGGAAGTGACTCCTCTGAGCATATCACTGAGAAAGGTCTTGATCCCAGCCCAGCCTGGGGAAGGGGACACCATCCTTGACGAGATGGTGTGTATGAGATTCTCCCCCTCTGTTCCTACTGGCTGGCCTGCGCTTTGGAAACAGGCCAGCATGGGATGGGTTCAAGTCCTGCTTTCAATACTGTGTGTTCTTGGGCAAGGAATTTAAACTCTACGGATCTTGACTCCAACCCCTATAAAACGGGATAAATGAAAGCCAAATCTTAGGATTGTCTTAAGCACAATGTGGAGGGGTGCCTGAGTGGCTCAGTGGGTTAAATGTCTGACTTTAGCTCAGGTCATGATCTCACAATCCATAGTTCAAGCCCCATGTCAGGCTCTGTGCTGACAGCTCAGAGCCTGGAGCCTGCTTCAGATTGTGTCTCCCTCTCTCTCTGCCCCTCCCCTGCTTGCTTTTTGTCTCTGTCTCTCAAAATAAAGACATTTAAAAAGATTAATTAAAAAAAAAAAAAGCACGACGTGGAAAAGTAGGCATCTCAGCATTGGCACATAGTCAATGCTCTGTAAGTATGAGCCAGGTTCATTGGTATTTTTACATCGCTCGCTTTTTAATTATCCCTGGCCTTGCCTGGGCACCAGTGCTAAAGCATTTTCTATTCCTGGTTTCCAACTTTGCTCACTGTAAATCTGCCCTCGGAATTTTCACTCAGAGTAAGCAGCATCCACTCTGGGGTTACAGCTAAAAATCTATTTCCAGGCAGTAAGTGGCTCTAAGTCATCCTGAGAATCGTAAGTGCCCCTGAAGGGAAATGGCCTGGATTTTCCTGGATGTCATGCTGGAAAGTCAGATTTCACAGATGTATTGATATTCCCAGGCTGGGTTTCCTTCATTCTCCAGCTATCCAACTCCTACTTTTCCTTTAAAGCCTCCTAAAGAGGGCTTTCTTCCTGGGGGACCTAACCCACCTCTCTGATAACCTAAAATCATTCATTCATTCATTCATTCATTCATTCATTCATTCAATAAGGTCTTACCAAATACCTACTGTTTGCTGGGCACCAATATTTTTTTGTCTATATCTTCTCTCTGACACTTGTATTTACTATTATTATTATTAATTATTCCCTCTCTACACTCAATCAAACCTCCCTTACTATCAGAGACCATGCTGAATTTTTCTCTAAATTCTTGATGACCAGTGAGTACTCGCCACACAACAGACTTCTACAAGTTTTCTTGTTGACCATCATGCTTATTCCTTATCCATGTGGGGCAGTTTCCCTCAAGGCCAAGAAGTATGTCACTAGGGACAACTGGAGGGGTGGGGGTTCAGTCAGTTAGGTGTCTGACTTTGGCTCAGGTCATGATCTCACGGTTTGTGAGTTCAAGCCTGGCATCGGACTCTGTGCTGACAGCCCGGAGCCTGGAACCTGCTTCAGATTCTGTGTCTCCCTCTCTCTCTGACCCTCCCCTGCTGGCACTCTGTCTCTCTCTCCCTCAAAATAAATAAATATTAAAGCAAAAGTGTTTTTAAAAGATGAGAGTTGACTCTAGTCAACACCACTCTCCAGATTCCCTGAAGAACAATTAACTCAGGAGCTGGCCAGCTATGAAAAATAAGAAAATCGCAAAGGTAAGAAGTTCAATGTCTGTTTTGAAACACACTGAAAATTCTCTGCCCATTGGAGCCATTTTACTTCCATCCAGATGACGTGACATCAGAGAGATGCAATTTTTTTTAACTCTGTTTATATTCTCATCCTTCAAAAGCAACACACAAAAAAAAAATAATAAAAATTGTAAAAAGCAGTTCACAGGCCTTGGATGATGAGAATTTCATTAAGAAATGATTTGTTAACCTAGATTTGTCACCATAAATTCTGTGTGAATCTGATGTTTGAACAATTCCATCGATTTTCCTACACTCTTAAAATGCAGACATATCATGTTATTTCCTTCTTCACTCACAGATAATGTCCAATGATGTTTTAAGTTGAGGGATCAATTACTATAAAAGTTGCCTGAATTGCAAAGCCTACTTAAAGACCAAGGTCATTGGTGTTCAGGCTGCTCTGTGAGGGCACACTGTACCCATTACTCTGCTCACAGACCATCCTTGAGCCCTGCTGGTCCCAAGGCAGAGGACAACGGTGTGAGTAGATCGTGACAAAGCCATCAACCTGACTAGACAGCCAAGTACAGGTTGTGCTCAAGGTGGGTGAAAAGCATCTTTGGACTCCAAGCACACACACTTTGTCTTCCTAAGATACCACTGGGATGTCCTTGAACAATCAATGATGCATTTGATTCCCAAAAGTGACCATCTCATAACCACCCTGTTGCTTCCAAGCCTCTCTCTGCTTCTCTTGGATTTAGAGTCTTACTGCCAGTGTGGAGCGGATCAGAAAACCTACTGCACCCTTGATGGAAATAACCATGCAGAGGCTCTAAAAAGGACTCGTGGTCATTTTCTGGAACAGAAATGAGGTCTTGATGCTGGAAGAGGAGAGTAGCTAATTCTTACTGCTCCCTTCCAATTACTGGATTCTTATCTTGCCTGGTAGTGAGATTTGTCATGTGATTTTAAAGCCATAAATTAGATCTATCATCTGTCCATAAATTTAATAACTGGGCTCCACAAAAAAAAAAAAAAATCCCACTAAGGAAAACAATAACAAAGATCAATAATAATAAAAAACGACTCTACAATTAGAGTATGGTCTTTTCTCCAGTTCTATCTGGTTGGGAATGGTGCTGGGCAGACCGGCTTTTTTAGGTACCATGAGACAAATTCATTCTTCCAGAACCCAGACAGCCGCCTGTACCAAGAATTCATTCATCCATTGGGTTAAAAAGCACATGCGGCTATCAGAAGGTCAAAGTCATCTGAAACGCTCTTCCACTTCCTTGTTTAAATAAATAAGCCTGGCTGGCTCAGTGAGTGAAGAAGGGCTGTGTTGTAAGGAATAAAAATTCATTTCTCAGAGTACCTGGGTGGCTCAGTCGGTTAAGTGTCCAACTCTTGATTTCAACTCGGATCATGAGCTCATTGTTCAGGAGATTGAAACCCTATGCTGGGATCTAATTGACAGTGCAGAGCCTGCTTGAGATTCTCTCTCTCTCTCTCTCTCTCTCTCTCTCTCTGTGTGTGTGTGTGTGTGTGCCTCCTCTGCTCACATTCTCTCTCTCTCTCTCTCTCAAAATGAATAAACATTAAAAAAAAAAGAAAAGAGTTTGGGACACCTGTGTGGCTCAGTGGATTAAGCGTCTGACTTTGGCTCAGGTCATGATCTTGCAGTCTGTGAGTTCAAGCCCTGCATCAGACTCTGCTGACAGATCAGAGCCTGGAGCCTACTTCGGAATCTGTGTCTCCCTCTCTCTGTGCCCCTCCTCCATTTGTGTTCCAGGTCTCTTTGTCTGTCTCTTTCAAAAATAAATTAACATAAAAAAAGACTTCCATCTCTCTCTTACTCTTCAATAACATTTACTCCCCCTTCTTTCCTCTCCCATCGATTCCTCCCTGACTCTTCAATCTGCCATCCTCACACACGAATGACACCCTTAGAATGAAGGAGGAGAACAGATTGGGCCATTAGAAGCAGACAGCCACAACTCAATTCTTCAGGCAGCAGGATGACCTAACTTCATTCTTCCCTCACACACACAGATAGGCGGCAAAGAAGGACAATAGCTGGAATTAAGAAGCCATTTTAATCCACATAAGAGTAATTTCATGACTCTTCAGCATCATCCAGGGTTCAGTATTGCGTTTCTCTGACCCTTCTTTCTGAGTAGCAAACAAATTCTGTCAAGGGAAGCCAGATCACATCAGTCCCATCTGGAAGCAAAGAGAGAGTTATGTATTTCCAATAAAGAAGTACTTATGTCAAAGGTAGGTACGTAAATAGGTAGGCAGAATGAAAGAATGACAGAAAGACAGACTGATAGACTTAGATCTCTCTATGTAGATCATCATGCCTAGAGTATCAGTGGAGAATTCAAAATGAGTTACTGATAATTTATACAAAGATAAGGAGAAACACATGGGAGCACCTGGGTGACTCAGTCAGTTAAGCATCTGGCTCTTGATTTCAGCTCAGGTCACAATCTCACAGTTGGTGGGATTGAGCTGCACATTGGGCTCTGCACTGTCAGCACAGAGCCTGCTTGGAACTCTCTCTCCCCCATCTCTACCCCTCCCCCGCTCTAGAGTATGCACGCGTGCTCGCTCTCTCAAACATAAATCAATACTTAGAAAATGATTTTTAAAAAGAGAAACATATGAAGCCAGATCTAAAAAAGAAAAAAAAAAACATACTCAGGGGCTTCCTACAAGTTTTCAGGGAACATGTTTTCTTTCTCAAATATCATCAGGTGGAGAACTCTTGAAGCTAAACCAAATAACATCAAGATGCTTCCCAGAGATTTCTACGGAGAGACGTTTTTCTCCCCAAATATTAGCAGATGGAAAAATCCAACAGCCACACAAAGAAGATCACAGTCATTGCCCCAAACCACCTTCCCATCAACAGACTTCCCTTGTCCCCACTACCGTGTTTTTGCAGATCATGATGGAGTTTTGAGGACAAAGCAGGTCCAAAAATTTAAAAGAATACTTATTACAACTAGCTCTTTCTCCTTCACCTACGTAGAAAGAGATCAGCTCAAAAGTAAACGGAGTCTGCCATCACAACCTGAGATTTTCCTCGGGTATTATTGGTGGAGGACTCCCACCATGGAGTGGCCAACAGCATGGTATGCACAGACAGACAGAACGAGGCTCCATGTCTACCTCTCCCTGATGGTGGGACCAAAGCCTCAACTTCTTCTTTAGACAAATTGGGCTGTTATTTACTTCACAGTATTTGGAAGACACGCATGATTTAATGCATATGAAAGGCAAGGCCAGTGTCTGGGACTTAGTACATTCTCAATAAAACTAGCAATAATTATTCTCATTTTGTCAAGAAATTGGTTGTAAGACTTACAGTTTAGATGCTATAAATCTCAATGTTGTCATGAAGATTACAAGGCTAGTTAACAAGATCGTGTAGTATGAATTTCCAGGAAAATCTCAATTTCTGCTCTCTTATCCTGTGGTCATATATCGTAAGTGCTGGTTTTTAGTAACTACGGTATTCACTGATAGATAATACAGGTAGGAAGGAAGGAAGCTATTATTTATTATCATTATTATTTATATTAGTATTATTTATTGATACTATTTATAATCAATAAATTTATTATAAGACTTATGATTTAGATGCTATAAGTCTTGATGTTGTCACGAAAATTACAAGGTCAGTTAATAAGATTGTGTGTGGTAAGAATTTCCAAGAAAATCTCCATTTCTGCTCTCTTATCCTGTGGTCATATATCTTAAGTGTTGGGTTTTAGTAACAGGGTATTCACTGATAGATAACACAGGTTAGTAGGAAGGAAGGAAGGAAGGAGGGAAAAAACTAGGAGAATACAGGATGCACTGAACATGGTAGTCCCTAAGTGGCATTCCTGAATCCCTTAGTGATTAAGGAACAATCTTTTTGCATACCAAAACTCTTAACAGACATCTTACCAACTTAAACATAACTGGCATAATAGACAAGCATATTTAATGCTTTGATGAAACAGGAAATGAGAAATGCTATCATAAATACAGCTTGCCATTGAGGTCCTGGTGGTGAAGATAGCCATAAAGACGACGCTTAGTGAGGCACCTGGCTGGCTCAGCTGGTAGAGCATGTGATCTCCAGGTAGTGAGTTCAAGCCCCATGGTGGGCATAGAGCTTACTTAAAAAAATTTTTTTAACTTAAGACATTTAGTGATAGAAAACTTAGGAACCATCCTTTCATTCAGATCAAGTTTCTCTATAGCTTCAGGGGACTAGACAGCAAAGCTAGGCAGGTGGCTACCTAAGAATGTTCTGGTCTATCTGAAACTTGCCATCTGAGGTTTTGATCCAAAGAACAAAACAAATGGTACTTTCATAAATCCTCTCCAAGCTCCTCTTACATCAAATCGGCAATTGCCTTCTTTTCAAGCCATAAATAGACAGTGACACTTTCACAGAACTGGTTCAATAAAATCACACTGTAAAAGCAAGTCAGAAGGGCGCCTGGCTGGCTCTGTCGGTTGAGCATCCAACTTCACCTCAGGTCATGATCTCACAGTTTGTGAGTTCAAGATCCTCACTGGGCTCTGTGCTGTCTTCGAGCCTACTTGGGATCCTGTCTATCCACCTCTCTCTCCTCTCCTCTGTTCATGCGCTCTTTCAAAAGTAAATAAAACTGTTGAATGAATGAATGAATGCAAGCAAATTGCAAATGTATTCTAATGGAGGGTGTCGGCCTTTGCATAATTAGAGAACATGAGTTCACTCCTATGCTTTCATCCTTATGGCTCCTTGTGATCAAACCACACACCTTTGTTGTCTGGTTTCAGCTGGACCCTGCAGCTGTGGGGTCGAATTGATCTCTTTTGGGTGTAACTGGTGGGCACAGGGGGTGGAAGTCTTCACCTCCAGCTCATCTCTAGCTCATCTGTGTGTACCTGTCATAATCAGCAGAGCCTCTGCACAAGACTTGGAAGTAGAAAACCACACGCTTCCCCCCAATATATAAGCTTACAGGTTGACCATTATTATCACTTTTTTTCTGATTTGTAAAATGGTTATTTATTTAGAGAGTGAGCAAGTGGGAAGAGGAGCAGAGAAAGAGGGACAATCCATGCAGGCTCCTCACTGTCAGCACGGAGCCTGACACGGATCTCGAACTCACAAGCTATGAGATCATGACTGAGCCGAAATCAAGAATCGGACGCTAAACCGACTGAGCCATCCAGGCGCCCCTATTATTATCAGCTTTTAAGTAAAGAGCACAACAGGTTGGAGCACAATTAAACTGAAATGTGAGATTTCAAAACCAGAAAGTCCGTACCCCGTGTGCATGAGTTAAGAGCTGGCTATGACGCTCAGCACACTTGCACCCAAAAGAAATTGCATCCACAGAGCTATTCAAATCTTTCCACAGCTTGTGGGGTCTGAGGGGTGATGCTGTTCACCCCAAAAGAGAGGAACTGGAAAGGAAGCCTGGAAGGAGGAAGGGCATTGTGCCCTGTCCCTGATGTCTGCTCTCCACTAAGTGGCTTCATTATACTTATTTTAATTAAATCCAAGTTAGTTAACATCCAGTGTGGTCTTGGCTTCAGAAGCAGAGCCCAGGAATTCATCTCTGACGTATGACACTCAATGTTCATCTGGAAAAGTGCTCTCCCTAATGTCCTGACACCCACCTAACCCATCCCCCACCCACCTTCCCTCCATCAATCCTCAGTCTATTCTCTGTATTTAAGTGTCTCTTACAGGTGTGCCTGGGTGGCTCAGTCGGTTAAGCATCTGACTTTGGCTCAGGTCATGATCTCTTGGTTCGTGGGTTCAAGCCCCGTGTTGGGCTCTGTGCTGACAGCTCGGAGCCTAGAGCCTGTTTCAGATTCTGTATCTCCCTCTCTCTGACCCTCCCCTGCTCATGCTGTCTCTCTCTCTCTCTCTCTCTCAGAAATAAATAAAACATTAAAAATAAATAAATAAAGAGTCTCTTACAATTTGTCTCCCTCTCTGCTTTTATCTTATTTTCCTTCCCTTCGGCTGTGTTCATCTGTGTGTTTCTTTAATTCCACATATGAGTGAAATCATAGGATATCTGTCTTTCTCTGACTGACTTATTTAGCTTCTCATAATACCCTCCAGTTCCGTCCACTTGTTGTAAATGGCAAGATTTCATTCTTTTTGGCTATCGGGTAATACTCCATTGTATACATCTACCACTTCCTCATCATGTTTAAAAGTATACTTGTGAATGCTCTGGATATACTCCTCTTTTTTCTATTTTTTTTTTTTCTAGGAGAGAGAGAGAGAGAGAGACAGTGTGAGCAGGGGAGGGTCAGAGAGAGAGGGAGTCACATACTGAAACAGGCTCCAGGCTCTGAGCTGGCAGTCAGCACAGAGCCCGACGCGGGGCTCGAACCCACGAACCGCGAGATCGTGACCTAAGCGAAAGTCGGACGCTTAACTGACTAAGCCACCCAGGCGCCCCTTTTTCTAAATGAAGCTCTCTAGGCATGGACTAGAACATATTGTATTTTCACGATCTGATTAGAAATAAGACAGAAATAGAGGGAACCAAGGGTTGTACCTCCTTGTGAGCTCAACGGTGACTGTACTGCCATCTTCAAGGCACAAAATGTTCCCACCCATCACAAAAGAGACGGACTGTTTGTACTGCCTTCGGGAAGATGGAACTCACCCTCCCAGGGCAGGATAGGTACACGGTTTTCTTCCCCTGTGTGATCAAAGATTATATTTGTGACATGCTTCTCTTTTATTTTTCTTTTGCATTATGCTTTCATAAATGACTCATAATAGATACAAGATACCACTTATAAAGCACCTCTTCGATTCCAGAGGCAGTAAGAAGAACTTTGCCTCTGACATGGACAACACCCCTTGCATGTGATCAACACATCTAGAAGAGAAGTCAAAGGCTCAGAGAAGGTATGTAACGTGTCCCGGTCCAAGGAGCCGCCAGAGCTGGAATTCGAACCCCTCGCTCGCTGACCCCAGTACCTAACTTCTTACCACACCTCACTCCACACGCCGGTCAAGAGATAGACTGGCAGGCCCAGGGTTCATGGGGGCCAGGGACACCCCCAGACACAGCCACTCCTGTGCAGTCATGGACAGTTGGTGAGCTCACGCCACCATATTCCCTTCTGCCATCCTTGACGGAGGCTCGGCTTTGACTCGGCGAACTGACTCCAGTCTCTTCGCTTCCGGCCCCCGTCCCTGGTCCGCTTTATCCCAGAGTCGGGCCTCTCTATCCAGAGGTTCATCAACTCTTCAGAGGACCTTTGTCGGTTACACCAGGATCCCTTGAACTGGATGCCAGCAACGATCAGAATGTGGGAGCTAATCAGGTTTTCACAGTAAAGATTTAGGCGTGGGGGGGGGGGGGTAGGAGGAGAGAGAAAGAGACGCAAACATATTCTAAAACGCAGTGAGTACCAGATGACCCTCTGTCCAGCCTGAGGAGACCCCTACTGGCAATCCTCCTTGCGCTTCCTTCAGGGAATTTCCTCGCAGCACTGCCTGCCAGTCTGGGGAATCCAGCCCTCCAAGATCAAACCCACTGCACACAACGCACAGTTCTTGCCGGGTTTTGCCAGGCCTGGCGCGCCACCTACTGGCAAGAAGCAGGAGCACGAATCCAGGAGCAAGGACACAGGAGAAAGACGGAGCTGAAACAAGACAGCTGTCCTCCACGAAACACTTGCGCCCTCGGATCTTCCAAGGCCCGGATCTGCTAGACCAGCAGGGGAGAGCTGGAAAAGCCAGAGGCAGTTCTCGGCCCCCAGCTGCTGTCGCAGTCTGTGTCTCCCTGAACAAAGGGTTGGAGCGAAAGTGCATGGTCTCTCATCACCTCATCGGTGCCCAGAAGCAAATTTCATTCCACTAAGAAACAGCACAGAAAAGCAAAGCGGCAGAGAATAGGGGCAGGTTTGAAGTTCAAGGGGAGGCTTCTAAAAACAGGCCAGGAGGTGGTTCAGGATTCACAGTCTACAGCAGACAGCGTCAAGAATGCCTGAGCCCAGGGCACCTGGGTGGCTCAGTCTGTCAAGCGTCCAACTCTTGATTTAAGCTCAGGTCTTGATCTCACAGTTCACGGGATCAAGCCCTGTATCGGGCTCTGCACTGACTTATGTGGGGCCTGCTTGGGATTTCCTCTCTCTTTCTCTGCCCTTCCCTGAATCACGCACTCTCTTTCAAAATAAATAAACATTAAAAAAAGAAGAAGAAGAAGAGTGCATGATGAACCCATAGTGGGGACAGTGGAGATGGTCCCCAGGGCTCATCTCAGGAACGTGAACTTGCGAGCCCCAACTCAAAAGCATGCCAATAATATGCTAGAGCCCATACTATATCCTAGCTTTGACCTTCAGATGGGAAGGTTTTCTAAAACGTGAAAATATCCTTACCCAAGTCGTATAAAATGATAACTTTCTAAATCTATCAAACACATCAAAAACATAGCATGCAAATCGGATTTCAGTGTGTTCTCACTGTCACACCCACGTCCTCAAGACACATCATGAATATCGTGCGAACAGCGAGTCCTTCCAAAAATGACGTTCTTTTCCAAGCTTTAATTCTGTACACTAATTTTCTCCACATGCTGAGAACAGAGAGTAAGAAAGACTGACCCTCCTTCCCACCTGCCCTGCTCCCACTTGTAGAAATTTGCAGAAATGCCCGATGGGTTTCAAGTGAATTTTATTTTTTTAAATGTTTCTTATTTATTTCTGAGAGAGAGAGACAGCGTGAGCAGGGGAGGATCAGAGAGAGAGGGAGACACAGAATCTGAAAGAGGCTCCAGGCTGTGAGCTGGCAGTCAGCACAGAGCCTGACATGGGGCTTGAACCCACGAACCGTGAGATCATGACCTGAGCCAAAGCCAGACGCTCAACCGACTAAGCCACCCAGGCGCCCCTTAAATGAATTTTAAATGTTGGGGCCTTTTACTCTAGTTAAGGAGCATGTGAATCTCAAGTGAATTGTGACAGACTGACCACACGTATACGTTTTCTTTCCGTCCCTGCACTCAAACAGAAAGATAGCGACCAAATTGAAAAAGCTACTGTCCACGGGACAAAGAAAGAGGAAACAATGACAGACAAGGGATGACTGAGGACCGGAGATTTTACGAGCACTGGCATTTCCACCTAACTGCCCAGAGACAGCAACGCTGTGGGAACCACAGGAATTCACTCTGCAGAGTCCATGTGTCAAGAAGCATCTGGAATCAAAGGCAGGGGGATAGCAAAGAATAGAGACAAAGGGATGGGTAGAGAGCCGTTGGGAGCCAAGCCCACAGAAACAGGGGGCTAGAGTCCTCACCCAACCCTGGCCTCCTCACCCTGCCTACAGTGCAGAGTGAGGGTTAGACTCTGCAGAAATCAAGCCTTAGCAGCTCAAAATTCTGGGACACTAAACAGAACAGAAAGTCCTGATGGGGCTCTAGATGCCCCCTCCCCAAACACACACATAAAAAGGGTAAATAAAAAACTTCAGAATGACTCAGTCTTTTTCCTTCCCCTGAACCCTAAATGCCAGCAACCAGGTTTTTCCATTGCTACGAGCTCAAAAGGTATAAACACTGGTTATTGACTGAACCACAATGACATCACGATTATTACTGACTCAACCCAAAATCATAGAATCGCTGTAGGAAGGACTGAGAATCAAGGTGGTAGAGAGAAAAAAGCCAGAGCTCCAACTAAAGTTATGGAAGTCTTGGCAATAAGAAAGAATGAAATCGGGCCATGTGTAGCAACATGGATGGATCTTGAGGGTGTTATGCTGAGCGAAATAAGTCAGGCAGAGAAGGACAGACACCATATATTTGCACATATAGGAGGATTAGGAGGGACTTAACGGAGGACGATGGGGGAGAAGAAGGCAAAAATAGTGGGGAGAGGGAGGGAGGCAAACCATGAGAGACTCTTGAATGCTGAGAACAAACTGAGGGCTGATGGGGGTGGGGGGGAAGGGGGTGATGGGCATGGAGGAGGGCACTTGTGGGGATGAGCACTGGGTGTTATATGGAAACCAACTTGACAATAAACTATTTTAAAAAATAAAATAAAATAATGATAAAGTTACGGAAGTCTGCAGACAATGTTAACCTGATACACTTAAAAATGGCGATACACCTGAAACTAATATCACATTGTATATTTTAATTCCAGTTAGTTAATGAAAACTTAAAAGGAAAACAAAATAAATAAAAACAGGAGTAAATGTGTGTCAAGTACACTTCAATAAAAAAATGTAAAAAGTAAAATCAAAATAGCAGTAAAAACTTAGTATCTATAAACATGGAGATAAATATCCAAAGAAACTATGAAAAGAGAATGTAATTGCCTGTAGGTTGAGACAAGGAGATAGGGAAGGAAAGGAATGGGAAACTGATCTTTTTCTTTATAAGACTCACCGTCCCGGGGCCGCCTGGGTGGTTCTGTCAGTTAAGTGTCTGACCCTTGATCTCAGCTCAGGTCGTGATCTCACAGTTGGTGGGATGGAGCCCTATCTCAGCTCAATGCTGACAGTGTAGAGAAGCGGTCTCTCTCACTCTCAAACTTTTTTTTAATGTTTATTTCTGGAAAAAAATTCACTCTTGTGACAGAAAGGGTGCACAAGTGTGCACAGCTGTGAGGGGCAGAAAGAGAGAAACAGAGGATCCCAAGGAGACTCTGCAAAGTCAGCACAGAGCCCGACGTGGGGCTCGATCTCGTGAACTGAGTGATTATCTGAGCCAAAGCTGGATACTTAAAGACTGAGCCACCCAGGCATCCCTTAAAAACAATAAAACTCATATATATAAAAACATATATATATATACAACTTGTTGTACTTTGTTATTCTTAAATTGTCTGTATATGTTACTCTGATAAATATTTTTTAAATTAAAATACACAAGCAGTGGAGGGGGGATAAAAAAATAAAATAGGCAAGGAGTTTCATTTTGGAGAGATGAAAATTTTCTGGAGATGGACAGAGGTGACAGTTGTCTAAGAGTGTGGACATACTTAATGCCACTGAACTGTACACTTAAAAATGGTTAATTTTAGGGGTGCCTGGGTGGCTCAGTCAGTTAAGCATCTGACTTCAGCTGAGGTCATGGTCTCGCAGTTCATGGGTTCGAGCCCTGCATCAGGCCCTATGCTGACAGCTGAGAGCCCAGAGCCTGCGTTGGATTCTGTGTCTCCCTCTGTCTCTGCCCCTGCCCTGCTCATGCTCTGTCTCTCTCTCTCAAAAAATAAACATTAAAAAAGCCTTTTTTTAAAGATTAATTTTATGTTTTACATGTTTTACCACAACAAAAATATTTTTTTAATTAAAATAGCATTTGGCTGTCACATCAGGGAGGACTGAACGGCCAACCATTAGTTGCCATGGACCCTATGTAAACAGACAAAGTGGTTTCACTTGTATCATAAACTCACAGGTTCAAGCTGGCTGGTCCAGAGCATTTGTTAATTTCACTCAAAAGTTGTCAAAGGACAGGATACGTACAGAACTGAAAATGAAGAACAGAATAAATTTTGACCTGAGTTTGGAACTGAATGGAGACAGCATATCAAGAATTGAACTGTAAGAATCAAAGGTGTAGTATGAGGACACACCTGGGTGGCGCCTTTGAGCAACCATTCCATGAGTGCTCCTGCATCTTAAATAAAAACAGAAAAGAGCAGGGCGCCTGGGCAGCTCAGTCAATTAAGGGTCCAACTTCCACTCAGTTCGTGATCTCACGGTTTATGAGTTCAGCTCCGAAATGCACTCTGTGCTGTCAGGACAGAGCCCACTTTCAATCCTCTGTCTCCGTCTCTCTGTGCCCCTGCCCCGCTGTGCTCTCTCTCAACAATAAGTAAACAGGGATGCTTGGGTGGCTGAGTCGGTTAAGCATCCAACTTTGGCCCAGGCCATGATCTCACAGTTGGTGAGTTTGAGCCCCGCATCGGGCTCTGTGCTGACAGCTCAGAGCCTGGAGCCTGCTTCTCATTCTGTGTCTCTGCCTCTCTCTACCCCACCCCTACTCACACTGTGTCTCTCTTTCTCTCTCAAATAAATAAATATTTTTAAAATAAACAAACATTAAAAAAAACATTTTTTAAAGAGAAATGGGGAAGCTGTCGCTCAAAGCCACAGCAGCTTTACAATAAAGGCTTTGAAATAAAGTCGACAACAAATGACTTTGCAGAGGAAAAGAATGCGTTCTCTGACCACATGCTACCTCCAAATCAACTTCTCACTCCGAAATTTTTGACTAAGGTCTACTTTTAGGGGAAAACCAGGCTCAGACCAAAAAAAAGTGAAGGAAATTCTGATATAGTCAACTAATTAGAATAATATGTGAGCAATGAAAAGAGGGATATAGGAAAGAGGACATCCAGATGGCCAACAGACACATGAAACGATGCTCAGCATCCCTCCTCATCAGGGAAATACAAATCAAAACCACACTGAGATACCACCTCACACCAGTCAGAGTGGCTAAAATGAGGCAAATCAGAGAACTCTAGATGCTGGCGAGGATGTGGAGAAACGGGCACCCTCCTACACTGTTGGTGGGAATGTAAACTGGTACAGCCCCTCTGGAAAACAGTGTGGAGGTTCCTCAGGAAACTAACAGTAGAACTCCCCTATGACCCAGCAATAGCACTGCTAGGAATTTACCCAAGGGATACAGAAATGCTGAGGCATAGGAGCACATGGACCCCAATGTTCATAGCAGCACTCTCCACAATAGCCAAAACATGGGAAGAGCCTAAGTGTCCATCAACAGACGAATGGATCAAGAAGATGTGGTTTATCTATACCATGGAATACTACATGGCAATGAGAAACCATGAAATCTGGCCATGTGTAGCAACATGGATGGACCTTGAGGGTGTTATGCTGAGCGAAATAAGTCAGGCAGAGAAGGACAAATATCATATGTTTGCACGTATAGGAGGATTAGGAGGAACTTGACGGAGGAACAAGGGGGAGAAGAAGGGCGGAAATGGTGGGGGAAAGGGAGAGAGGCAAACCATGAGAGACTCTTGAATGCTGACAAAAACTGAGGACTGATGGATGTGGGGGGGAGGGGGGATGGGCATGGAAGAGGACACTTGTGGGGATGAGCACTGAGTGTTATGTGGAAACTAATTTGACAATAAACTATTTGTAAAAAAAAAAAAAAAGAAAATAGGGATATAGGAATATGGAAAGACACATGTATCAATTACAGTGTTAACTTGAAGACTATTGTTGATTCGGATCACAACTACAAGCAAGTGAGAGAGAATGTTTATAAGATATGGAGAGTGATCACTGCTTTTCTGGGGTTGACAGAAGAACAAGACGTCTTCCAAGGAGAGAAAACGATGTCCAAGTACCGAGGGAGGACATTTACCCCCAGGATGTTTTGACTTCTGTGCATGGTGCTGCTCTCAAATTTCTCAGCAATCACAAACCACAAGTCAGTGACAAGATCCCTACCACCCTGAGTCTAACAGGCTTTCTCCCCAAAGCCCCTACAGGTGCCCAAGCCAAAGGAATGACCTCATGGGATCTCTGTCATTGGAAAGTTCCTCTCTGTTACTAACAGAAAAGAGACAAATGTATGCCACAGGCCAGACCATAACTGAAAAAGATGAAAAGATTTATTATATAAAATATATAGGGGCGCCTGGGTGGCTCAGTTAGTTGAGCATCTGACTTTGGCTCAGGTCACGATCTCATGGTTCACGGGTTCGAGCCCCGTGTCGGGCTCTGTGCTGACAGCTTGGAGCCTAGAGCCTGCTTCAGATTCTGTTTCTCCCTCTCTCTCTGCCCCTCCCCTGATCACACTATGTCTCTATATCCTTCAAAAATAAATATATATTTTTTAAAAACTAAAAATAATAATAATAAAACATTTGGGAGACAAAACAGACCCTAAAAAGTCAAAAGCTAAACAGTACACTGGAAAAAAAAGTAACACTTGTACTATACAGACAGTTAATACCTTCAATAAATAAAAATGGGAGACAGATGGTGATTAATCTTTATTCAAAAGCTTCACCAACGTAGTTGCCCTGAAAGAGGTTGTCAGCTCTCAGCAGATACTCAGAACCCTATGCTGACTGAAGAGAAAAACTTAAATGTTTTGCTGGTTAAAAAGCAGTCAGCATCTATCAACCAGCAGTGGAAAAGTGGGGGCTCATTTCTATGGGTTCTTTTAAATTTATTTTATGTTTTATTTCTGAGAGAAAGAGCATGAACAGGGTAGGGTCAGTGAGAGAGGGAGATACAAATCTGAAACAGGCTTCAGGCTCTGAGCTGTCAGCATAGAGCCCAATGCAGGGCTCGAACCCACGAACTGTGAGACCATGACCTGAGCTGAAGTTGGACACTTAACCAACTGAGCCCCTCATTACTATGGTTTTACGCTGAGCAAAATAAGGAAAAAGAAGTGTCATGTTGGGGCTGAGGTAGGATACTTAAACTACAGGACAATTTAAAACTCTGTGACCCAGGACTTCCCAAAGGTAACAAAATGCTAGCAAGCTATCTAGGGAAAATAAATTACAGGGAGAGTATTCAGTGAGAGGTTTACCTATTTTTGTAAAATTTTTCTTAGAGAGAGAGAGAGAGAGAGAGAGAGCATGCGAGCAAGCAGGGGAGAGGGAGAGAGGGAAAGGGAGAAAGAGAGAGAGAGAACAAACCCAAGCAGGCTCCATGCTCAGCACAGAGCCCGATGCCAGGGCTCAATCCCACGAACTGCGAGATCATAACTGAGCCGAAATCAACAGTTGGATGCTTAACCGACAGAGCCACCTGGGTGCCCCAGAGCTTTATTTTTAATGAGGTAATGTTTCAAAAACTCTATAGCTTTGTTTGGTTGTTGGCTGGTTGGTTGTGACAAAGTTGGAAAGGATCACAAAATAAAATAGGAGATCATGTCTTCAATAAAAACGCAGTGGTCGCGGATGGTAACCAGACCCACTGGGATGACCATTTTGTAACAAGTATAAATACCGGGCCACTCTGTCATACACCTCAAACTAACGCATGACTGTTCGTCAATCATCCTTCAGTTAACAAAATTAAAATTAAATTAAATTCTCGAAGTAGAAATACAAACCACAAAATGCACGATTTCACACAGACCACGGGAGAGCAAGACCTTATACTCCTCGGGGACTGATATCCACACAGAAGCCGATTCCCAGTACAGGCTGTCATCTGAGGGACCGTAGAAAGGTTCCAGGGGAGATAATTTCCCCAGTTTCCTGCACTGAAATTGAACCTTTGAAATTTAATTCATGGAGACGTCCCGGGCTTTGGTTGCTTGCGGAAAGAGCCCCAAGCCTATCAGGATAGGTATTACCAACTATCTCACCTTTTGGGGAGAAAGTTTTCCAACTTAGGGTCAGGCGCCAAGGGTAGGAGGATCGAGACCGGGGAAGAAGGGACTCGTACAAGGCCAGAGACACATCCCTAGCCATTCCAGCGGTGCCCGTAAGCATTCCTCGTGGACACCCACACTCGGACACCCACACTCACATCGGACAGGCATAGAGCTGGGAAGGAAACTCTAGACTCCAGAGTAAGCTGACTGCTGAAGCAGGACTTCCTGGCTGGGGTTAAGGTCCACCTGGAGAGACCCATCACTGACCAACACACAGCGTCTTAACAGACCTCCTCCCACTCACCCTGTCAGCCTCTGGGGCCTCCCCAGAGTTTCAGGAGCCCCCCCCTTTTTCAATTATCTATTATTTTTGACAGAGAGAGACAGAGAGCGAGCATGAGTTAGGGAGGGGCAGAGAGAGAGGGACAGATGATCTGAAGTGGGCTCTGCACTGTCAGCACAGAGCCCGACACAGGGCTCGAGCTCACGAACCATGAGATCATGACCAGAGCCCAAGTCAGATGCTTAACTGACAGAGCCACCCAAGCGCCCCAGGAATGCAACTTTTTTAATGTTTATTACTTTTTAATTTTTTTAATGTTTATTTAGAGAGAGAGACAGAGAGAGAGAGAGAGATAGAGAAAGAGAAAGAGAAAGAGAAAGAGAAAGAGAAAGAGAAAGAGAAAGAGAAAGAGAAAGAGAAAGTAAGTGGGGGGTGGGGAGAGAGCGAGGGAGACACAGAATCTGAAGCAGGCTCCAGGCTCTGAGCTGTCAATACAGAGCCCGACGTGGGGCTTGAACTCCTCAACCATGAGACCATGACTTGGGCCAAAGCTGGACACTAAACTGACTGAGCCACCCAGGTGCCCCGAAAATGAACATTCTTTAGCATCCACCACAGTGAGGCACCATGAAAGGTGACTTACATGCATTTAATCCTCAATTTACCTCCATTTGGGATGTGGGTGTAATTAGCCCTGTTTCACCAACGAGGAAACGGGTGCTCTGAGGGCTCAAACCTCTGCGCCAAGTCAGCGACTGGGCAGAGCAGGGCTAAGGTAAGGGGAGAGGGTGAGGGATTCTGGCAAGGGTGGCCAGGTATAGGCTGGGTATATGCTGAGGACCCACAACTGCCAAAGCTCTGAGGATCCCATTCATCCTTTCCCAGGAGAAGCCAGGCCAGCTTCTGATGATGGGAAGGGGGCATGTTAGGTGATGAGGCCAGAGGGCCAGCCCCGGGCCAGGCCACATAGACCCACGGAGCCCGCCTCACACCCAGAGGGCTTGCGAGAACCGCCCCCTCTCCAGAGTTCTGCTTCAACAGGTGCCTTTCTACCAAGTTCCAGCCGACGTGGACGCTGCTGGCCCAGGAACCACTGTGAGAACCACTGACGCATTGTCATGATGAGACTGAACTGTGGTCTCAATGTGGCAGGAAGCCAGTCGGGGCTTCTGAGCAAAGGATGAGAGAGAACCATCTGTCAGGCACAAGGGAGGAACAGGGACCCAGCTGGGGAGCAGTGACAGATGCCCAGACAGCAGTAGCAATGGCGTGGACCAAGGGTGGCTGGGCGGCAGTGGCAACGGTCAGATCCGGAGCATATTTTGAAGGTGGGCTTGACAGCACTCGGCAACGGACTGATGTGTAGGAGGGGCAAAGAGAGACATCCAAGAATGATTCCTCAGTTTGAGACCGACCTCCTGAGTGAACAGTGGAAGCATTTGCCAATATGGGCCACGTAGGTTTGGGACTGCGTTTCATTTTATGCAGTCATTTTTTTTCCTTTTCTTGTGTATTGTTTCATTTGAGTATAGTTGACACACAATGTTACATTTCTTTCACGTGTACCACACAGTGATCCTACAAGATTTATACATCATGCTGTGCTATCTATCACCATACAACACAACAATACCATTGACTATATGTTCCCTATATGCCTTTTATTCCTGTGGCTTATTCATTCCATAACTGGAAGCCGCTATCTGTGAGCATACTCATTTTCTGTGAGATGCACATTAGATAGGCAAGCAGGAGAGCAAGTCAACAACTTATGTGTCTAAGCTCAGGGAGAGGTGCAAGCCAGGGGTGTGAATATGGGAGGCATCATTTTATAACCAGTACATAAAAGGATGAGGCAGAATGCGATTCCTTAGAGAGTGAGTTTAAACAAGACGATGTCCAGAGGCACCTGGGTGGCTCAGGTAGTTGAGTGTCCAACTTCAGCTCAGGTCATGATCTCAGGGTTCCTGGGTTCGAGTCCCATATATGGCTTTGCACTGATATCACCTGTTCCAGATTCTCAGTCTCTCTCTCTGTCCCTCCTCCACTTATGCACACTTTTTCTCTCAAAAACAAACAAACATTGTGGGGTGACTGGGTGGCTCAGTCGGTTGGGCTCCAACTTCGGCTCAGGTCATGATCTAATGGTTCGTGGGTTCAAGCCTCGCGTCGGGCTCTGTGCTGACAGCTAGCTCAGAGCCTGGAGCCTGCTTCAGATTCTGTGTCTCCCTCTCTCTCTGACCCTCTCTTGCTCATGCTCTCTCTCAGAAATAAATAAAAAACATTAAAAAATGTTTTAATAAAAAATAAAAACATTGAAAAAAAGTTCAAATGAGAAGGAGCCCAAATACCAAAACCCTAAAGCACAGAGTAGACAGAAAAGGAATAGTCCATGACAAAAGAAAAACCTAGGAGAATATGAACTCGTAGAAACCAAGAGAAAAACCTATTTCCCTGAGATGGGCATGACCCAGTGCCAATGAGTAAAAGTAGGACTGATAAATGCCCCATGGATCTGGCAACCTGAACATTCAATAGTCAGGCAGCGGGAAAGAGGAGATTTGAAACATATGGAGAGAGAACCTATCCATGCAAAATTCATCATTATAAGCAGACTATTCATTCTCATCCACACGTTTTCAAAACGAAAGTTCTCTCCTGTCAAGAGTAGACATGATAATGCTATGAATACATTATTAATATATGTCTTTTATATCCTTTTGTATGTGAATGTGCATCTTGCAAAATATTTTGAGTTTCTGTATTTGTTGGGTAAAGCCTGTCGCATAATATAAAGAATGAGGTTATCTTTGTATAAAGTTTTAGGTTTTATGTATCCGCATTATCAACAATCAAAAACAATGATCAACTATGCTAGAGGAAAGACTAAATTATCTTTATATTCCCTCTTTAGAAGATTATAAAATTTTATCATAAGAGGAAACCAAGAGCATGCAGAAACCATGGATGTTGGGGGAAAGTCGTATAAAAAAGTATGTCACTCACATAATAAAATATACTGTTCTTTTCCAGAATTTTCTAATATTTGTGGTATTTTCCAGTTTTAAATTAATAATCTGTCATCAGCTTTTTCATTCCAAGCACTTATGTCCATACCTACTTTTGTTTCATAATTTGATCTTTTTTCTTGCAGAGGTTTCCCCACCAAAAACACCATACAATAAAACCTTGGATTATGAGTAACTTGTTCTGCGAGTGTCCACAAGACAGGCAAACATTTATAATCAATTTCAACTTGATAAATGAGCGATGTCTTGCAATAGGAGTCATACGAGATGCTGAACATCATGTGGTCACAAGTGAGCCAATGGTTCTTGAGATTCACTTTGATATGCAAGTGCTTTGGATTACAGGCATGTTTCCAGAATGAATTATGCTTGCAGACCAAGGTTTTACTGTATAAGCTTCAGGTTCAGAAGACCTGCAACCATCTGTGAATTTAGGGAGTACAAGCCAGAAGGGACTATGTTCAAGACACAGTGGGAAGAACAAGAAAAACCACAGGTATAAAAAACTCTTCACTGGTGTGTTCTCGAAGAGAAGGGGTGGAAAATTTCCATCAAAGAAGTGAGTGAGAAATGATACGAGAGAATGTTTCACATACTTGTCCGCAGACCCTTGGCCACCCCACTGGTGGAATGCTCACAGTTAGGAGCTTGGAAGATACACCAAACGCCACTGAGCCTGTACTTCCTGAGTCTCTCCTGACGCCAGCCTTCCGCTCTGGTCTTGGGTGAGCAACAGGGATAAAGGGAGGTTTATATTTCAATTACCTATTTACCTGCACACTTCTTTATGGTCTTGCACCCATTTAACAACGGTACTTGTTTTTAAACCAGAAGAGGCTGGGGCGCCTTGGTGGCTCAGTCGGTTAAACGTTCGACTATTGCTTTCGGCTCAGGTCATGATATGGTTGGTGGGATGGAGCCCAGAGTCTGGCTCTGCACTGACAACATGGAGCCTGCTTGGGATTCTCTCTCTTTCCCCCTCTCTCTCAAAATAAGATTCAAGAATAAAAATAAGTAAAAATTTTAAAAATGAAAAATAAAGTAGAAGAGTCTGTTCAGTCAAAAACGTCATCCACTGGGTGTTATATGGCAACCAACTTGACAATAAACTATTTAAGAAAGAAAAAAACATCATCAGCACACCCAATATGTCTGTCAGAGATGAAAACAAACACACCAAGGAGCTTCCGGATGTGGTGTCTAGGAAGGACTGGCTTCCTGCTTCCTCAACAGCCACGTTCTTCCTGTGTCCCCACCTGAAGGAGAGAGGGAGCTCTGGGGGGGTCTCTTCAATAAAGGAGTTACAGTCATTCATGAAGGCTCTGCCCTCATTATCTATTCACCTCCCCAAGTCCCTACCTGATCAGCTAATACCATCACAGTGGGGGTGGGGGGTGGGATTTCAACTACGAATTGCGGGGTGGGGTCCACAGTCAGTCAGTCTAGAGCAACCTCTTTCATGCATCATGCCCTCCCACCTTAATGACATCATCATTCCCCTATGATTTTAATTTCCTGCCCTTCACATGTCTTTCCCCCCTGTCCAGAGATTTTCCCAGACCTCACCTCTGCCACTGGACTCCCATGGCCCAAGACTGACTTGTTCATGGAAGGCGCTCTTCTCTGCCATGAACCCATGAGGCTGACCTCCCAGAATGCTTTATTCCTGGTGATACCCTCAGTGCTGGGCACCTGCGGCTTAGCAGGGGCAAGGCGGACAGCGGTCATGCTGCAAAGATAGAAGAGCCCTCTGAAGGCTCTGGGAAGAGGAGGGATGAAGAAAACGTAGCGTGTCTGCAGTCTGTTCATGGACTTGCGGGGCCAAATCCACGTTCCACTGCCTGTTCCATGAAGAGGGAAAGGAAGCTGTGTTTTGGCTTTGCCAGCTGGCACAGTAATAAGCTTTGTCAGTAGAGGACGTGGGAGGGGAAGAGTTTTCTTCCCTGGCTCCTTTGTGCTCCTCAGCAACCTCCCAAACTATACACACCTGCCAGGACTCCGGGGGTGGGGTGGGGGGTGGGGGGGTGGTCAGGAGGCAGGCAGCTGGCACCCAGTGGCAGTTCCTTGTGACACCCGCTTTGGCCCCAAAGCCTGATACCTCACTCTGAACAGCTTCCCTCAGCATCCTAGAAGACCTATTTCTAGCAAGTTCCACCAATGTAGCAACCAATGTAGCACTTTAGAGATTTATTTCTCCACCATGGAGTGGGTCCCAGCTGCATCCTCTCCAGTGCGGTCTGGCTCTCAGCCCAGAGAACTGACAAAGGGGGTGTGGGGAGAGTCAGGGGTAGGGGTGGGGGGTGGGAAGTCTTTCAGATTCCCTCTCCCCTTAAGTGCTCTCTCAGACCTAGGGACTGCGGCTGTTTCCTAGAGTTGCTATTCCTGTATTCTTTAAACTTTTTAGTTCTTACTAGCCAAACTCCCTGGTACCTCAGTCCCTGGGGATGGTTAATACTTAATGCTTAACTTTTCCTTTTCAAATTCCCCTGTGGTTCTTGTCTCCTGGTTGGACCTGACTAATAGGACAGGTGGTCAGAGAAGGAACCATTTTTCAACACACTTGCCCTCCCTGATAACAAAACCTG
Source organism: Hyaena hyaena (assembly GCF_003009895.1). NCBI lineage: Eukaryota > Metazoa > Chordata > Mammalia > Carnivora > Hyaenidae > Hyaena > Hyaena hyaena. Next base: position 1,237,106 of record NW_024081055.1, on the reverse strand, counting down.
GTCTGCCTTGTTTGCTGAATTCAAAAAGCTGAATCCAGTGGCGCCTGGCTGGCTCAGTCGGTTGAGCACCCAACTCTTGATTTCGGCTCAGGTCACGATCTCACAGTTCGTGTGTTTGAGCCCCACATTGGCCTCTGCCCTGAGCATGGAATCTGCTCGGGATTCTCTCTCCTCCCTCTCTCCCTCAAAATAAATAAATAAACTTAAAAAAAAATCTGAGTCCAGCATCCTGCCATTATATACAGAATTGGACACTCGCGATATTGAATACAAGGCACATAAAGAGTAATAAGAGTATCTTCCATGAAGGATAGAAGGTTCTATATCTTGGGGGCAAGATTCCCGCACTAGTCAAACACTTACCACAAATGTATAAAAAACAAAAAAACAAAAACAAAAAAACCCAAAAACCCTGTGAGTTGAAACTTGTCACTGAAATGAGCTACCACTAAAGGTGACACCATCTCCACCTTATCTTTACGTAAGATTACAGTCCCTGGAAACACCCACATTGGTTCTCTAACCCAAAAGGGCAAGTTACTGTTAATGGTAGGTTTCTATCACACCGCGTAACTATCATGAATTCTTCGGAGAACCCACAGATGAATCAAAAATCAGGCAATAACCTGACTCTTTGGTCGAAAGTATTCAACTGCGGTTTGAGCTGGGGAGTGTTCCTGGCTGGGCTACATTCTAGCACTAGAGGGCAGTATCCTCACTGAGAATCTACTTTCCACTTACACACACACACACACACACACACACACACAGAGTTGCTGCTGCTTTATTCCTCCCAATTACAACTGTCCAATTAAAGGAAAGAATCTGAAGAGTATATCCAAAAAAACAAAATGTTATTCGGAATTCATCTGGGGACTGCACAGGACCCAATCTCCAACTAGTCTGAAAACCCCCAAGGTGCCCCCACCTCCAATTTTCACACACACTGTTAGTACTTGTGATTTCCAGTGCACATGACTCTGTAAGCAAAACCCCAAAGTCCCCGTCAGCCCCAGCTGTCATTTGCTGATTGCCTAGCCAATCCAAAGAAAACTTTCTTTTTCCCCACCAGCAAATTTCACCCCGACACCATGAATTCAAAAGCAGGGAGGTAAAGTGAAATTTCTCCCAGACCTCCTTAAACAGGATCATCTGCCAGAAGAAGGAGAGAAGTCATGGAATTTGTGAATTAAGCTTCATGACAGGAGCCACAGGAAAGAGTCGACCCACTTCCCTCGTGGCTTGAGGAACATGTTCCCAGTTTTCAGAGCAGCAGGCCCTCCTTCACATCAAAAACTGCATAAAATATGGGTCACTCAGCGCCCTGCTGACCAAGGCAATGTTGCTTTTTAGGAAAGGTTTATCTTGGAAGAGTAATTATAAGGCTGATAGAAAAGGCAAAATTTGTGGTGTGGGGATCTATCCAATCCTCCATGAAAATTAACCTTATGGGGCACCTGGGTAGCTCCATTGGTTAAGTGTCCAACTTCAGCTCAGGTCATGATCTCACAGTTGTTGGCTTGAGCCCCACATCAGCCTCTGTGCTGACATCTCAGAGCCTGGAGCCTGCTTCGGATTCTGTCTCCCCCTCTCTCTCTCTTTGCCCTTCCCCTATGCTTGCTCACTCACTCTCTCTCAAAAATAAATAAACCTTAAAAAATTACTAACCTTATTTTCAGCGTTTATGTTTCTGCAAAATGTATTACCCATTTTACCAAACAGCAACCCTAAATTCCTGAAGGTCAAGGTCAAATTGAGTGAAGTGAATAGAACAGAGTATACATCAAAGCTCACATGTTCACCTCTACATTAGGCTCGCATCCAGATATCATAAGAGGCAGACAATGTTGGAAGAAGGGCTTTTAAGGGCATCATCATCCAGTCCAGGGAAATCCTGTCTTCAAATGAATTCTCCTAGACAATTTTGTATTTTAGAAACAGTTAGAAGGTATTTCGCTGGATGAAGTGAGGGAGGGACAGGCATGCAGCATGGCCGCTGGCCTCGTCACATCATGTCCTGCTAACTAAAGCACTTGGTTCTCACCTAGCAAGGTACATGAACATAGTTCCAGTTCAACTCCCATCTTATTTTATTTTTTTTTAATGTTTTATTTATTTCTGAGAGAAAGACAGTGTGAGCGGGGAGGGTCAGAGAGAGAGGGAGATACAGAATCTGAAACCTGCTCCAGGCTCTGAGCTGGCAGTCAGCACAGAACCTGATGCGGAGCTCGAACCCATGAACTGTGAGATCATGACCTGAGCCGAAGTTGGACGCTCAACCGACTGAGCCACCCAGGCGCCCCTCAACTCCCATTTTAAAGATGAGGAAACAGACGCAGAGAATTACTATTCACATCTTCCATATCCCGCTCAGAGACCAGAGCCACGGATCTGAAGGGGCCCAATACATCGCTCTCTCCAATAAAACTGTATTTTATTTTTTTATTTTTTAACAAATTTTTTATTTATTATTGAGAAACAGAGACAGAACGTGACAGTGTCCCTAAAACTGTATTTTAAAACACAAGAGGAAGGGCACCTGGCTGGCTCGGTCAGTAGAGGATGTGACTCTCTTGAAATAGGATTTTAAGTTCAAGCCCCATGTTGGGGGTATGGACTACTCAAAAAAATTTTGTTTTCATCTTTAAGAGGCACCTGGGTGGACCAGTCCATTAAGTGGCTGACTTCAACTCAGGCCATGATCTCATGGTTCCTGAATTTGAGCCCCGAATCTGGCTCTCTGGTGTCAGCTTGGAGCCCGCTTTGGATCCTCTGTCTCCCTGTCTGCCCCTCCCCTGCTTGCACACATGCACTCTATCTCTCTCCTGCTCTCAAAAATAAACAAAAAATTAATACGTTTAAAATAAAATTTTAAAGTAACATAAAACACAATAGGATTGACTGAAGAAGATTCCTCTAGGAGGCATAAGAAACTTCTCGAACTGGGACACCAAGAATCGAGCTCTATTTTCACCATGGGTGCTCAACGGATTTCTAGCCCTCAGTCCATCTTCTGAGCGGATAGGAATTTGGGGATCTGGATCATGCAGTCTCACTAAGCATTTATATATGCCAAGCACCAAGACTACAACGTTCTGCAAGTGATTTATAGAAGAGCAGCACCCAGCTCAAGGGCGTGAGGGGAGGCAGAACTCAGCCACTGAAGTGTACTTGAAATTCCATATTATTCTAGTTTTAGGTGTACGGCATTGTGATTCAACAGATATATACATGACATATTTCATTACCCACCAGGATATTCATTATGTTGCCACGTATAAAGTTGTTACAGCATTATTAACTATGTTCTCTGTGCTATACAACACATCCCCATGTCTTATTTTATGCTTAAAAGTTGGTACTTTTTAAAAAATATTTTTTAATGTTCTCATCCGGTCTCTTTTCAGTAGATTAACTTCATTTATTTTTTATTTTTTAACGTTTTTATTTATTGAGAGACAGAGAGAGACAGAGAATGAACATGGGAAGCGCAGAGAGAGAAAGGGATACATAGAATCCAAAGCAGGTTCCAGGATCTGAGCTGTCAGACGTGGGGCTCAAACTCACAATCAGCAAGATCATGACCTGAACTGAAGTCAGATGTTTAACCAACAGAGCCACCCAGGTGTCCCTAACTTAATTTTTTTTAAGTTTATTTATTTTGAGAGAGACAGAGACCATTTGTGGGGGAGGGGAGCAGAGAGAAGAGAGAGAGAACCCCAAGCAGGCTCCACACTGTCAGCACAGAGCCCAACACAGGGCTCAAACTCATCAACGGTGAGATCATGACCTGAGCCGAAACCCAAAGTGCCCCAGTTTGTAACTTCTAATCCCTCCCCCCATTTCACCCATCGCTGCTCCCCTGCCAGATGCCTTTTCCTTTTTTTTTTTTAAAGAAAGATTATTTTTTTTAATGTGATTTATTTCTGAGGGAAAAAGAGAGAGAGGAGAGGGAGACAGAAGACCCAAAGTGGGCTCTGCATCGACAACAAAGTGCCCGATGTGGGGTTTGAACTCACAAACTGTGAGATCAAAGTCAGAAGCCTAACCAACCCAGGCACCCCCTCCAGATGTATTTTCCTCATTGCTACAATGGCATCACTTGCTCACCAAGCATGTACCCCCCCAAGGCCGCGTCTGTGAAGAGGAGGGTGCCTTTTCTACCTCACCCAAAAGCATCACAAGCGGCTAGCTGAGTCCTGGCGGTCAACATTCATTACACATGGCTGATCTTGTTTAACCCCCTCATCTTCTCCAACCCTATGCAGTGGCCCCCGCGCTGCCCATTTCACAGCTGAGGAAACAGTCTACTTCTAGACTACCCTTATTACACAGCCAGTAAGGGGTCAAGGAGGAATCGAACTCAGGTCTGGGTGCCTAAGCCAGCACCAAGATGCCCTGGCTCAGACGAAAGAAGAGCTCTGTGGTTACTGGTGTCTGATCCCCCCATATTCACACACAGTTCCAGTCAGAGCAGTTCCCTTGTGACCTTCCCAAAGTCCCCACTTGTACCTTTCCTTCACCGATGCTCTGAAGTAAGTGTACAAAAACAAAACCAGGGGCACCTGGGTGGCTCAGTCAGCTAAGTGTCAGACTCTTGATCTCAGCTCGGGTCGTAATCTCACAGTTCATGGGTTCAAGCCCCACATCAGGCTCTCCTACTTGGGATTCTGTCTCTCCCTGTCTCTCTGCCCCATCGGCTGCTCATGCTCTCTCTGCCTCTCTCGCAAAATAAACTTAAAAAAAATGAAACCAAATAACTAGAAGTCTGTTACTTCAGCTATTTCACTGGGAAATGTTACATATAAGAAAGAAAGCACAGGGGCGCCGGGGTGGCTCAGTCGGTTAAGCATCTGATTCTTGATTTTTGCTCAGGGCATGACCTCACAGTTCATGGGTTCAAGCCCACTGTGGGGCTCTACGCTGACAGTGTGGAGCCTGCCTGGGATTCTCTCTCTCCTTCTCTGCCTCAAAATAAATAAATATACGGAAAGAAAGAAAAGAAAGAAGGAAAAGAAAGAAGGAAAAGAAAGAAGGAAAAGAAAGGGAAGGGAAAGGAAAGGGAAAGGAAAGGGAAAGGGAAAGGGAAAGGGAAAGGGAAAGGGAAAGGGAAAGGAAAGGAAAAGAAAGAACGAACATAAAACCAATGTATAGTTTAAGGAGTAAAAAGAGCAAATGCACATAAACCACCACCCAGGTCCAGAAGTTACTGGCCCTTCACAAGACCCCTCCCCATTCCTTCCTTCCTACTCATAACTTCTTCCCTGATCCCTACATGTAATCCTATCCTATCCTGGCTTTAAGGGTTATGGTTTCTCTTTATATTTTGACACCCACATAGATATGCCTCAACAAGTTGGTTAAGGTTATTCGATATTCACTGAGCAACTAATATTTGCCAGGCTCTCTTCCGAGCATTTGAAATACTAGTAATAAAGATTATTCCCCTCATGGGGGGATGTTCTAGTAAATTAAAAATTGTATCTGTTTTTGAACTTGATATAAAGGTCATTCAAGACATACAGTACTGTATTTCTTTTGTATAACACTGTGAGATTCGTTTGTTATATGTAGTTTTCTTCTTTTTAAAATTTTTTAATGTTTATTTATTTTTGAAAGAGACAGAGTATGAGCAGGGGAGGGGCAGAGACAGAGGGAGACATAGAATCTGAAGCAGTCTCCAAGCTCTGAGCTGTCAGCACAGAGCCTGAAGTGGGGCTCGAACTTACAAACTGTGAGGTCATGACCTGAGCAGAAGTCAGACGCTTAACCGACTGAGCCGCCCAGGCGCCCCTGTTGCCCTGTTGTATGTGGCTTTAATTTTTATTGTTTTCTGTAGTACTGCATTGTAAAAATGCTTCATTATTTATTCTATTACTGAGGTGTATCTGTGTTGTTTCCAGGTTGAAATGATAAACTTTTTTTTAAAACTGTTTATGTATTTTGACAAAAAGAGACAGAACACCAACAGAAGAGGGACAGAGGGAGAGACACACAAAATCCAAAGCAGGCTCCAGGCTCTGAGCTGTCAGCACAGAGCCCGGCGCAGGGCTCAAACCCACAAACCACAAGATCATGACCCAAGCCAAAGTCAGACACTCAATGGACTGAGCCACCCAGGCACCCCAAAGAGCTTACTTGTACATGTTTCCAGATGGACAGGAGCACAAAATCTCTAGGACATAGATGTTTGAGCAGAACTGCTAGGTCGTTGGGTATGCAAATCTTCAAATTTACTAGGCGATAAATTATCCAAAATTGCTCATACCAATTTACCCACCAGCTAGCAATGTACGAGTTCCTACCAATGCATAGCCTTGCAAATGCTTATTATTGTCAGACCTTACATTCTTAGTCTGATGAGTTAGTGACATCTCAGTGTAATCTTGTTTTCCCTATCTCCGAGCAGGTACTGGTCCTTTGGATTTCCTCTCTTATAAGGTGTCTTTTCAAGTCTTTTGCTCACTGACAACAGAGGGGTTAGGGGCACTAGTAGAAACACACATGCCACCCTGATGCTGAATATGTATCTGATACTTCTGGGGACTGCCCATCTACAAGTCATTATAATCTAGGGACACCTGAGTGACTCAGTCAGATAAGCGTCCTAATTCGGCTCAGAGCATGATCTCGCGGTCTCTGAGTTTGAGCTCTGCGTGGGGCTCTGTGCTGACAGCTCAGAGCCTGGAACCTGCTTGGGATTCTGTGTCTCTCTCTCAAGAATAAACATTAAAACTTTTTTTTTTAGCGTCATTATAATTTAGAGGTTGCTGCTGATGTGATAACAGCTGCAGCACAGTCTGATTGGATCTGGCATTTGCAGAGAACCCACTATGCCAGACACGAGAACAATCAAGCTACAGAGGCAACTCATCTCAAGAGGAAATTCCAAGGTAATTGTTCATAAAAGCAATACAGCAATCTAAGAGCAAATTTTCATCACCTAATCCCATACACTGGTCTAGCTCAAAAAATAAAATGGTTAGGGGCACCCGGCTGGCTAAACTGGTAGAGCACATAACTCTTGATCTTGGGGTCGTGAGTTAAAGCCTCATGTTGGGGGTAGAGTTTGCTTTAAAAAACAAAAAAATAAAAAAAATAAAAAAAATAAAAAAGCGGATTGTAAAAAAAGGAAATAAAAGACAAAGAAAGTAGTTAAATTATTAGGAAAAAATTCCCTTTTTTTCCTTCAAACACATTCTGTATTAGCAGCACAATTACCACCAGAGAACAGACAAAACAGAAGGAAGGGGAAAAAAATCTTATTGTCCCAATCTAACAAGATCAAAGATATGCTCATGTTATTATATAGAACCGAGATGTAAATTCCACTGGGTGACAGAACTATAAAGAAACTTCTAGAGAAATGGGGACTTGGTGAAGGTGAGAAGGAATTATTAACCTTCATTGAATACTTACACACTAGGCGTACATTACTTCAAAACCCTACAAGGCAGGTGTTTTTCCATTTTGAGATGAGGAAAGTGGCTCTGAGGGTTAGGAAACCTTGCCAAGGTCACCCCATAGGAGGGAGCAGGTCTGCCGTTTGAACTCCAGCCTCTCTCACTCTAGACCGAGTTCTTTATGTTGCCCTGGGATCCCCGGGCAGTAGATCCAAAAAGCATGCCACACAGAAATGCTGTTGGCAAAACTCCAGACAGCGACTAAGCCAGAATTTAAGTGGCATTGATCAGAGCTATGGAGAGTTTACCAGAGAACCCATCAGCCTTTATTTTATCTAGGACTTAATAGGCTTTCAGAAGGGGCATAGTGATTTGCTGACATTTTCTGGCGCATTGTGATAAGTGACTGAAGATTGGATTGAAGGTCGGAAGGACCTTCTAGATGGTCTCTGATGCACTGTTCTACCTTTTCAAAGATTAATTTTTTTTATTTAAAAATAATTTTAACACTTATTTGAGACAGAGACAGACACCGCATAAGCTGGGGAGGGGCAGAGAGAGAGAGGGAGACACAGAATCTGAAATAGGTTCCAGGCTCTGAGCTGTCAGCACAGAGCCTGATGCGAGGCTCAAACCCACGGACCTTGAGATCATGACCTGAGCCAAAGTAGGACGTCTAACTGACTGAGCCACCCAGGTGCCCCTAAAAGATTTTTAATAGCCCAAGTTTTAGTAAGAATTGCCTAGGTGGGAGAGCAAGGGTCAAGAGGCCTGGGAAATGGCACTTTATTTTTGAGGTACCACGGAGTCAGTGTCTACACCCAAATCCATGGGTTGGGGGGAAGGGGTTCCTCATACATCCAGGGAATTCTCTGGATACCAGCTGGGTGTCCTACGATTCAACTCCATTCTGTCACTACCTACCCAGAGATAGCATCATATTCTACAATTAGAGGGATTAAAACAAAACAAAACAAAACAAAACCCACAGGCCCAATATGGTGTCACTTGGATCCAAGTTCCCAAACCAGTGCTTAATACATAAATGAATTGCGGGGCACCTGGGTGGCTCAGTCGGTTAAGCTCCAACTCTTGGTATCAGCTCAGATCATGCCTTCACGGTTCATGAGATCAAGCCCCCTGCCCGGGCTCCAGGCTGACAGTGCAGAGCCTGCTTGGGATTCTCTCTTCTCTCTCTGCCTATTTCTTGCTCTCTATCAAAAATAAAGAGATGAACTTTAAAAAAAAAAAAAAAGAAGAAGAAGAAGAAGAAGTAAATACATAATTGAATTGCACTCTTGACCTCACCCAGAAGGGGGGGGCGAGGGGGAAGTCTGGAAATTTTCCAGTCAGCACCAATGAGTCTGCCACTTGGGCCCCCCTCCATCCTCCAAAGAAGGAGGAGGTCACCTGCGGGCTAAAAGCCCTTGCTATTCCTCCTAGAAAGCAGTGTCACCTAGAATAATCCTTTTCTTTCGCTAATGATCTCCTTGCCCCATACTCCTTCCATAAAAGTCTTCTGTTTTGTACAGCTCCTGAGATCTTCCTTCTGCTTGTTGGATGGGGTGCTGCTTGCTTTATCAGTCAATAAAGCTGATTAGATCTTCAAAGTTACTCCAATGAATTTTACTTAAAGACATGGGTCCTACAGGACCGCCTTCTCCCCATGTCAGATGTCAGTAGCAAGTCGTTTGTTTCCTGTGCTTCTGACCAACCGGCCATGAACCCTTGGGTTAGAAGAGTCTGCTCCAATGGCTCATAGAACTCAGAGGAACATTATACTCAGTGGATCACCAGTTCACTGTGAAAAGATGCAGCCGAGGAACAGCCCGATGGAAGAGAGGCATAAGGCAAGGGTGTAGAGCTTCCGAGCTCTCGTCACACACCAGTCTCCCCAAATTTCCATGTGTTCACCAACTCTGAAGATTTCCAAACCCCCTCCTTTTGGGTTTTTAGAAAACCTTCATTACATAGGCATGCTTGATTAAACCCCTGGCCACTGGTGATTTAACTCAATTTCCAGCTCCTCCTCACTCCGTAGAGGTGGGATGTGGCCGAGCTAAAAGTTCCAACTCTTGCTGGCTCCACCAGCAACCACCCTCGCATCCTTAGGTGCTATTTCAAAGTCATCTCCTTAGCTGAACAGAGGACATCTTTGTTGGACTCTTCACTTAAGAAGATCCAAAGTTTTGGGGCGCCTGGGTGTCTTAGTCGGTTGGGCGTCCGACTTTCGCTTAGGTCATGATCTTGCGGTTCGTGGGTTCGAGCCCCGCGTCGGGCTCTGTGCTGACTGCCAGCTCAGAGCCTGGAGCCTATTTCAGAGTCTGTGATTCCCTCTCTCTCTGATCCTCCCCTGCTCATGCTGTCTCTCTCTCTCTCTCCTAGAAATAAATAAAACATTAAAAAAAAATAAAAATAAAAAAATAAAAAAAGAAGATCCAAAGTTTTAGGAGCTCTGTGCCAAGAGGGATAAAGACCAACTATGTATTTATTATTAAACCATGATGTGACAGCATGGCCCGTTGGCAGTTGTATAAATGGGGTTGAGGCTCAGGGGTCTAGGCTGGAGATACACTGTGAAACCATGGCAAAGAGGCGGCTGCTGAAGTCATGGGCAAAGATGAGAACATCTGAGGGAGAGGGTGATATGAGGGAGAGCTCCATTATGTCGGAAATGTCAATTAACAGACTGGAATTGCAAAATCCTGAAACCCCAAAGGCAAATACAGATGGTCTAAAATTACTCAAACTTCTCTCCCAGAATGTCAGTATGATAAGAAAAAAATGCAATGATCTAGATTGTCTAACCTTTCTCTAAAGACTTGGCTCATCTGTGTGTAAGAGATCAGATGTGTGGGATGCCCGGGTGGCTCTGACGGTCAAGTGTCCAACTCCTGATTTCGGCTCAGGTCATGATCTCATGGTTTGGGGGATGGGGCCCCAATTTGGGCTCCATGCTGGACGTGGAGCCTGCTTGGGATTCTCTCTCTCCCTCCGTCCCTCCCCCACTCGTGTGTGTACTCTGTCTCCAAAAAAATAAAGGAAAGAGGTCCCATCTGTAACACATTCCCCTACCTTGGCAATCCAACCCAGGATAGGCAGCCTAATTTCAGTTACTATTTTTATAGCACATGTAAGGACCTAATGCTTCTGAGTTTGTTACTCTGGACCCACCTCTTCTATTAATTCAAGTGCAGATGCCCCCAGAGGTCTAGGTCCAAATTAATAGTCACCTGAGGGGCACCTGGGTGGCTCAGTCAGTTGAGCGTCGGACTCACGGTTTCAGCTCAGGTCATGATCTCACTGTTAGAGTTCAAACCCCGAGTGGGGCTCTGCACTGATGGCATGGAGTCTGCTTAGGATATTTTCGCTCTCCCTTTCTCTTTCTGCCCCTCTCCTGCCTCCAAATAAATAACTTAAAAAAAAATAGGGGCACCTGGGTGGCTCAGTCGGTTAAGCATCCGACTTTGGCTCAGGTCACAATCTCACATTTCGTGGGTTCGAGCCCCGCGTCTGGCTCTGTGCTCACAGCTAGATCAGAGCCTGGAGCCTGTTTCAGATTCTGTATCTCCCTCTCTCTCTCTGACCCTTCCCTACTCAGGCTGTCTGTCTGTCTGTCTCTCTCTCAGAAATAAATAAAACATTTAAAAAAATATTTAAAAAATAGCCACCTAAATGCCAAAGGTATCCTAATGTCATTTTATCACAGGGAACCTATAGAGGAAGGACCTGGAAATATCCTTAGAAAAATGGCCAGTTGAGAAAAAAGGGTCAGCCTCCTAGATCATCAAAATCTAAGTGTACTAAAGCCCATAAATTAAGTCTAGGTTAGCTACAGTCCTAGATTAAATGGGAACTGACATAATTGACTCAAATAATTGAACTTTATCTCCATCATCAAAATATTTTGGATTGGGGTGCCTAGCTGGCTTAGTCAGGAGAGCATGCAACTCTTGATCTCAGGGTTGTGAGTTCAAGCCCCATGTTGGGTATAGAGATTAGTTTACAATAAAATCTTTTTTAAAAAATTTGGAGGACAGGCGCACCTGGGTGGCTTAGATCACCATCTCACGGTTCATGAGATTAAGCCCTGCGCCTTGGGCTCTATGCTGACAGCTTAGAGCCTGCTTCAGATTCTCTGTCTTCCTCTCTCTCTGCCCTCCCCCCACTCTCTCTCAAAAATAAACAGTAAAAAAAAAAATGGGGGGGAATCATCTTCAATGTGATTTATTTCTCTACTGGCCCTGAATCAGATAGGAAGAGGTTAATATAGACTCTAAACCCTTCTAGTTTCCATAAATAACGTTTTCAAGTATCAAGTAACCTTAGTTGTCAAACTACATACGTATGAACTGTGGATAGGTTAAAACCTGGAGAGAAGTTATTGTGTCTCTTGGCTGAATCAAAATGAATGAAGCAAAATATTTTGGAGGGGGAGGAGGAGTTATCTCAAAGAGCTCAAATGAGACTACTTGAGGTAGGCGAGCTGAAGGGACTCCATTTTAAGACGGCTCCATCTCCACTGTTTTTCTGCCAAGCCCATTTGCTCACGATCCACATTTTGCCTCTGAATCATCCACAGAAGCTATGTTCCCAATTCAAGGGGGAAGCAAGAATGTTAATCATTTTGAGTTTTGTCCTAGGCCCCAAACACCTGATGACACCTCCGAAGAGCCAGATCCCGCACAGACTGCAGGACATAAGCTTCACACACCCCTTGGCTGACCCTGGCATCAAGACCTCTGCCTTTGGGGGGTGGCATCTAGGTGGCTCAGTTGGCAGAGCATCTGACTCTTGATTTTAGCTGAGGTCATGATCTCGCAGTTTGAGTTTGAGACCCACATCGGGCTCTGCGCTGACGGCGCAGAGCCTGCTTGGGATTCTGTGTGTGCGTCTCTCTCTCTCTGCCCCTGCCATCCTCATGCTGTCTCTCTCTCAAAATAAACTAAGAAAAAAAAAAAAGAGGGGGGCCCTACCTCCTACCTTTGGTAGTTATCGGAGTAACATCTATTGTCCACCTGATGCTCACCTCGGATCAGACCCCTGGATTCTTGACGGAACAGGTACCCTTAACCCTTCTCTACCATAAACCCCTAGCCCCAAGCAACAAGACCCTTCTCTCATTTCCGAGTCTCCCAGACATTCCATCTATTCTCTCTCACTCACGCTAGTCAATAAACTGTTTCCACTTTCTCTGGCTCACATTTGAGATCTATCCTGCCTGAAGCCAAGGACCCTCGCGGCTGGTCCTGTGGGAACCCTCCTCTGGGCTCTCAGACCCAGTCCACCTGCATCGTATTCACATGGGGCAATCTTTGTGAAAGAGGACTTCAACCACCTCCATTTTGACCTCAAACTTTCTAATAGATTAAGTTCTTCTTTCCAGCTCATCTCTTAACTCCGAAAGAAGACCCTGAGCGCAAAGCAGCCCCTGATGGGAAGGAAACTGCCCGCTCAGGCAATGAGGCAGCCAGCAACTCCCCTCGGGGATGGACTCCAAGACAATCATCGAAGTGACCTTCACTGCCCTCCTGATTGTACTTGACCTTTGTCCCACATTTTCCTTGTATGGACCTGGAAGTCTTTTCGGTGCCGTGGGGAAAGTCTTTCAGACACTAGTCCACGGTCTTCCCAGCGTTGGCTTCCCTGAAACAAATCCTTTCTAGTTTTACCACCCGTCGTCCCTCTGCCTTTAGATTTGTCAGCAACAAATGGCTGAACCTGGTCTGTTTGGGCCCCTGGAGCCTGGGTACACCCTGTGCTCTGGCTACATTCTCTTTGTTTCTTTTTAGGATAAGCTCTACACCCAACGTGGGGCTTGAAGTCGGAACCCCAAGATCAAGAGTCGCACGCTCTACCCACTGAGCCAGTCAGGTGCTCCCTGGCTCTAGCTTCTGAAGCAACTTACCTTTTAGGGTAAAGGGAAAACAACGAAGGTACTAGAGAATATAGATCAAGACAGATTTGGGGACATGGTCACCAAAGTACTCGCATCTCTGCTAATGACTGGACAAAATGCTACCTACAGTAGATAGAAATGTAGATCACTGAACTTCCCCTAGGTAAACTCTAATAACCCCAATCCACTTTAGAATTGATCATCTCTATCCGAAAATGGCCTGTATTTCTTACTGTTGCAGATTTTTTACCTCAATACCCAGGATCCGTTCTCGCACTTCGAAGAATGAAGAGGTGGACACAACATGGGCAGCAAGCCAAAGGTTTTGGAGTATAAGAAAGGAAGAATAGTAGGAAAGCTCTCTTTACAGAGAGGGGACATCTGAAAGTGAATTCCCACGACTATAGACAAGGGTCCTTGTTATAAAGTTCTAGTCAGGCCCCCCTTTTCCCTTCCCCTCATTTCTTCTCAGGTCCTACCCTTACTGGCTTGATGGCATTGGTGCTGGGCTGTCCATTCCTGTCATTTCCACTGTATGGGGACTGGTCTGTGGCCATATCCTTCCTTGTGGGTCAGAAGATTTATGGTCTACTACTTATTTTTAGTTAGGTCTTTACTCAAATTCCTAAGGAACCTGAAGGGGAGGAGGTGGCGTCTGTTACATTCTTAAGAGGGACCTTCGGCCGGAGGGGGTTTGCTGTGGTCAGAAGCTCCAAGCATGGTTACAAAATAGGTGTTTTTCCCCACCCAGGGACCTCAGGTTCTAACCTTTCCGTCCCTGCTACTGAATCCTATATTCTCCTCTCATATTACCACCGAAGTCCTCAACAAATCATTTGCATTACCAACTTGACCACGTTTCCTTGGAAAATAAAATAATTAGAGCGGAGTCTACTGAAAAGAGTGAAAAGACTGAGACTTTCTCGTCTTCCCAATTCACAATACATCCCTTTCAAAACTACCAGCGTGGGTGGCTCAGTTGGTAGTGCTTGTGCGGCCAACTTCAACTCATGTCGTGATCTCGCAGTCCATGAGTTCGAGCCCCACACGGGGCACGGGGCTGTCAGCACAGAGCGATCATCAGATCTTCTGTCCTCCTCTCTGCCCCTCCCCAGCTTGTGCTCTCCCAAAAATAAATATTCCAGTGGGGGGAGGGGGAAACTAGGAGCTTTGGGGCACCTGTCTGGCTCAACTGGCAGAATGTGTGACTCTTGATCTCAGGGTTGTGAGTTCAAGCCCCACATTAGGTATAGAGATTACTTTAAAGAACAAAAAAAACCCTCGTGAGCCGTGAAAAACTCAAAGGTTTCCAGAGGCGGGGCAAGTCACAATGGTGTGCAGTGACCCTGCCCAACAGCAGAAAAGCATTCAAGTTTCTGTTTTCTACAAGATTGATGTTTCCCACTTACAGACAAGGACCCAAAGCATATATAGACACATTCCTCCAAGAGAGGCCACTTTGAAATCCCTGTACCAAGAACACTCTTTGAATCATTTCTCCTAAGAGCAAAGATGAAAACACCTAACTATTCAACAGTGAAATTCTATGCGGTCATTAAAATCTTGTGTTGTAAGACTTAATGAAAAAACAGTATTTTCAAGTACCGTCATTCTCTCTGGCATACATGGCTCAATATTCAAGCGGGTTTAAAACCAAGGGTGGGTAAAACCAAGGTTCAGCATTTAGCCTTGTAAATGAATTTGGAGTTAAAATCCCAGCTCTACCCCTGAGCAGGTTACTTAATGTTTGATTCTGTTTCCTCACTTGTAAAATGGGTGAAATGTGCATTCAAAAAAAAAAAAGAAGCCACAGGTCTAAAACTGTGTCTAAAACCTACGTCCCAAGGGGCTTAATATCTTCTGTAAATACAGTATCAGCCTCCCCTAGAAAGGCCTTATGTAAGGCCAGGAATTTTTCTTTTTTAAAGACTTAAAAAAATTAATGTTTATTTATTTTTGAGAGACAGAAACAAAGTGAGAGCGGGGGAGGAGCTGAGAGAAAGGGAGACACAGAATCCAAAGCAGGCTCCAGGCTCTGAGCTGTCAGCACAGAGCCGGACATGGGGCTCAAACTCATGACCAGCAAGATCATGACCTAAGCCAAAGTCAGATACTTAACCTACTGAGCAACCCAGCCGCCCCAGGAGTTTTTTTAATCAATGGCTGTGAGTCTGACCGTTGGGGGCTCTCTCCCCACCAAAAGAAAGATGAGGTCATCTGCATGATAATCCCCCTTGTTTTAATTCTGATGGAAAAGCAGTCTTGCCAGGAAGAATCCTTTTCTTCTGCTAAGAACTTTCTTGCCCCGCCCTCCTTCTAGAAAAGCCTTCTATTTTATATCTCTCCCTCTGCTTCATCCAAGAATTGTTTGGAAAAGCCAATGATTCCCAAATGTCCTCAGTTGGATTCTGTTTTTTTAACAAATGATCCACTTTCCTCAGCAATGTTCTGAGAATTAACATAAGGTCTACACTAGGCAATTAGCATAGATTCCGGAACACAGCAGTCAACACATGGCCAATGTTTGAAATAACAAATCCTTATCTAGGCTGCTTGTGGGTTTGCAAGTGACACATTCTAGTATTATCAAGGACCACGGGTCAGGATCAAGCAAATTCTACTCAGGTTCTGAAAGATACACGTTGAGATGGGTTGGTTTGCTTTAAATGGCCGAAAACGCCCACGTTATTTTGGAAGCCTAAACTCCTATACCATATGACGCGGTATCTGGGGAATTTCAATTAAATGGTTGCCCACAGACCCAAGCTGCTTCAAAACTGTACTGAAAGAAAATTTGGGCCTTACCTGTACATCTCATGAGGTCTACCTCTCACTCCAGTTGAGCTTGCTTCATTTTCACGGCAGACTCATTGTGCTCTGGTGCCTTCTATCCCAGATTCCGTCCGGTTTGCTGAAGCCCAGCTAACGCCTACTGTGAGCCCACGATCACCAGCATTGGCTTCACCTGGAGCTGGTTAGCAATGCAGACGTTTCAGTCCCCACTCAGCCCTGCTCAATTAAAATCTGCATTTTAACAAGATCCCCAGGTGAGCTGCGTGTATTTAACACTCGCCTCGCTTAATTAACCAGTCCATCTGCAGGCTTCTGGAGCGTGGGAGAAATCCATGCTGAACTTAGTTTCCTGGAGAAGGTGATACTTGACACCAAGTCCTTTTCCTCCTCTTCACAGCGCTCACTCATTGTTATATAATAACAAAGAAACACCTGGGTCATGTTGTCTCTCAAAATCTAGATTTAATTCTTGTCTGTTTGAACTGTACCTCAAGTTATTCATGTACCTTTTCTGTCAGGCTCTGGGTATTATAAGCAAATAATAGCAGTTGAATACACTAGTACAACTCTGTACCTAAAAGATATTCTCATCATTCATAAAAGTTTTCTATAGAGTTAAATACTATTTTCAGAAAGGCTATTGAAGGGGCACCTAGGTGGCTCAGTCGTTTAAGCATCTAACTCTTGATCTCAGCTCAGCTCATGATCTCACAGTGAGTCTGAGTCCAGAGTGGAGCTCTGGGCTGACGGGGCGGAGCCTGCTTGGGATTCTGTCTGTCCTTCTCTCTGCCCCTCCCCTGCTTGTGCTTGCTCTCTCTCATTCTCTCTCTCTCAAACTAAATAAACCCTTTTTTTTTTTTTTTAAATGCTGTTAAAAAGCAGAATGTGTCTGTGAAGCCCCGATATCGTGGGTACTTGCTATACACCAGACCCTGTGTTAAATATTTTGTACACATGATCTGAATCACCTGACATATGTACCAGTAGAGATATTTTCCAGATAAGAGGAAGCTCACCATTAATCACTTGTCTCAAATCCCACAGCTATAAATGACAAACCTCAGGAATCCAAAGCAAAAACCCACACGAACCACTACTACTCTGTCCATGTGTTCCATAGAACCAAACAATTAGTAAAAACTGTGGGAATCACAACATACATTTTTAAAATGTTTTGAGGTTTCCCTATCAATAATTTTAGGGTATGTCAGGTCCACTTAAGAAGAATGCTGGGGGTGTCTGGGTGGCTCAGTTGGTTAAGCATCTGACTTCAGCTCAGGTCATGATCTCATGGTTTGTGGGTTCGAGCCCCGAGTCGGGCTCTGTGCTTACAGCTCAGAGCCTGGAGCCTGTTTCAGATTGTGTCTCCCTCTCTCTGCCCCTCCCATGCTCATGCTGTCTCACTCTCTCTCTCTCTCTCAGAAATAAATAAAACATTAAAAAATAAGAACAATTCTGATGTCACACGTTAGGGGCACTCGGTGTCTCAGTAGGAACAGACTCTTGATCTCAGGGTTGTGAGTTCAAGCCCCACGTTGGGTGCAGGGATCACTAAAAAAATAAAATCTTAAAACAAAACAAAACAAAACCAAAAAACAAACGTGACAGGTTAACGTTATGAGCAGAACTAGCAACCCAAGAAATTATACCACAAAAACCATTTCTGGGATACAAATATTGCCATATAGTCAGATGAGTTTTGTTTAAAAATGGGGAGGATCATTTAGGGCAAAAAGAGTCAAAAGGGGGGGAACAAATTAAGGTGTTACAAAGCCCCTTAAAACTCTCAAATTTTATCAAATATTGAATCCACTTGGCGTATACAATAAAAGTTCAACTTATAGGTGATTTTGCAAGAAAGTATCTTCTGCAAAGAATAAGGTACATATATGTACACATTATAACTCCATCATTAAAGTAAAAAACTTGTTTTGCTTAAGCGTCAAGGTGTTATAAAATGAAGAGCTGCCAAAGATACTAATTTTTATGGACACATCATTCCAAAAATAATAATTTTTCTAATTTCAAGTTGGCCAAGTCCTATCTGCCTCTTCCTCTTAAAACTATCCCCCCAAAAAGAAAATCACCCCAAAACAAAAATACACGGAAACGGAAAAGCCAACTCCAATTTCATTGCAATCAGGACACGTGTGTATACAGTTAACTATCATGACATGAGAGCAAATAAGGGAATGGCAAATAAATGACTCCGCAGAGAAGGTCAAATTTGAAAGCTTGCAGGGGAGAAGCCTGTGACCTGCGAGCCTAGTCGTCCACACAGATCCCCAGACGGGCTCTGGCACTGCAGACAGGTGCATGAGGCCTGAGAGAGTCATTGGGCTGGAAACCAGGGGATTTTCAAGGTGCTGGGATCCAGCAGTGATAAAAACTGGATACAGGGGTGCCTGGGTGGCTCAGTCGGTTAAGCGTCCTACTTCAGCTCAGGTCATGATCTCACAGTTCCTGAGTTCGAGCCCCACATCCGGCTCTGTGCTGACAGCTTGGAGCCTGCTTTGGATTCTGTGTCTCCCTCTCTCTGTGCCCCTACCCCACTCGCGTTCTGTCTTTCTGTCTCTCTCTCTCTCAAAATATATATTAAAAAAATTAAAGAGCTGTTAGGGTGACATTTGAAGAGACAGAGGTGAAGGACTGTGTGGATGTGTCTGGAACAGGCAAGAATTGGCCAAAAGCTCACGCTTATTTTGTAACTGAGAAAAAGTAACAATGGAAGGGCTGAGCTAGACATTATTAGCGCCTGCCCTAATCTGCTGGTTGCCCCGCCTGGGCACTTGGAGAAAACAATTCTCTCCCTCCAGTGACTGCTGGTTAGCACCACGCGCTTTGTTTTGCCTAATGAAACATGAACGCAAACGATGGGCTGGGGACATTGGTAGCTTTGGGGACTTTCCGGGCTCTTTTTCTAGAAACTGTATAAACTAGCAATGTTAGAAGCAATGGGTAGCAAGGTGGCATCATAAAGCACAGGGATCCCCGTCCCTCTACTGCTGGGGGAGGAAAGCCACTGCTGATGTACAAGATATTGTGGAAGAGCCAAAAGTGAATTTGGGTTAGCTACGGGGGTCCCAGGGTTTCTTAGAACTTAGCATCCGACTCATATGCGGCTGAAAAGGGAGGCCCGACAGGCAGTTATTATAGTGATCAGGTGGCGATGGGGGGGAGGGGGAGGAGGTGGGAAAAAGTGGACTATGGATAGATTCTCAAAGTTGGGCCGAAGGGAGTGTTTGAAGATTCGTGTAGGGAATAGTTCACCACCACCACCGCCCCCACCCACTTCCAGAAATGGGGGTGGAGCTTCTGAAGAAAACTGGAGAAGTAACGCAGGGACAGGAAGTACGTGGAGGAGACGTCCCAGGTACATGGCTTTCTAAGTTTTCATTTTTGTGTGTTTTATTATCCCAGAACAGTATAAATACCCTTACTTAAGTAATCGGCACAATGGCCAGTAGACTTTTTCTGCCCCAAATACACCCGGTTCCCTCCCATTTGCACCAGCTGCTCTCTATTTGAGTCACCCCCAGAACCACCACCTGTGGTCAATAGGCAGCACCAACAGAGCCAATGATGGGTATTTCTGACTCCCTCCCTGTCCTGGCGCCACGTCTCAGGGATCACTTCCCTGCCATGGGGAGCCCAACTCCCACCAAGCAACCCTTCCTTAATGTCTCACTCTCCCTGACATCTAGGAACATGATTTCCCATTGCCCTCCTTCCTTGCTCTGGAAGCAGTAATGGCTTCCGGCTGTCCCTCCCTAGTCTTCCCCGAGTCTCACCATTGCTTATTTCTTCAAGGTCACTCACATCTCTAAGTATCCCTCCCATTAACTTTCCAACTGAGCCATCTAGGGTGAATGCTGTTTTCTGCCAAATCTCTGAGGCAGGTCATTATCTCAAAGCCTTCTGTTGCTCCCTGTCCTCTCTACCTGGCATGCACTTCACTCAGTTCTTTGTACTTTGAGCTCCTTAGTAGTCAGGTGGCCATCTTCTGCTGACTCCTCCGAGGGGCTTCCCTGAACACCGAGTCTAGCAGAGCTTCCTCCTCAAAACTCTGGAGCTCCTTCCATTTTTATCAACTCCCCCTCCTGCAAACAGAGCTCCTAAGAGGAGGAACCTGGCTGGCTGGTCTTGTTCGCCTGAGACCCAGAACACAGCACGATATCTCAGAAACAACACAACTCAGGGTGCCGGGCGGCTCAGTGTGTTGAGCGTCTGACTTGGGCCCAGGTCATGATCTCATGGTTCCTGAGTTCAAGACCCACGTCCAACTCTGCAGACAGCTCAGAGCCTGAAGCCTGCTTCAGATTCTGTGTCTACCTCTCTCTCTCTCTGCCCTTCCTCTGCTCATGCTCTGTCTCTCAAAAATAAATAAACATTAAAAAAATAAAACACAACAACTTCTTGCCAATAAATAAAGTGGGTTCCAAATAAACTTACCCTTCAGGTGAAAATCTTCTAAACTGAATGCACATCTGGGGCACCTAGGTGGCTCAGTTTGTTGAGTGTCCAACACTTGATTTTGGCTCAGGTCATTATCTCAGGTTTTGTGAGTTCAAGCCCTGCATTGGGCTCTGCACTGGCATTGCAGAGCCTGCTTGGGATTCTCTCTCTCCTCTCTCTCTCTCTCCCTCCCTCCCCAGCCTGCTCTCTTGCAAAATAAATAAACTTTAAAAAAACTAAAAATGAAATGAAGACACATCCATCTGGTAGAAAATAATTTCTTAAAAGTATTCTTCGCTAGAACACTTAGTTCTCCATTTTCTGTAGCAACAGCACGATTGATTATATTCCCACACGGGACACACTCCCGGTGTCTGGTCAGATGATGGGCGGTGGCAAAAATTTCACAGACCCAGACTGTATTCAATGTCCAGGAGAGAGCACCGACTCCTACTACTTTCCCCAGAAGCAACGGTGAATATAAGACTAAGTTATGCAGTATCATGGCATAACCCGAAATTGACTTTTAAAAAATTAAGACCCATGAAGCACAAATAACAATTCACTGTGATGCATGACTGCCACAGCTGAGTGTGTGAATGGGAACGGAAAGAACACACTATTACAGATCATAAGAGGAACATGAGACAATATGACCAGTTTCCTGAAGAAAACTAGTTTCACATTCAATTTTTCTATGGATCACTTTCCTCAGGAATTAGGCTAGAAGTACATGCCCAAAATAACTTCATGTAAAACCTCAGGTCTAAAGCTAAGATACGCGGCCACACATGTCTTCGTGAACGGGCTGTTTCCATTTTCCACAGAAATATAACTGAGAATTCCCAGAATGCAGCTCAATAGTTACGCTTTTCATTTTTATTAAAAATGAAAGAAGTCCAGGAGAATGATTTCTATACAACTATACAATGTTTTAAGTGGCTTCCTTGTTCCTATTAAAGCTTTATATTTAAAATGTCGACATGATATGTGCTCACACAGGCGTGAGACTCGAACTTTACCACACACGTGACTCCAGCGGTATTACTGCACAGAGATCCACATAACACTGCGCATGCGTTTAGTTGAGCCTATATCATAAAGTGCTATTCATCGGAGGGAAGGTACAAGCCTACGAAACAATGAACTTCTCCGTGATATTTCCTACTGGGGGAGGGAGGGGCAATTTGATGCTACCAGCCTGAATAAGAGATTTCCACTTAAAAATATATCTTAAAAACAAACAAGGAAAGCAAATCAGGCCTCAGATTCTGGTGAGTCTAGTGGGAGGTCAAAAGCACTGCAAAATTATTAGCGCTACAATATAGAACAGTGCAGTTTCTGAACATTCTGACTTCTGAAAAATAAGCAGTTTAAATAAAAGCCCTTTCAGTAAAAGGCATCTTTCAAAAATGAATGTAACATTTCAATTAAAGTATTCATTCTTCAAATGAGAAGAACTTGTAAAAGGGTATGTGCATTCATTCTGAGTTTCATTATGATTCCTAAATAACTAGATTTCTATGTTTACTTACTTTTACAAATGCTTATTACCAAACAATGGGCCATAGAAAATATCACCCACTGACCAGTAAGTTACTCCACATTTTAGAACATATTTAATGACATTAAAAATATTTCATGAACCTGCCAAACATTGTAAACATAAACCAGGGCAATCTGATCTATATATAATATGGGTGCCAAAAAACGCAAATCACAGGACACAATAAGAGGGCAGGGAACAAATATGTCAAACATCAGTGTATCTTCTCTAATATTTGTGAAAAATAAGTTATTCAATAAAAACTCAGATCTTTTCAGAGTAAGAAAAACTGAAGACAAATTTTCTAAAAAAAAATTATATGAAGTGAAAGTTGCTTGTGCCAGCCAAGGACTTTGTGTTTCCTGCAAAAACAAAACAAAATAAAACAAAACAAAAAAACAAAAAAAAACAAGAAAACCCAGAAAACAAAAACAAACATGTTTTACTACACAACAGCTAAGGGAACTCTTAAAATTATCCTTAAAAATACAATTTGTAGTCTTAAAAGAAAAAAAAATGGTATTCA
This sequence comes from Hyaena hyaena, assembly GCF_003009895.1. Classification (NCBI taxonomy): domain Eukaryota; kingdom Metazoa; phylum Chordata; class Mammalia; order Carnivora; family Hyaenidae; genus Hyaena; species Hyaena hyaena. The sequence goes on along the minus strand of NW_024081055.1, from coordinate 1,214,484 downwards.
TTTTCCAGGGAATATACTCTGAGTATTAGTTACACACCTCAAAATACATAATTTTCCATTTAAATACACTACCATTTCTCTGGCCTTTATATCTATCTATCTATACCTTTGTTTTCCTATGAAAAACATATGCAAGACACAATGCTACGTACTAATTTCTATCCATAAGGCATCTAAAAAATTGCTTCCCCTAAGACAAACGTGATACAAAATGAAAAACCAAACACAAAGGAAACATAATAATAAATACTTGTGCATCCCTTCCCCCTCAAAAAAGTGTATCAGCAACACTGACATAAATAAATTAGATTTCCTATTCATAAAAAAAAAAAAAAAAAAGACAATCCAGTTACAGAGTTTAACCACTTCAGAGTTAATCAGGAGAGAGTGCCTTCACTCCCAGGGTCTGTGAAAGGCAGGACGAAGACACCAGAGAGGCAAGACTGTTTAGGTTTTCCAACTTAAGAAGAAACACACACAAAGTACAAGTGTGGCCACAGACTACTAGATGATATGTAATTAGTTACGAAGGTTAACACCAAGGCATTATTTTGCTCCCCTTTTTCACCCTGAGTCACATCAGGTGCTTACACTACACATCCTCTTGGTATTCTAGATATTTTGCCGTGACAGGTTCCTCAAGTTGAATTCCTCCACTGCCCATTAATGCAAACGCTGGGTACATCGTGTGCGAACAGTCCACTTGGCGCTCATAAAGGCATTTCATGTGATCCATGTCATAGAAAGCCACTCTGCCTTTGTCGTGGTCAAGGAAAATCCCTATGCTGGTGGGCATCGGAAGAACTCTGTTCTCAGGTTCATTGGCAGAAGTGGCTGACTTGGGGATGAAAAACTTCTTCATGCCTATGGTGACTAACGTGAAGGGCTGGGAAGAATCAAAGCAGGCGTCCTCACTTCCGCTGTCATGGCCGCTGTCTTGCTCGTATCTAGAACACAGCACACAAACAGTCTTAGCTGTGGTGCCATCCACAGGCCAACTGTCCTCAAAATCTTTTCACGAGATATATGTTGCTTTATTTTTTTTTAGGTTCATATATTTTAAGATAGAGGCAGAGAGAGAGCACGAGCAGCAGAGGGGCAGAGAGGGAGAGAGAATCCTAAGCAGGCTCCGCACATAAGTGTAGTGTGGAGCCTGTCACAGGGCTTGAACTCACAAACCAAGAGATCACGACCTGGGCTGAAATCAAGAGTTGGACGCTTAACCGACTGAGCCACCCAAATGCCCCAATGTATACTGCTTTAAAATGAAGTTATATGGGGCACCTGGGCGGTTCAGTGGGTTAAGTGTCTGACCCTTGCTTTCAGCTCAAGTCATGATTTCACCATTTGTGGACTGAACCTCTCGTCAGGCTCTATGCTGACAGTGAGGAGCTTGCTTGGGATTCTTTCTCTCCCTCTCTGCACCACCCCCGCCACTCGCTCTCAGTCACTCTCTCTCAAAACAAATAAGCATTTAAAATGAAAATTAAAACATATGGGGAGCCTGGGTGGCTCAATCAGTTAAGTGTCTGACTTTGGTTCAGGTCATTATCTCACTGCTTATGAGTTCGAGCCCTACATCGGGCTCTGTGCTGAGAGCTCAGAACCTGGAGCCTGCTTTGGATTTTGTGTTTCCCTCTCTCTCTGGCCCTCCCCTGCTCATACTCTGTCTCTCCGTCTCTCAAAAATAAACATCAGAAATAAAAACTTACAAAAACAAATGAAATTGTATGTCAAAAGCTTTCTATTAAAATACAATCCATTAAACATGACGGCTACACACTGCCATTTAGAATTATACCAGAGACTTAGCCCCAAATTTGTCATGAAATATCATAAAACATCTATGTATATACACAGATGAGAAAAATAATAAAAAACTAAAAAATAGATCGGGACTTTGGCCCATCAAAAAAGAAGTGGGGGAGGGACCCCTGGCTGGCACGTGTGGATCTTGATCTCGGGGTTGTGAGTTTGAGCCCCATGCTGGGTGTAGACTTTACTTTAAAAAATAATAGTAATAAATAATAATAAGGTGGAGAAAGAAAACTGAAGGGACCTGCCACTGATTAAATTAAGTATTCACAGCTCACAATCCTATGTTAAAAAAAAAATATATAAAACCAATATGTGCGCCCTAACTCAAGGACTTACTAAAGTAAAACAGCAGGCACTGCGAAACCATGTGGGAGCCAAAGTTCACATCTCGTGGTCCTAAGAAACCCATCTGCAGATTGGGATTTGTATGCACATCTATGACGTAAGGAAGCATGAAGGTTTCTCCCCTCTAGTATAAAACAGCGGCTTGTATACATTTTTGATACAAAGGTCCTTCCTTTTTCTTCTGACACATGGTTCACTTTTTATAGATTTGTGATCATACTGTATTTGTTGCTTTTAATCAGGTCTTCTCACTGACATTTCTGATGCTACAAACCTTTTAAACATTATTAGTATCAATCTTCTATCGAGTGGACATGGCACCCTGTTTAATGAACCATTTCCCGAGTATGATGGTGACTGTTTTGGCAATTTCTCACCCTCGTGCGAAAAGCTTTGCCTACCACTCAGGTTATTAATTTGGGGTTCTGTTCACACAAGGGGTCATAAATTATTTACGTGGGCTAGTATACCTTCTGCCACATAAAACGACAAAACCACACAGCCCCCATTAAATAACCAATCTCCTTAGAAACTGGAATTCTTTGGTGTGGAAACCCGTTTACCAGGACCCAGGTTTGTAAAGTGCTTCCAGGCGAGTTTAAAGAAATTACGTCCCATTATAAATAGACCAACTTCATATCAACTCTAAAGTATGGCAGTTAGAAGCCTTTCACTATATGTGTGAGTGATTTTTATCACAAAATTGAGGAAATGGGTAAGAAAGACGTCCAAAATTTAAAACTGTGGGGCTCTTGGGTGGCTCAGTCAGTTGAACTTCTGACTCTTGATTTCGGATCAGTCATATCTCACCGTCGTGAGACCGAGCCCCCAGTCAGGCACTGTGCTGATAGTGTGGAGCCTGCTTGGGATTCCCCCGCCCCCTCTCTATACCTCTTCCACCCCTCCCGGCCCCACCACTCTCTCTCTAGTAGTAAAAAAGGTTTAAGAAAATTTTTAAATTAAAAAAAAAATTCTTTTAATGTTTGTTTATTTTTGAGAGAGAGACAGAGCGTGAGCGTGGGAGGGGCAGAGACACAGAATCTGAAGCAAGCTCCAGGCTCTGAGCTAGCTGTCAGCACAGAGCCTGACGTGGGGCTCAAACCCACAAGCCATGAGATCATGACCCGAGCCAAAGCTGAATGCTTAACCAACTGAGTCACCCAAGTGCCCCCCAAAATTTTTTCTACTTGCAAAGCTCCAGCACAGTCGAGAAGTATCCAAAACAGGCCTATTTCCAGCTTAGGGCAAGACCTCCTGACTCCTTTATGTAGCCAGCACACCTGAATCTAAGGAATGTACTCCAGATGGAATAGGCAAACCCAAGTCCATTTCCGGGCTGACCTGGCCACACAACGATGTTTACTTTTAAGAGGAGTATCAAGTTTAGATCGATAAAAAGAGCCTACCTTGGACTAACTGCATCCCGGGGAGAACGGAGCCATTCTTGTAGTTTATCACTGGAAGCGACTCCCACTTTCACCAGGTATGAATACGGTTCCACACGGAAGGCCCAGAAGTGCTTCCCCTTGGTAATTCCAACGTCTCCAATGATGTAGTCTAAGCTGGTGTAATAACCCACTTGGATCCGCTCCGCAGCAAGCAGAAGGTTAAACCCAGCTCGACTCTCGACTCGGTCTCTCTTCAAGTTCAGCAAGAGGCGTTCGTTATTATAGCCACATTTTTCATCGAAGAGGAAGTTGAAAACTGTAAAGAGAGCTTAAAATTAGTCTGATCATTATCGGTGAGTGTGTCTATCACTGACAGTCAAATACGATCCATTCTTGAACTAGAGATTAGTGAATACAGTCGTGAAGGGGAATGTTCCACACTACCCTAGACAAACTATTACAAACCACATCCCCAACCGGGAAATCACTTCCAGTAGATTCTCTATGCCTGAAAATCTCTAGAAATGTCAAATGGCAGAAAAAATTATTTCAAGGGTATGAGAGAAGTTAATGAACATGGTTCCTGGGCAAGAAATACAGCAGACCTCTTCTATTTTACACTATGGGATCTGTCCCTTTTCCTTTAAAAATAAGGGGATGTACATTTTCATAAGTATCTGTACAGTTTTCTACATATTTATTCTAAATATTAGCAATTTTAGTAGGGCCTTTTCCTTATCAATCAACATGGCAGACAGGAGAAACTGTACAGTAGTTAAAAAAAAAAAAAAGAAAAAAAGTAAAGGTTTTGGGTTTAGAGAGGCCAGAGTTTTAATACCTGCTGAGGCCTTTTTTATGTTTATTTTTGAGAGAGAGAGAGAGAAGGAGAGAGAGAGAACGTGCACGCATGCATTCATGGGAGGGACAGAGAGAGAGAGGGAGACACAGAATCCAAAGCAGGCTCCAGGATCTGAGCTGTCAGCACAGAGCCTGATGCGGGGCTCAAACCCATGAACTGCCAGATCATGTCCTGAGCCGAAATGGATGCTTAACCAACTGAGCCACCCAGGCATCCCGGCATTTATTTATTTTCTTAATGGTTTATTTATTGCAGGGGAGGGGCAGAGAGAGAAGAGGAAAGGGGATCTGAAGCGGACTCAGTGTTGGCAGCAGAGAGCCCAATGCAGGGCTTGGCTTGAACTCATGAACTCACAAACTCAGGAACCAAACCATGAGATCATGACCTGACCCTTAACCTACTGAGCCACCCAGGCGCCCTCATGCTGAGTCATTTAAATGGAGTTTAACTTAACCTTTGATTTCCTGACTACGGAATGGACAGACTACCACTCTCCTAAGTCTCTATCAACTCAGATGCATTAAGCAGAACATTGGCTGTAGCCCAACAGCAGAAAAGACCCAAATGGTCATCAACAGATGCATGGATAGAGAAAATGTGATCTCTCTATACAGTGGAATATCATTCACCCTAAATAAGCAAGGAAATTCTGGTACATGCTACATCATGGATGAAACCCCAAATGAGCCAGGCACAGGGTTATATACATCCACTTATATGAGGTACAGGCAATTCACAGGGGCAGAACGTAGAATCAAGTTTCCCAGGCTCTGTGGGGAGAGGGAGTTCGTGTTTAATGGGCACAGAGTTTCAGTCTGGAGACAATGAAAATGTTCTAGAAATGTGAGTGGTGGTGGTGGCACAACAACAGGAATGTACTTAATGCCACTGACCACTGATGAGTACACTTCAAAGTGGTTAACGTGGTAATTTTTTTTTTTAACGTTTTTTATTTATTTCTAGGAGAGAGAGAGAGAGACAGCGTGAGCAGGGGAGGGTCAGAGAGAGAGCGAGTCACAGACTCTGAAACAGGCTCCAGGCTCTGAGCTGGCAGTCAGCACAGAGCCCGACGCGGGGCTCAAACCCACAAACCGCGAGATCACGACCCAAGCGAAAGTCGGACGCTTAACCGACTAAGCCACCCAGGTGCCCCATAACGTGGTAATTTTTAACTATATGCCATGATTAAGAAGAAATTGCGTACGAGTGAGCTAAAGCCACTCTCCATATGCAGGCGGGCCATCCTTCCTGGTAAATCATCCTGGCATATCATCTTCCTGTCGATCTCAAAAGTCTCCCCGTTTGCAAAACAAAAACTTTAATGGTCATCCTGGTCCCCTTATTCCCAGAGAAAAGAAAGACAACTCTGGGGGCGCTTGGCTGGCCCAGTCGGTAGAGCGCACAACTCTTCATCTTGGGGCTGGGAGTTCAAGCCCCACATTGGGTGTACAGATTACTTAAAAATAAAATCTTAAAAAAAGAAAGTAAGAAAGTGTCCTTTCTTCCTTCCCCTTCCACCAAGTCACTGAAAACCCAGAAGCTACTTCCAGGTTTCTTTTTAATTCCACTTTCAGTCAGACAAGAAAAGAAAGGGGAAACTGCATAAAATGTACAAATATTTATTTCATACTTGCAAATCCATCTAAAACTATCGGATTTTATTCAAATTCAAGAAAACCAATTTTCGCCAGCCCTACTTATTTGTATTCTGATTTTCTTTTTTTCAAATCAGCCACAACGTGCATGAAAAACAAGTAGAGGATAGTACACTCTGGACAAAAAGGGAAGGAAGGGCAGAGTGCACAAAACGTGGGCACACAAGCCACCAAAAACCGGCAGGGACTGCAGGGTCTAAAAACCAACTGGAGACACCTCAAAGGCCATCAGCAAGCAGGACGAACACGGCGCTGGCTGTGAGCGGCCGGGTGTACGGGACATTGCAGGGAAACAGCCCACCTGCAGATGACTCTTATTCTACAGAAATCTACAGGTACCTTGTCAGTAGCAGCAGTGGTTTTGGATGGGGGGGTGGGGGGTGGGGGGTGGCTGGGCAAGAGGAGCTTTTAATATTGAGGGGGGAGGGGCAGCAATCCATGTGCCAGGAATCCCCGAGTTTGAGAGAACATCCAGACAGGTGAAAATGAGGTTACTCAAGATATTTCATATTACGTCAGTAATTTACATAATTCATATTTCATATTATACCAATAGTTTCATATTTCATATGCAATAGGAATATTTCATATTATACCATACTTCAGAATAAAAATATTTCATGGTATACCAATGATTTTTTAAACCTCCCTAAATACATGTTCTAGATATTTCTACAAACCTAACAAAAATACAGATTTATACCATTTACAAATTGTAAGGGAGCATTCACGCTATTTTTCATTTCATATTAACAGCCCTGCTCCCTCAGATGTCTTCACGGTTTTCTCCCTCTGCTGTCAGTCCACACTCTAATCCTGTCCCCAGCCCACATGGGCGAACCTCAAGGATTCCGTCTCTTTCCAAAACCTAGCTGGGGATGGAATCTATTTTCTAGAATTTTTTCTTTTAATCAATGAAAGCTGCTTTCAATGCTGATCTATACAAAAACGGTGCCTAATTTATTATTTTTTAAAGATTTTCTTTTATTTTGAGAGAGCGTGTAAAAGAGCAGGGGAGGGACAGAGAGGGGGAGAGAAGGAGAGAGACAGAGAGAGAGAGAGAGAGAGAGAGAGAGAGAGTGAGAACGCCAAGCAGAGGGCTCCACATGGTCAGCACAGAGCCCCACTTGGGGCTCGAACTCCTGAACAGTGAGGTCATGACCTGAGCCGAAATCAAGAGCCTGGCCCTTGACCGACTGAGCCACCCCGGCCGCCCCTAGTTTGTTTTTTACCGGGGTCTCTTCCAAGCCTACGGTTGCTTCATTCCCAGCCTTCCCAGTACCTGGAGCTGGAGGCGTATGAAGAATCAGCTCCCTGCTGCAAGGACTGCAGATAGAGCCCTTGTAGGCCCTCACTCTGAAAGCATAGTTACAATTGCTTTCCAGATCGGAGACGACTTTACTTGTGCCGCACACTTCTATCTCGTTCCAAGGCAGCATCTCTTCATCTCTGTTAACCTTCCGATACTCAAGGACGTAGCTATCAGCTTTGTCCTTTTCTGGATGGTGCCAGTTGATCAGAGCATTGTTATAAACTTTGCTCTGCTCCTCGTTGATCTCTGGCACATCTATGCCTAAGAGAATGAAGAAACCACACAGTGTTAAAATACTGTTTTTCCAGAACCTATACATTCCTCGATAAAAATCATGTACTGATAATACTTAAATTACTTCTAATTTTTTTTAGCACTTAGTCAGTTTTGAGAGAGAGACAGCATGAGCAGGGGAAGGGCAGAGAGAGAGGGAGACACAGAATCTGAAGCAGCCTCCAGGCTCAGAATGGTCAGCAGACAGCCTGATGCAGGGCCCGAACCCACGAACCGTGAGATCATGACCTGAGCTGAAGTCGGACACTTAGCTGAATAAGCCACCCAGGTGCCCCTTAAATCATTTCTGTACTGTCTAAGAGCTTTCTAAATTTGTAACACTACATATAAGAGAAAGAATAACTCCTATTAATAGACAACAACGTGGGTGGACCCTGTGGACATGCAAACTGAAATAAACCAGACACAGAAAGACAAATACTGATGCCAGATTCCACTTATGTGAGGAATCTAGGAAAGTCAAATTCACAGAATCAAAGACTGGAATTCCAGTTCCAGGGGCTGGGGGAGGGGACCCATGAGCAGTTATTAATCAAGAAGCATAAAGTATCAGTCACCTAAAGTATCAGTTAAGCAAGACGTATAAGCTCTAAAGACCTCAGTACAACCCTGTACCCAGAGGCAACACACTATTTCCATCCACACTCAGAATTTGTTAGAAGAACAGATCTCAAGGTAAGTGCTCTCACCACAAAACTTAAAATGAGAATGAGTAAGCTATGAAGACTTTCAAAGGTATATTTAGGTTTATAACTGAAAGGGAGAAGAAGAACAAAAAATAAGACACCAAAAAAAAAAAAAAGACTCAATTTTAGCCTTACATCCATATTAATTCTGAAACACTATAAATTAAAGTTTTGAACAGTATGCCTTTCAACTTCCACCTACTAAGTAACAATGCTGGGCTCAAAATATTTAATGTGTCCTCCTGTAATTATTTTAATAAATATTTGAAAATCCCAGGCGCCTGGGTGGCTCAGTTGGTTGAGTGTCCGACTCTTGATTTTGGCTCAGGTCATGAAATCGAGCCCCACGATCTTAAGCGTGCAGCCTTCTTAAGAGTCTCCCTCTCTCCTCACCCCCACCGCCTCTCTCCCCAACTCATGCTCAATTTTCTTTCATATTTTCTTTCACAGAGTTGAAAGGCAATTTAAATGAATTTTTCTTGGTATAAACATGATACCTGATATTTTCTGTAGAAAATCAGAAACTATACAAAACACACTTCAAGCAACTCAAAGATAATCACTACAGCATTTTGTTATAAATCCTGTAGTATTTTTCTCCCACTGGCATTTGACTACATGGCCATGTCAAAATTTAACTGTTGTCAGAAACAGGCTTCCAGATTCTCTTGAAAAATATAATACAAAAGTATCTCAGATAAATCTCTATGCATACACATAATCCTTTCCATAGGAGAAACTCCAATAAGCTTAAGTGCTTGGGGGTAAGCTATACAAGTCACACACACATAACACATTTACCAGAGAAGTATATGAATGGAAAATATAAGTCTCCCTCTTGTCCTTCCCCTCAGGAATACATAAGCAAAGTGTAAGCATGTCGTGTACAGTTATTTACACAACTGTATGTTCTACAGCCATAATGAGATATGGAAAGACATTTAAAATATATTGGGGGGGGGTGCTTGCGTGGCTGAGTCGGTTAAGTGTCTGACTTTGGCTCAGGTCATGATCTCATGGTTTGTGAGTTTGAGCCCTGCGTCGGGCTCTGTGCTGACAGCTCAGAGCCTGAAGCCTGCTTCGGATTCTGTGTCTCCCTCTCTCTTTCTGCCCCTCCTCTGCTCCTGCTCTCTCTCTCTGTCTCTCTCTCTCTCAAAAATAAATAAATATGAAAAGAAATTTAAAAAAAAATATATATATATTTGGGGGAGAAAAAAAGCTAGTTACAAAATACTATGACTAGTATACTCCACCCCTAACCCCCCTCTTTTCTTTTTTTAAGCCTGCGTGCAAGAAAAAATGAGGCCGTCCATCCACCAGGGGCTGGATAACTACTTTCCATTCTCACCCATCTGCTACACTGGTTCTTGAAGACACTGGTATAACCCAAGGTTACCAACTTTCAACCTTCTTTCCAAGGGCTATTTTGGGACCCCGCAGGGAAGAGAGGACCTTGTTCTCTGAACTAGCATGCATACGAAAAACAATACAAGTACACCTTTTAGGAAAAGGGGGGAGTATAGTTCATGAAGTAGAATCAGCATCTGAAACACAACAAACACAATCTGGAAAAAGAAGATCAACCTAATAAAGAAGATAAGCACATATCTAAAAGGAGATTCAGAGATAGATATGAAAGAAAGGAGGCTGCAGTAATAATCCTTCAGAGTAATTATTATTTAAAAAAATTTTTAATGTTTTCATTTATTTTTGAGAGAGAGAGAGAGAGAGAGAGAGCCGGGGAGTCACACAGAGAGAAAGGGAGACACAGAATCTGAAGCAGGCTCCAGGCTCCGAGCTGTCAGCACAGAGCCTGAGACGGGGCTTGAACCTGTGAACCGCAAGATCATGACCTGGGCCGAAGTCAGATGCTTAACTGACTGAGTCACCCAGGCACCCCCAAGGTAACTTTTAATAAGATCGATTTCCTCTGGATGAATGGACAAATCCACCCATCTGTACCTGTATGGTCATTAAACTGTAAGGACACCGTCCTATGGACTGTAAGTGTTCACCGACTAGAAGACAAATCGGAGAGAGATCTGAACAAGGTGTGAAGGGAAAAAGGAAGAGAAGATCCCTCCCCCATGGGGAAGCAGCAAAACACAACCTAAGCGGGTGTTATGGCCCCAGAATTCATACGCTGGAGCTCAAAGCCCCAGTACCTCAGAATGTGACTTTATTTGGAGAGTCTTTAAAGAGGTAATTAAGTTAAAATGAAGTCCTTAGGACGGCCCTGATCCAATATGACTAATAGGACTGATGTTCTTACTATGACGAAATTAAGATACAGACATGGGCAGAGGGAAGACACGGGAAGGTGGACATCTGGAAGCCAAGGAGAGAGGCCTCCGAAGAAGAAACTAACTCTGTCAACACCTTGATCTTGGACTTTTAGCCTCCGGGATTGTAAGAAAATACACTTGTGTTGTTTAAGGCGTGTAGTCTGTGGTATTTAGTCTCAGCAGTCCTGACAAACTAATTAATCCAGCAAAGCAAACCCTACAACATCTTGGGGTCAGCTGTAGCCTGGAGACCCCCCCTTCTGCCCTACACAAACTCACACGTGTGCACGAAGCACACTGATGAAGGCGTGCAACGCAGCACTGTCTACAGCGAGGGAAAAACAGAAACAAGTTGTCTCTCAGTAGGGAAATGATTTCTACAATGAAATACTATAAGCAGTTAAAATAGCTTTTTTAAAAAATGCTTATTTCTTGTGAGAGAGAGAGTGAGAGAGCGAGCAGGGGAGGGGCAGAGAGAGAGGGAGACAGAGAACCTCAAGCAGGCTCTACACTGCTAGCACGAAGTCTGACGTGGGGCTTGAACTCACGAACCAGGAGATTATAGCCCGAATTGAAATCAAGATTCAGACACTTAACTGACTGAGCCACCCAGGTGCCCCTAAAATACAGCTTTAACCCAGAACTTTGTGTAGTAACAAATCTCTTAAATTTCATTTTTTAATTTTTTAAATTTTTAAAAAAATTTTAATGTTTGTTTTTGAGAGAGAGACAGACAGAGCACAAGTGAGGGAGGGGCAGAGAGAGAGAGGGAGACACAGAATCTGAAGAAGGCTCCAGGCTCTGAGCTGTCAGCACAGAGCCCGACGCGGGGCTTGAACCCACGAACTGTGAGATCATGCCCTGAGCCGAAGTCAGATGCTTAACTGACTGGGCCACCCAGGTGCCCCATTAAATTTCATTTTTTTAAAACAGCAATTTACAAAAGATACATATACAATGTAATCCCATTTCTACAATGTTTAATTTTTCTTAATGTTTAGTTTTGAGTGAGAGAGAGAGAGAGAGAGAGACACCGAGTGGGAGTGGGGGAGGGGCGGCTAGAGAGGGAGACCCAGAATCCCAAGCAAGCTCTAAGGTCTGAACTATCAGTGCAGAGCCCCATGTGGGGCTTGATCTTATGAACGGTGAGATCATGACCTGAGCCGAAGTCGGACACTAATCTGAATGAGCCACCCAGACGCCCCTATTTATGTGTTTAAAAAACACACAAACCAGAGCACCTGGGTGGCTTGGTCGGTTGAGCGTCTGACTTCGTTCGGCTCATGTCATGATCTCACAGATGGTGGGTCTGAGCCCCACACAAGGCTCACTGCTGTCAGCGCGGAGCCTGCTTCGGATCCTCTGTCCCCCCACCCCTCTGCCCCTCTCTTGCTCACGCTGTCTCAAAAATGGATAAACATTTTTTTAAATCTTTATAAATAAATAAGCAAATAAACAAACAAAAACCACACAAACCAACAGAACATAAAAACAGACTTTTCACAACGGGAAACGAAGTATGTGTCTTTCCCATACCACGCTAATTCCCACTCCAAGAGTAATAAGGCTTTGCCGTCACTAAAACTTACCACTAGAGAAAAAGGACAATTCTCCAAGAAGTTCTGTTTGTTTAGTTGTATTAACAACATAGTCTTCAAAAGAAGTCTGAGCCGCGGGTCGAAAACTCTTCAAAGATTCCGTAGCTTTCTGTATTCTGTGGGCAGATGTTATTTTATGTAAAAACAGTTCTTTAAAAGGCCAATCAGGCTACATACCTGCCGCATGATTAAAAAGGAAAAACCTCCCCTCAACTTTCAGGGGAAGCATGTAGCAGCACGCTGCATAGAACACAGCACCAGAAAAGACTCGGAGCTCAAATTGAAAGGCACTGCTAAGGAGATTCTTTTTTTTTTTTTTTTAATGTTTTATTTATTTCTAGGAGAGAGAGAGAGACAGCGTGAGCAGGGGAGGGTCAGAGAGAGAGGGAGTTACAGACTCTGAAACAGGCTCCAGGCTCTGGGCTGGCAGTCAGCACAGAGCCCGACGCAGGGATCAAACCCACGAACCGCGAGATTACCCAAGCGCAAGTCGGACGCTTAACAGACTAAGCCACCAGGTGCCCCAAGGAGATTCTAAACTCAGAGCAACCTACCTGAGGTGGAGCTGTTTCGCCGTCTGTACAAAACAAGACTGATCCGTCTCCTTCAGCACTTCTTGGGCATAGCCCACGAGCCCATTGTTCTCTAGAAGCCCCTGGTATTCCTCCACTTGGCTCTGAAATTTGTCTAATCGTAGCTTCTTAGAAGTGTCAATTGCTTTCAAAACAGATGACTTCCTCTCTTCTAGAATGTCATAGAGCTTTTCAAAATGTGTGATTGCTTCCTCCTTAGCTCTCTCTCCATTACACTATTATAAAACAAGCAGAGCGTTACCTCATCTGCTAAATCCAAATGTCTTTTCTCAAAATAACCGAAATTCAATTTTGTCTGATGCTGACATTTTCAGAATAATAATCTGGCACTGCATACACTCAGCAAGGAATGATCGCCAACTTTTATGTAGATGTACTTTGTCATTTTATAATTCTGTGCTTTCCTTAAACTTCAATCTCCAAAGCTCAGGAATAAACAATAAAATAGGGAAACAACCTTCAACTTATATACAAAGGAACTGGGGGCAGAAATTAACTGATTCAAACCAAGGACACAGGATAATATAATCCTGGAACTATTTAAAAACATTTTTTTATTATTTATTTTTGAGAGAGAGAGAGAGAGATAGAGCCAGAGCATGAGGGAGGGTGAGGGGCAGAGAGAGGGAGACAAAGAATCCGAAGCAGGCTCCAGGCTCTGAGCTGTCAGTAAGAGCCTGACGCAGGGCTCAAACCCACAAACCACGAGATCGTGACCTGAGCCGAAGTTGGATGGTTAACCAACTGAGCCACCCAGGTGCCCCATTTTTTAAAAATAATTTTAATGTTTATTTATTTTTGAGAGAGACAGAGAGAGCATGATGGGGGAGGGTGGGGCAAGGTACAATCCTGTAGCTTTTGATTCATTTCAAATCTAGGCAACTTTTGACCCTTCTTATCCTATTCTAATTTTTTATGAGATATTAAACCACACCATGAAACTCAGGAAAGTGATGTCCTTTACTAAGACATTAGAATATAACTCTTCTCTTCAAATTAATATAATTTAATTAGAATGAAATCTTGTGTGACTTTATGCAAATTACTTAACTTCTGAACCCCTGTTTTTCTCTTCTGAAAACTGGGGATAGGAGAAACAATTTGGATTTTTTGAAGATGGAAAAAGATTATTTATATAAAATGGCCCCCCCACAATGGTACACAGTCTGTGCACACAGAGATGATGGTCCCTATACATGCAGCTCTTCTTCTACCTGGCCATAAAATGATCCTCTGTAGTGCTTACTGAACATTTCGAACGTCTGTAAGATCAGAGACAAATTGATTTTGAAAATAAGACCAGCAGAGCACAGGTATGCAGCCATCATTATAAACCCATAAGCAGCTGCCAAAAGAAAAAAATGTCTTCAAACACATTCTTAAAAGCTGACGATGTATGGAAGAAGCACATTGTGATTTCCCAGGGGCCTCTGGCAAACATTTCTAATGAAAGGAATTTTTTTCCAGATTCCCTTGTTTCCTAAACCCAATAGGCAACAATTTTTTTTTCAAGGATAGGCAGGAGGGAAGGAAGGAAAGGGGGACAGAGGGTAGTGACATTTTGGTAGTAGTTCAATGATACATCACAAGATTAAACTCAAAAGATCAATACACACAGGTAAAAAGGGGGATTTTTTTCCCCAGGTGTTAATTATAGAAAAAAAGACCATGTCACAATCTTCACTGAGTAAAAGTCAAGAATGCAGCCAAATTCTCCAATGGAGAAGACTTAAAAAAATTTTTTTTTAATGTTTGTTTATTTTTGAGAGAGAAAGACAAAATGCAAGCAGGGGAGGGGGAGAGAGGAAGACACAGAATCTGAAGCAGGTTCCAGGCTCTGAGCTGTCAGCACAGAGCCTGAGGTGGGGCTTGAACCAATGAACCACGAAATCATGACCTGAGCTGAAGTCAGGCGCTCAACCATCTGAGCCACCCAGGCACCCCTCCAACAGAGAAGACTGAGCTGACCAATGTAGCTTAGATCAAAGGTATAAGCAGCTAAGTAATTTCTCCAGGATCCCAAGGAATCAGCATCTGCATGAACAGCTGATGTGAGAGTTCCTCTATTTTCAGCCTAATGAATCACAAACTCAGCAATGGGTCCTGGGTCTCCCTTATTCCAGAATTAAGGGCCGGGGCGTGTGGGTGGCTCAGTCAGTTAAAGTGTCTGCCTGTTGGTTTCAGGTCAGGTCATGACCTCATGGTTCGTAGGATGAGGCCCCACGGCAGGCTCTGCGCTGACAACACAGAGCCTGCTTGAGATTCTCTCTCTCTCCGTCTCTTTCTGCTCTTCCTTCCCAAATGCGCATGCACTCTCTCTCAAAATAAATAAACATTGGAAAAAAAGAAGGGCAGCATGACTGAGGACCAGTAATACAACAAACCTCAAGTGACCAAAGGCATAATCCCTGAAGCAACCTACCAGGTAGCTGATAATTTAAGAGTTGGGGGATGATACAAAATGCAGAGAATGTGTCAAAATGCCAAAAAGAGAAGCAAAGATCACACTTTTCAAGTGCCTGGAAATCAGTTGAAAAAAATCACACTTTTCAACTTACTTATTAGGGTGGTGAATGCAATCAGTGAGTATCAGAAAAAATATATATATTAAAAACAAAGGCAGTGCTGGCGATAATGGTGTTAGTTTGCATAATTTCTCAGGTTTTTAGCCCATTTTGGAAAATGAAGTCTCAAGAAGTAACAGTCTCACACTAGCCAAGACACTGTTCTATTTAATCATAACTTCTACAGTGATCAGTATACTGATCAGATTGGCACTTCAGTTTACTTCAAATACAGAAAAGAAACACACATCAAGATCAGTGAATATTTGGAATTTTAAAACAACCCAGTGCTATATTAATTTTTTAAATGCTACCCATTTTCTTCTTTTTTTTTTTTTTTTTACTGATGTACATACAAAGAGAAAAGGGTTTATGTAAGCATGTGCAAACACGTCCACATAGCCCAGATGAAGAAACATTACCGGATCCCAGATAACATTCCTATAGCCTTTCCAGACACCCATCCTTCCCCTCCCCACCCTTGAGCAAGCCTATCCTGAATTCTAACAAGAGAATCCAGCTTCACCTCTGTAGGTGCTTTTTACACACGGAATCAGGGAGTGTGTCCTCCTTCCGTCGTCTGGCATCTTCCTTTCGATACTATTGCAAGATTCAACTACACTGTTGCACATAGCTGTAGATACTCATTCTACTGCTGTTTAAATTCCACTGTTGATGGATGTGTGGGCAGTTTCCACTTTGTGACTGTTACATACGAGGCGGTGATGGAATATTCTGGGACGCACCTTTTGGTGAACATATGTCAGGTATATACTTCGGGATGGCCTGCATTTTAAATCAACCTGGTCCCAAGCACACACAGCATGTATTTCAGATGCATTCTGTTCACTGTGTAAAATACCGGTAACTGGCAAAGCGATCAGTACCTCACGCAACTACCTCTGCCCTGTGCTTCACTATAATTTAATCACTGCCACTATCAGGCATGGATCACACATTAAAACTTCATTCTTAGACGTGTTTTCCTAATCCCAGAAAAGCAGGGGTGAAATCCAACAAGACCTTGTATGCCCAGCTCATCCGCCACCCTCATGGTTCTGTGAAGAAATACATTCTCTAGATGGGCACATAAAAACATGCAGACTGGCTTAGCACTTACCTCAGTTTCTTTCATTAACAAGTTGAGTTCAGAAATTTGACTCTTCACCTGGCTCTCCTTGCCGATAAGATAATCAATGTCCTTGGAAAGCTTCTCCTGTTAGAGCATATCAGACACACAAACAGGAACAGAAGTTTAACAAAGGCCACACAGGTTTTTCCTTTATTTTATACACGACACCCATCTTCGTTAGCCTATGTTGACACCTGGAGATGGTCGTTATTAATTCGGGGTAAACAGTTACAGGCCTTGAGCCCTGAGGCCCAAGGACATAGGAGAGATTAGAAGCAGGCTAGGTAAGAGAAGAAGGCAGTGATGCTCGGATTAGTCAAAAACCTGGAATATATAAATAATACATTTCTGTTGTCTCCTCCTCACTCCCAAAAGGTCTTCCTCCTCAGGCTTCTGAGTAAATGGAAGAATGGGAGTGTCTCCCATCAATGTTATCATTCATTCATTCATTCATTCATTCATTCATTCATTCTCTCTCTCCCTCCCTCTCTCTCTCTCTCTGCCCCTCCCCTTCAGCACGACAAAGAACTACCTGGTTAAAAACACTAACAACATATTATGAGAATATCACTGAGAGACCCTGTCCATTGTTAACTCATTTCAGTTGAACAAAACCACACGGCAAGCCATGATTTTATGAAGACAAAGTTAAAGGCGCAAAGTAAAACAAAGGCATAAAGACTCAGAACTGAGCTCCAAAGCGGCACAAATCCTACCTTTAAGGTCTTGTAGGCGCTGCTCATGGTGGTTACCCGGTGATTGGAATGATTACCGCCCAGCTTACAGAGGTGACAAACTGGCCTTCGACACAACTCACAGTACATGTTTATTCTCTCGGTTTCATGTTCTGGGCACATTAAAATCTAGTGAGTAAAGAATAAAAGTGCCATGAAGGGTCAGCACAGCTTGCAGGACACTCAAAGTCCCTGAGGTACAAAGATATGCTTTATTTACAAAATCACCAAATAAAGCCAAGGAAATACATACAAGTGTGTAAAAAGCAGCAGCGTAAGAGCATTTGGTATATCGTGTGAAAATTCTCTGTATTAGAATGACTACTTTTCTGTTTGAGAGTTCAAACGGTCACCTAAATATATAGATGTTATCGCCCTTAAACTTCGTGGTAAGAAGGTGACAATTCCATTCCTATCAGACTTACAGGCTTAACCAGGCCAGAAAGGCTCTCTGGCCACACTGACTAGGCAATTCTTAAGGACCATGACCCACAGTTTTGTAAGGTCCCATAGCAAATAACGGATGGGAACTCATGGCTTCACCATCCTCATAAGAAATCTGCCTGGCTGACTCAGTTGGCAGAGCAGGTGACTCCTGACCTCGGGGTTGTGGGTTCAAGCCCCACACTGGGTGTAAAGATTATATAAAAACAAAATTTAAAAAAAAAAGAAAGAAAGAAAGGTTACTAAGGAGTCTTGAACACTTTACGAGAAGAGCTTCCAGATATCTGCTTTTACATATTAATCATGCACACAACGACCGAACTTAGAACTCGTTTTCTTTTGTGTTTTAAGAACTGTGATTTTTCTGATTTAAGCTCCTACTTTCTTTACTCTGAAAACTATCATCATCAGCATGTTTGAAATTGCACATGAAGGAGATGCCTGTAAACTAGTGTGTCAGTGATATCAAATGTTATCCGTGGCCCTGATGGTTCACGTTTTGTGCCACTATAACTGGTTTGCTAACACTGACACAAAAAGAAAATGTCCAATGTGAAAATTGTTAGTTCCAATGTGCAGGTCCAGGAGAAAAATAGCTGAAAAAAAAAAAATCAAATTCTTCAGCAGGTCTGAGTGCCTACATTCTCAAAGCCATTACATGTATTTATTTATTCATTATCTTAATTTCAGCATAGCTAATATACAGCGTCATATTACTTTCCAGGGCCATTAAGCTTATTATTTTTATATTTTAAAGATTTTTCCAATTTGGAGCACCTGGGTGGCTCAGTCAGTTAGGCATCCGACTTCGGCTCAGGTCATGATCTTGCAGTTCATGGGTCCAAGCCCCGTGTCAGGCTCTGTGCCTCCCTCTCTCTCTGTGCCTCTCCTGCTTGCACTCTATCTGTCTCTCTCTCTCAAAAATAAACAAACATTAAAAAAATTTAAAATATTTTTTCAGTTTAATTTTAAGTAATCTCTATACCCAACGTGGGGCTCGAACCTACAACCCCAAGATCAAGAGTTACATGCTCTACCGTCTGAGCCAGCCAGGCCCCCCAAAAGCCATCATCTTTAAGGTATAAAATGTGACTTTCTCCAAGGAATGACGACAAGAAAAAGTTATTGGCAAGTATTCTACAAGGGACACCTTTGTAAAATTTCACGATTATGAGGAACAGTAACGACTTGAAGGGAAATAGTATCTTCCTCAATATATAACCTACTATTTCTTCAGCTCCTTCTCACCAAGCTTTCATTATATTTGTAAACAGAATTAAGTCTGCAACTTAGACTCTGAAAATGTTACTCAAGATTTCATGAATTCCTTACTCCTAAAAACATAAGCCTAATATAATTCAATTAATAATCACAGGTTATTTCATAATGGAACAGTATTAATCAATTTAATTAATCTTCTAAAACAGATACTGAAACATGAAGCTTACGGCACATTTATGTATTTATTAAGTAGGCTCCATGCCCAACATAGGGCTTGAACTCATGACCCCAAGATCCAGAGTTGTGTGCTCTACCAACTGAGCCACCAGGTGCCCATGAAGGAATAAATTTTTCTAAAAGTCTACAACCTGGAGCATTTAAAATGAGAGAAGGAACACAATAGGGGGTTAAAAATTCTTTGATAAATCTATTGCCACACTGACATAGTTGGAAAAAAAAGCACGGAAGTTTATAAAGCATGAAAGCACACTGTTTTTGCTGTAATCTACCAGTCCTGCACCACTTAACAGGATGTAAGGGGGGTGCCCAGCTGGCTCAGTCAGTAGAGCATGTGACTCAGGATCTCAGGGTCATTAGTTCAAGCCCCACACTGGGTATAGAGCTTACTTTAAAAAAAAAAAAAAAAAAAAAGACAAAATGATGGGGGCGCCTGGGTGGCTCTGACAGTTAAGCTAGTCTGACTTTGGCTCAGGTCATAATCTCGTGGTTCATGGGTTCAAGCCCCACATCAGGTTCTCCACTGTCAGAAGAGCCTACTTCGGACCCTCTGCCTCTGCTTGCATGCACACGCTCTTTCTCGCTCTCTCAAAAATAAATAAACATTTTTAAAAAACGATATAACAAATACTCAGCTCATAGTTTCAAGATAACTTTTGGGATTTTTTTTTCCATTTTTCGATTACAAATTAAAGAGAAAAGTTTTGAGCTCAAGATTGTAAATAGATTTTCGTACACAAGTGACTAAGTTGTAATCTGAGTAAGAACTCTAACCAAAGAATCAACTAGTTTTGTCATATCTATATAAATCAGAAAGCAGTATTAGTGAAGATATCCAAACATTCTGCCTGTCAGTCACAAAGCAGGGCAAAGAACTACCCAGCATGTGAATCCCACTTCAGATATTATATAAACATACCACAAAGTTCAAACTTTGAGGCTGTACTTATTCTTACTTACTTAGAGTACAACTGTAGCTAACTAAAAATGTCAGAAAACTGTTCCCCAATCAAATCTTTTAGACAACTGTGAGCCTAACACATTAAAGCACAAAAGCTTTTTAATGTTTTTTTTTTTAATTATTTTTTTAATAGTCATTTCAGCCTTGGAGAGAACTCAACCTTTCCCCTATTTGCACAGGTCGCCTTACGAAACTTCGCGAAGCTTCGCGTATTGTGTTGCGTTACCCTGTTGTAACACAGTGAACCAGAATATTGCCTTTAGGCTGTGGGGAGGTTTAGCAACAGACTAGTTTAGTCTTTGGAGTTAATTTAACTCCAAATACCAGGCCCTGATTTCTTGTACAGGCTTTTTTTTTTTTTTTAATGTTCTTAAACATCCACGTTTCTATGTGCATAGGCACCATCCATTTTATCTATGTATTTATTTTTAAACAAGCTCTATGCCCAACGTGTGGCTTGAACTCTAGACCCCGAGATCAGGAGTCATACACTCCACTGACTGAGCCAGCCAGGTGTCCCTCCTGTAAAGGCTTTTCAAGTTATTTCCATTCTTGTTGTCAAGTTCTTTTTTTTTTTTTTAACCTTTATTTATTTTGAGAGAAAGAAAGAGAAAGTACAAGCAGGGCAGGTGCAGAGAGAGGGAGAGAATCCAAGCAGGCTCTGCACTGTCAGCGCAGAGTTGGACGCGGGGCTCGAACTCATGAACCATGAGATCATAACCTGAGCCGAGATCAAGAGTCAGCCACTCAATTGACTGAGCCACCCAGGCACGCCTTGCTATCAAGTTCTAGTCTCATTATTAATTCCTTTTGTAGGGGCACCTGGGTGGCTCAGTTGGTTAATCGTCTGACTTTGGCTCAGGTCATGATCTCACCATTCATGGGTTCAAGCCCCGCATCGGGCTCTGTGCTGACAGCTCAGAGCCTGGAGCCTGCTTCGGATTCTGTATCTCTCTCTCTCTCTGACCCTCCTCCCCTGCTCACGCTGTCTCTCTCTCTCAGAAATAAATAAAAAACATTAAAAAAATAATTCCTTTTGTAATACTGATGCTTTCCCTAAATCAAAGCTTCTCTTACCTTGGGTCTGAAATTCGTGGTCGGGCCCACATACTCGTGCTGGGCTTTCACCGTACCCCATGGGTGGTAAATTTTGAAGCACTCGTTGCAATAGCTCGCGCTACAGTCCATGCAACTTTTTGTGGACTCCTGGGGTGGGGGCTTGCAAAGGTCACACATAATGGCGGTGGCTGCCCTGGCTGCCTGCCGGTACCTCTCGACAATGGTCTCCAAGGTGAAATTGCGAAACAGACCATTGATTCCTCGTTCTCCAAGATCCACATCATGCTCACAGCCCGGGCAAGGAAAAGTGGTGGTCCTAGGGGTCAGTGAGCTGCGCTTCCATCCTGTGTAATTGGAAGTCCTTGTTTAGTTATGTCAGTAGGAAAACAAACAGAAAGGAGAGAAAAAGGAGAGGTATTTTGGAAAGAGAGAGATCTACAGATATATCTCCACCCCCGAAATAATACTCAAAGCGGCTCCACTTGAACCAGTCTGTATTCTGAAAATGCTTCATGCTTGCTTTTCCTCAGGATGCAAAAGACAAGCCGAAATTACTAAATAGGTACTAAATCAAAGCGGAAAGGAAAATCCTCTAGAGTACACCCCACACAAAACCACATCAAATCAAACAGATATATGGAAAAAACATGTAATACAATACTACACAGGGCCAGGATTTTTTTGATATTATGAATTATATATAATTATTTCTATATATCATATCGGAAGTAATTTGGTTTTGATTTAAAAGAAGACACTCTTGGCAGAGGAATGGGAAATGAGTTCAGACATAAATGAACAGGAGTCGATAACCGGTGCTCCATGGATAGGCTCCAGAAAGCTCCAAATCATTGGGCTAACTCTTTGAAATTATATGCCAGATTTTGATACCTTTTGCTTATTTTCTGGTTCAACAATCCATAGCCATGATTGGATTCTCAAAGAAATACACAGCCACAAAACGGTTAAGGACCATTACAAGAGAGTTTCCCATGGTAGTATTGTTTTAGCTGGGTAGGCAAAATCATCAGTTAATTGAGTGCAATCTATAAAAGAGTGAAAAGCTCATCCATAGACCTAGAATCTAGTGACTTTAAGAGGGACCAACCATTTAGAATCTTCTTATGACCTGAAAAAAAGAATCATTAAAATTACTTAATTCAGTAGGCTGAAAGCTACCCCAAAAGTATTACAAATGATTTTCCAATCTATACATAATACACTGAATGACCTTAAATAGCACACTTTGGTTCAATATTATCCGGCTTTTAATAGATCAAGAAACCAAGACATGACCGTCCTTACCCACAGGTTCACGAGAATGCGGGGTTGTCTCTTTAACAAAGGCGTGTGCATACCATTAATTCCCCGCTCTCATTTATAAATCTGCCCATAGAGTATATAATCTTGGTTGCCCACAAAATCACCTAAATATAAACACAAACTTCTTAACCGGCAGGCTTCCTTCACTTTGCTGTGTATCCAGTATGGAAATGAATGATTAAACTCAGTAGATCTCATTTAGAAAAGGACTTTCTACAGCTACATTAATAATGCCTTGGCATATTACTATCATCAATGAAAAGACTGTCTTCAAATATGTCTGCCATAGTATCACTAAGTAAAATTTAGCCAGCAGCCCACAATACTCTCCATCGGAAGTGACTTTATAGCATGCTCAGAGTGCACTGGGTCCCCAAAACTACTTACGTAACAAACATGCAGAGTATTTGTATTCTCTTCATATAAGGATATTTTAACCTTTACACTTCTAAACACACACAAAGAACACATACTAGAAAAAAAAAGCTTCCCATTCCAATTTGAAAATTCTTAATATTATAATAATGTTCAAAACATGCAAGACAGTCCAAGATATTTCACAACACAGCAGCCATAGAACAAAATAAGCAGCAAAGCCACTTTTAAGACACATGCCAATGAAAATTTCAGTCAGTGACACAAAACAAGCCAAATCATTTTGGAAGTGATCTAGTGCAGTGGTCAAGTTGAAAGGAATGGAAAGTCACATTTAACTGCATGCTTCCACATGTGAACCAGGTGATAGAAATTAAAATGGAGACTCCCAACAGACGATGTTTAAAAGAAAATGGGTTATCCCTGGTTTTAGGAATTGAAGGTTGCGATCAGTTTAAGGCACAGGATCAAACCAAATTAAATCACGACCACAAAGTCATGCTTTAACCTGTATACTGGTGACACCCAGATTGTGGCCTTCATGTTCAGAAATTTCAAAAAAGATGTTGTGTCCCTTTTCTGTAAACCTCTTTTAAGTTTTTTTTTTAACAGTAAGGTGTCAAGCATCATACTAACTTTCATAAATCAGACAAAATATTGAGTCAATAAATCTTAGCTGTTTTCCTAAATAAATCTTTAAAAACTTCTCATACTTTTTGGCAAATGCTAAAGCATTTATATTTTATTTCACCTGTCTTGGACTTCTACCACTGTTTTCAAAAACAAACAACAGAACATAGGTTCAGGGAAATAAGGAAACAGATCTAAAGATATTCTGGGAAGTAAATCTATTGAAAAAGAAATCAAGACAGGGGAACTAAGAATAAAATGTAATAGAGTCAAATCTCTATTACATTTTTTTCCTCTCTAAAATTGTGCTGTCTACCATACTAACCATTTAACCAAACATCACTATTTAAATTTAAATCAAAGATTCAGTTCCTAGGGTATCTGGGTGGCTCAGTCTGAAACGTCTGACTTCAGCTCAGGCCATGATCTCACAGTTTGTGGGTTCAAGCCCCACATTGGCTCTGTGCTGACAGTTTAGAGCCTGGAGGCTGCTTCAGATTCTGTGTCTCCCTCTCTCTCTGGCCCTCCCCTGCTCACGCTGTCTCTCTCTCTCTCTCTCTCTCTAAAATAAATAAACATTAAACAAAAGAAAGGATTCAGTTCCTCGGGTATACTATCCACATTTCAAATTCTCAAGAGCCACATGTGACCACTGGCCCCCATACTGTTCAGTGCTGGGTCAAATGTACGTTCCCACGAACATAGAATGTTCCATTGGATAATACTCCTCAACAGCATGACATAATGAAAAAGAAAAAGTAATGATGGCTTTGAAAGGTACGAAAGCAATGCAGGCCAAGCAATGCAATTATATATGTCGAACTGTATTTATGGGGCCAATTGTATATGGGATTATCTGAACATGGTCACTTTGCAGAATCCATTCTTTCCCCCATATACCTTTCTTCAAAGACAGATTAAACAAGTATGAATCATGACACAGTTTTAAAATGAAGATTCAAAAAAAATCTTCAAATTGGCTTAGAGCAAATCTTCCCCCCAAATCAGCTTCCGGTAGTTAGGATTTATCATTTAAATATCAAAGAGAAAATGAAGTATTTCAAAACCGAGTCGATTCATTACAGGTTCAAAACGTCTGCTCGCTGCGTCCTGTCCCATATATTCTGGCTACAGACAACTTCCCCACTGTGACCTCCTAGCCTCCCACTAGGCTGGACATTCCTGCTGGGCTTCTAGATGCTTGGCAGCGGGCTGACGGACTGTAGTGCCCCCTTAATGTTTCTCGTTGCACATTCTGACCGTCTGATGCCCGCGCGGTACCATTACCCTTTGAGTATTAAGGGCATTTCAACCTGGAAAATCTTTTTTTCAATGGCTGCCTGAGTAAAAAACAGGAAATAAAGTGAACTTTTTTTTTTTAAGCCAACTGCTCCTGCCTTTCCTCCTATTTACTAAATCTCAGCACTTAAAACTCTCAGGGACTCACTAAAGCCTGTAAGAGAAAAGATTACATGTGGCTTTTAGAAGTAACTAGAAGGTCTGTAAATGGAAGCATGCAGACAGGAAGGAAAGGAAGACAGAAAAGGGATAACATTCCAGGTGTTTGTTTTCTCCAATAAAATATATGGTATCACCAGCATTCTGTTAGAAAAGTAGCCAATTTTACTTTAAAGGTCAACTGGAGTAAAAACACACGTCTTTTAATAAAGTGGGTTGGCCCGCCATTCATACGGAGTCAGATGCTCCGGAAAGCCTGAAACAGTAGTTTATGGGATTTACCCACAAATGGGTAAGACCTCAACAGTCAAACTCAAATACGTTGAAACATGAATAAAGGAAAGGCACCCTTTGCATAAAGGAAGCTAAGCCTGTATAATTAACTACAAAAAAATTACCCACACCTTTCCGGCAAATGTTTGAATACGAAAGGCAGCGCTGGCTGATTTAAGGTCCTCCCGGTGGTAACAAGGCCGGGAATGCGAGCTTTGTTCCATGAAATAAACCGAATGGAAAGGATTTTTAACGTGATCCATGAGGGCAGGTCATTTCCTTCCAAAGCATCTTGTCACACGGGCCGACAAAACCGAAGCGCCAAGAATCAGCGCTCTCTTTAAAAACACCAGACCTGGTGTGGAAATTTAGTCCTGTTGACCTTTAAGTCACTCAGCCCCAATTTGTTCACGTTCTACCCGATTTTGAGCACTTGACCACTGATGCTTAAAAACTTGACGTATACACGGTTACTCGATTTGAGTCTAACACTATACTGCCTGCGGCCACACAAGCAAGAAAAGCATTTTCTACCTCTCCACCCCAAAGATCTCCGTTGTGATGCTGTGAACAATGAACAGAAAGCTGGATTTAGGATTTAATTTCAAAGAGAAGATTCACAACTTGTCAACAAGAGATAAAGCAGCAACTGTGTCCCGCACATAACACAATTCTTGAGTTAGCAGTAAGAAAATGTGTTTCTCCTTGGCACACGTGGTATTTGTGAAATCATCATTGTACAAACATTCAGCAGAATTAAATCATTGTTGGTGCAACGCTTCAGAGGCCTGAACTTGATCTTACAGATTGGCGTTTTTAAGCAATCATATTTCTCGTAGCTGTTGAAAATACATAGCAATATCAAGCATCTTTTGTTTGATTTTTTTTAACTGATGTATTATCAACACTGCATATAAACATTGCTAAAGCTGATTTCATCTTCCTGACAAAAGGAAATACAAAAGGCAGGGAAAGCCTTGCATACATGTGACCCAAGATGTAGAGTAAAATTGCTATTTTTACATCGCTGAATGTGTTACTGTGTTATACACACAAACCTTACTCTCTTTTCAGGGCACTCTTTTATTTTAAAAAATCTGTCCAATCTCCAATGCAATGATATCCAAAAGGGGCATGTGAGCCCAAAAGCATCAGCCACATATGCCATTTAAAATTTTCTAGTGGCCAGGGGCTCCTGGGTGGCTCAGTCAGTTAAGCATCCGACTTCAGCTCAGGTCATGATCTCGTGGTTCGTGGGTTTAAGCCCCGCTCTGTGCTGACAGCTCAGAGCCTGGAGCCCGCTTCGGATTCTGTGTCTCCCTCTCTCTCTCTGCCCCTTCCCTACTCGCGCTGTCTCTCTCTCTGTCTCTCAAAAATAAATCATTCAAAAAAAAATTTTAATTTTCTGGTGGCCAGGGTCATTAAAAGGAAACAAGAGAAATTAATTTTAAGAACACATGTTATTTATTTCACCCAATATATCCCAAATACTATCTCAAAATGCAGAGATAAAAATCATTAGAGACATTTTGTACTTTTTCATTCTAAAGGTTTGACATTCAGAGTATATTTTGTACTTCTAGCACTCCTCAGTTCCGACAGGCACATTTCAAGCGCTCGACAGCCACATGTGGCTCGTGGCTACTGTACAGGACAGTCCTGGTCTAATCAATCCCTTTGTTAAACCAAGAGCAAAGCTAATTTTTAGAAATCTACTCCTCCCACACCAATTGCTCAGAATAGGATTTCCTCCCCGAGTATCTCTAAATGATGAAAAAATTTCTAAAACCCTGCCAGAAGGGAACAGGGGGGGAGGGGTACATTACTTTCCTATGAATTTCTCTTTCGGTCTCTCCCAAGAGAAATTAGAGGCAAAGGCCCCATAAATGGAGGGTAGCATTATATTTGTAATAGAGTGACTTCTATTCATTTAAAACCGGTATCATGAAAGGGGGGGCAATCCTAAAATCTGCATTCATTTGAGGAATGATTACTACGCTCGGACCTCCCCACCCTCTGAGTGCTCCATCTGTATTTCTTAATTCGCTTTGTATGCTCTTTGTGATGGAGGGCTGTGTTCTAACCATGAAGCTCTGTACGATGCTGGACTATCTGCTTCTTAAGGAGGAGGGACGGATCTATCTTGTTCATGTCTCTTCAGCATTTGGCCATGTCTGGCAACCAGCAGGTAAATTAAGTACTTGTTGACGGAATGAATGAAATGCAGAAGTTCTCTGCCTTGCCTTGACATACAACTGGCTGCTGATGTATGAAACTGGCTCGATCCACCACCCAAGGCAGAAACCGCCTCTACGGTACGTACACATGGTGGTCACTCATCCAGTGTTGAAAACAAAGACTCCAAGCACTGATAGCCCACACGCTGGATGGGTCACGGTCAAAGATGTGTGTTGGCTGCCCTATCCTGTTGAGTTGGCATGGTTTTTAACTGAACTAACTGCTAACACGTAAAAGATAGATCACACGTCACACCCACTATCGGGCTCTTGTACGGGGGGTGGGGTGAGGGGACCACTAGTGCCAAGCGACTACCGCCCCGTTAGACAAGGCGTCCATTCTAGTCTACAGTCCCAAACCACATGCCACTGTCTCTAGCAGGGGAGGCCTGGAAGACCGCTGGCTCCGCTTACCTAGGCTGCTGGATTTCTTACGGTAGCCAAGGGAACAGGAAAATGAAATCTTGACTATCTCCGCATCAAGTAAAACGAAAGAGGTTCCTGTATTTATGATGCCCGGGGCCTGCCTCGCTAATGTGTTTACTGGGCTGCCACAGCATCTAAATCTGACCCCTCATTTGAACACTTCAGTGACAGGGTTGTGACAACCTCATCTCTGGGAAAGCCTGCAGTGGGTGTTTTCAAGCGCCCTGAGCAGAAATCTGCACTCCTATTTCACCGCTCACTGATGGGGAACCTGTGTGCGAAGACACCCAGGTTACTATTCTCTTCCGCAAGATCATCATATCCTGTGGTCTCTCCCTCCGAGTTAAATCCTCTGATTTCCAGGAACTGCTTTCCACAGAAGGGTTTTCTCGCTTCCTCCCTCCACTCCCTCCCTGAGACATGATCCAACCTTTAGGTTCTCCCTAAAGAGGGAGGAACATCTCATTAAGTCTATTTCTCATCTGGACAGTATCAAGTATGGTGGAATGGGTATCTTGTTCTGGGAGAAAAATGCCACTATTACTGAATAAAAGCCATAATGGCATGCTTTGTAGAAATCCTTCAGCAGAGAAGTCTGTCATTCGACAGCCAGTCTACAAGTATACTAAACATCCACCAAGTACTCTGTCAGGTGAGCTCCTAAAAACAATTAGCCATTTCTCATCTAGTTACATACTTCATCTGTACTTCATTCATTCTCCGTATGAATCACCTATAAAAAGCCACCAAGTGTTCACATGAAAAGCCCACAGAAGGGGCGCCTGGGTGGCTCAGTTGGTTAAGCGTCTGACTTTGGCACAGGTCATGATCTCACGGTCTGTGGGTTCGAGCCCTGCGTCAGGCTCTGTGCTGACAGCTCAGAACCTGGAGCCTGCTTCGGATTCTGCGTCTCCCTCTCTCTCTCTCTCTGCCTCTCCCAGCTCGTGTTCTGTCTCTCTCTCTCGCAAAAATAAATAAACATTAAAATTTTTTTTTAAATAATAAAAAAGTAAAATTAAACAAAAGCCCGAAGATGCAGGATTGTGTAAACTATTTACGTTAGCTCAATCTAATTAGAGAAATATTAGTACATGACTAAAATTCCTTTGAATGGCATCTGCTAAATATTAATGTACAAAAAGTGAATTTCCCTTGGTCAGTCAGTCAGGGATCCCTAATGAGCCAATGAGGATCTACCAACAGAATATCTCCATTTTATCTGGTGGGTAATTTCAAGCTGCTGAAATCTGTCTCTCCTCCCTCCTCCGTGTGACAGCAGGGAGGGCAACACAAGTGATGACTTCACAATAGGCATTACCCTCTCTGACCTCATACTCTCTGCGTTCCCACTTACTTACTGCTCCTTGTTTCATATAGGCTTCTAATTTTTTTATATGTGCAAAACAATCTTCCAAGGAATTTGAGATTACCATTTAAAGCAAAATACATGTTTTAAAAACAGCCTTATATGACTCTTAGAACAGACAGCATTCGCTAAATGCAAAACAGGAGGAGATTGTCTTCTGATATTTTTTTTATGTATATGTAAGATTAAAAAATTATTTCTACACTACAAGAGGGAGAAATAAACACCGTGGCCTAAAGGATCAAAGTTCAAACCTCAAAGCCCAAATTGGGCAGAACTGCAGCCAACAGTCTGAAGCCCACTGCCACTCAAGGACTCTCCTCTAAAGAAAGGGCGAGGGGCGTCGGGGTGGCTCAGTCGGTTAAGCATCCGACTTTGGCTCAGGTCACGATCTCACGAGCCCCCTGTAGGGCTCTGTGCTGACAGCTAGCTCAGAGCCTGGAGCCTCCTTCAGATTCTGGGTCTCCCTCTCTCTCTGATCCTGCCCTGCTCACACTGTCTGTCTCTCTCTCTCAGAAATAAACAAAACATTAAAAAAATTAAAAAAAAAAAAAAAAAAGAAAGGGCAAGCCCAATGTGACACTGCAGTATTTCTACCTGAAGCTCTGCCTCCCCTCGGTCTTTACTCACTGCCAATTTTGGCCCTGAAATTCTCAGTGGCCCTGTTCCCAGGGATTTCAAATTAATTTTAATCTACCTGAATCCTTCAACGGATGTCCAGAAGAAAGAAACATCATCCCAACAGGAAACGATTTACACTCTGGCGGTATAAGGGCTCTGGAGCTATAGATGTGCCACACATCTAGATCTACTTCTATCGTTACTACAGAATTCCGCCACTATTTGGCTGATATTCAATATCCTTCTTTTAAAAATATGGATTCAAAATGGCTGAAGAAGAGAGAACCCTCAGGTAGAACAAAACGATATCAAATAATCCATCTAAAAATCCTTTTAGGAGTGGTCATTAAGGAGTCTCATCCCTTTATGTGGCATATTTATTTACACATTACCAGACACAGATGTTTCCCTAGTAAGCACCCCTGTGGTCCATTACTCCATCTCTCATATAAAGGACACCACAGGGTGAGAACATGCCTTAAAATGCAGTTAATAAGGGTTCTAACACAACCCGACTTTCAGTGCGTACCAGGACAGAGAGGAGTTCCTGTTGACATCTTCAAAGCAGGAAGGGTTCCTTTGCAACTAGTTTTAATTTATTCACCCTGGAAAGATCAACCCTCAAAGTGGCAAAAACAACTTCCCTTCGACAGACACAGAGCAAACTCCCGGCCCCCAAGCTTCCGCCACGTACCTGGTCGACTAATTCTGTCAATTTTGTCCATGCTAGGAGAGGGGAGCCGGAGTCGAGGACTGCTCTGATTAGAGTTGTCCGATCCCACATCATTGAAGGAATCATCAAGCGTCAGCAGGAGCTCTTTCACACACTTATGACAGATACTGTGTTGGCAAGGGAGAATCAACGGGTGGGTAAACAGCTCCTTGCATGCGGGGCAAATGAGCTCTCTTTCGATATTCTTAATGGTAACCTTGAGTTGGGGAAAAGAAATCAGAATCAAGGTAAGTACGTGTGTTTACCCTTCCAAAAGGATTAAGGATTCAGGTTTTCAATCTGAAGCTCCTTTTTGGCAACGGCATTCCATACCATCAACCCCACCCGACCCCCAACACCCATAGCCTAGAACAGAAGGGGCAATGACATGGTTAAAACCAAAGTATGAGAAAAATCAGCACAAAAAGTGAGGGGACCATAATACTCCAGTTTTACAAATCATCACGAATTCACTGATGGGGGGGCCTGAGAAATCCTACACGTAGATCTCTACAGTAAAAGGGAAGAACACGGTACACTGAGAATGAAACCGTGTTCCTGACCGAGCACGGCTAACTCTGCAAATAATGGGGGCCGGCAAAAGCTGGGTTCGCCAGCAATGTTTGTGGAAGCTTCCTCGAAGTCTATTTACAAACTGAACCATCAGCAATTTTCTACATTAAATGTGACCAATTTTCACAGGCTGTAACTATAATGTAGCTAAAATGCTTCATCTCCTGGTGCTGGGTATCCAAGTGGTCCACTTAAAAGCACTTTATGAATATCGAAAGGGTGGGGAGAACTAGAAAGCACCATTATTAAGTGCTGGCCATACTACGGGCATGCGTTATCTTCCATGAGAAACAGTCTCTTGATCACAGCTAGAAGGGTTAGATGACCTCATGTCAGTTTTCCCAACCCTCTATATGTAGTTCCCGCGTGTGCACATGCGCGCGCGCGCGCGCGCGCGCGCACACACACACACACACACACACTTCCCAAACTGCAGGTGCTATGAATGTATATCCAGCCTCCCTGCCATTTTACAGTCAAATCTGAAAGTATTCCTAGACCTTGTACAATCATTTCAACCACTGCAAACACACAGAACATCAACATCGAGTTAACTCACTTATTTTCACCAAATACAAATGTACTCCCCCCACACAAAGTGACACTGAGGGCTTTAACAGTCCGTGACAACAGCACTACATCCAACTGGCTTTATCACGGTGGGTGATGGGTCTTTGAAGTGTTTCTTGCTGCATCATTCAATAAATATTTAATACAAGCCCACATCATGTCACGATTTTCTCAAATTTGGAAGACAGTCGCACTTCACTGCAAAGAAACAGAATATCCACATCCGATTTCATTTCCCCAAGAACGTGACACTCAACTCAAAGGAAAATACTGTTCTGAGTGTCCAAAATAGATTCAAAGGGAAATATTATTCTGAGTGTCCAAAATAGATCCCATTTGATGGGAGGGGTACCTCCCAGCGGAAGGTCTAAAATCATTTCCACCTTTCTTGTCCATAAAGCGGCACATAAGCTTTTCACCCACGACAGATATAAAGTAATTCTCACCAAAAGAAAAAAATGAGTTTTTCGTTTTTACATCCATTGAGGGAGACGACCCGATTAAGAGAAATGGGATGTGGCGGCTCCCACAATGAAGCTGTCTGAAAATCAATGGGGGTGGGGGGGCTCGACGGGAAACTAACAAGTTGCAAAGAACTGCCGATCCGACCCTTTCAAACAAAAACACTTTGCACCCCGACAGCTGCCAGGGCGAGCCCGCCTCCCGCGCGCGAGCCGGCGGAGCCGGGGAGGAGCCTCCCCTCTCTCGGCGCCCGCGGGCCTGGTGGGCCGCGCCCGCGGGGGTCCGAGCCCCGGCGCCGCGACGCTCCGGGACAAAGGGCGGCCGGACACGCGCGGGGCACGCGACTCCTGGAGGCGAATCAAGCCTACAGCCAGGACCCCATTAAAGAGCCCCGCCCGGATCCCCCGAGGTGCTCAGGTGGGCGATGGCCCCACCCGAGCGGCGCCCCCTCGCGGGCCCAGAAGACCCGGGGTCCAACCCTCCAAGATGTAGGAGGGGGGCGCCTCGGATTGCGGAACTGGGGCGCGGAAGGCGAAGAGGAAGCGGGGCCACCACACGCCCGCCCTCGCTCCTCGTGAGGAGAGGCTCCCTCCGGCTCAGGGCGGAGGAGACTGACCCGGAGGTCCCGACGAGCCGGCAGGGAAGCATGGGGCGGCGGCCCCCGTCACCCACTCACCAGCGTTTCGGAACCATCCCCTTCCATAGTAGCCTTCTGCCAGGTGTCATCAACGGCAGGGTCCAAAGAGGCACAGGCGGCCCCGGCACGGTCTGGTGGGCGGGTCCCTGCGGCGGCCCTGGAGCTTGGGTTCGGAGCCAGAGGGCGAGCTGGTGAGCCGGACCCGGCCAGCGGACCGACGCGGCGAGGAGCGGGGCGGGCGAAAGCACAGGCGCGGAGAGCCGAGCTGCGCTCCCTGCGACGGCCCCGGAATCCCGCCCCGCGGCCGGCTGCGGCGGCGGCTCCTGCGGACTGCGGCTGGGCGGGCGGCCGCGCGGAGAACCCGGCGCGGACGCCGCCGAGGGGCGGGGCCGGGGCGGGGCGGCGCCGTCGCCCGGGCAACAGCGCCCACCGCACAAAGGGGGCGGGACCGCGGGCGGCAGGGGGTCGGGGGGGCGGCGCGCGCCGGGGTGCGGGCTCCCGCAGCCGTCGCCACCGCCCGGGCCCTGTCCCCTCGGCCGCTAGCCCCCTCCCGGGCGGCCGCCGCCGTCGCCGCCAGCCGCGGTAGGAAGCCTCGGAGGGGCGGAAGTGAGGGGCGAGGGAGGCGGAGGGAGGCGCCGGGGCGGGGCCGGGGTGGAGTGTCTGCCGAGTCGCGACGGACTGCAGCGCTGGCGGCTGGCCGGGCACGGTCCCCTCCGCCCTTCATATTCCTTTCCCTGCGCTTTGGTGAAGCGCGGTGTGAGGCATCACCTACAAGCCGCGTGTCCCGACTCTGGACGGCCGGCGGGGGCGAGGGCGGGCCCGGGCCGCCGAAGAGAGCGCCGGGGGAGATGACCGCAGCGAGACCCTCCCGCCCCACCCCTTCTCGGGCCCGGGGTTCCCCTAGCTGCTCCCCATCCCCACCCAGCTTTTCCTCCTTCTCTTCCGGCCCAATTCGTCGGGTGAACTTCACATCCCCTAACTGGTCACGAACCACTCATATTCTCCTTCTGCTTTGGCACCCCAAGGGCGCAGCGCTGGCACGCACAACACGTGTCTCCAAGTGGCGCGGGGTAGGGGTCCAGAGCCGGCGACGCGGGAGCGCCCCTCCCCCGTCGGGACAGCCGCCCTGCGGCTCCCCCTTGGGGACGGAGGGCGCGGGGCAAGGGGAGTCGCAGGTCCTGGGCCGCTCCGGCACCTGCGCGCCCTCGCGGTGCTTCGCCTGCTCAGGGACCAGCAGTGTAGGATTCACCTGCCTCGGCTCTCAAGGGCGTTTCTTCCGTCTCGTTTCACCGCGAACGAAAAACAGATTAATCTACGATGGTTGGAAGCCGTGTTGCTGGATCAATCACGCCACCGCCTTCCCAGCTGGCTATTTCCATCCTTACGTAGAAACAGGGGAAACGGGCGCTCTAAACAGCTGGGTGAAGGGACCTCAGAGCTGCAACAGAGGAATCCCGTTTAGGTTTTGAAATGCTTCCCACTTGTATTTTCTATTTGGGAGAAGTCTCTCCGTGTGAAAAGTTCCTCCGTCTTCCCACAGGACGATCAGCAGCGTAGTCTCTTCTCTAACCCGGAGATTAAATACCGGCGTAGCTGTGTAGACTTAGGAACAGCAAGGGACCATAGCAATTGTATTTAATGGAAAACCCTCAGGTCACAGATGAGGAGGTGTAGAGAGGATGAATGCCTTGCCAAGCAGTGCCTGGACTAGTCTGATCCGGGTTAATGCCTGCTCTGTGGCCCCACGTGCTGGAGTTGAGGCTGCTTCTTTCCCCCAGGTTCTGCAGCGTCCTAATCAGGAGGGAAATGAGGAAAATAACAAATACCCGCACAATTTGGTTACCCATATCATGTACCACACCATGTACCCATATACTTTTAAAAGACGCAGCCATTAAAAAGCATAAATCCGTGTTTGTTTTTCATACTGTTCTTTGGGTTAAATTATTCCCCTCTGGCTGTAAACTCACATCAGCCCACTTGAATAGCACTTTGGTCCAAAATGAACTAGTTAACTGAGTAAAAGAGATTAGAAGACTTCATTAACATGAGCTATGGATTAAACTTGTATAGACAATACTTGGCCGAAAATAAATTTGAAAGCCGCCCTTCCATTATGCAAAATCAGACTTCAATGTGATAGCATTTTCCACCTGATTCTCAAAGTTCAAATACAATCTTAATACACTTGGCAAGAATGTGGGGAACTAGGCACATTCAAGTTTTTTTTGTGATGCTGTAGATTGGGATGGCGTATTGGAAGGGAAATATTGCAAATCCTATCAAAAATGTTAAATGTGTATACCTTTGACTAAGCAATTCCACTTTTAAGAATTTTCCTATGGTGGAGGGGGTTGCCTGGGTGGCTCAGCCAATTGAACATTCAGCTCTTGGACTCTTGATTTCGGCTCAGGTTATGATCTGAAGGTTGATGGGATTGAGCCGGAGTCTCAGGCACACAACCTGCTTGGGATTCTCTCTCTCCCTCTCTCTTTCTGTCCCTCCCCCAGTTGTGCATGCTCTCTCTCTCTCTCAAAATAAACTTAAAAAAAATTCCTACTGAAAGACTTGCAGGTGTGCACAAAAACATGTACAAAGTCCTTGTTCAGACCTTATTTAAAGAAATATCTATATTATCTGTCATCCATGATGTACAACCATACCATGTGCAGCAGTTGAAATGACCGTACTGATGAGGAAGGATTCCTAAAACATTGTATTAAAAAAGTAAAAAGCCCAGGGTCTGGGTGGCTCAGTTGGTGGCTCAGTTGAAGTCATCCGACTTTGGCTCGGTTCATGATCTCACGGTTCATGGGTTCGAGCCCAGCTTCTGGCTCTGTGCTGACAGCTCAGAGCCTGAAGCCTGCTTTGGTTTCTGTCTCCCTCACACTCTCTGCCCGTCCCTGTTCATGCTCTCTCTCTCTCAAAAATAAACATTTAAAAAATTTGTTTTAAAACGTAAAAGCCGGGGTGCCTGGGTGGGTTAGTCAGTTTAGCGTCCGACTTTTGCTTAGGTCATGATCTCGCGGTTTGTGGGTTCGAGCCCCACGTCGGGCTCTGTGCTGACTGCCAGCTCAGAGCCTGGAGCCTGTTTCAGTCTGTGACTCCCACTCTCTCTGACCCTTCCCTGCTCACGCTGTCTCTCTCTCTCCCCTAGAAATAAATAAAACATTAAAAAAAATAAAACGTAAAAGCCATATGAGTTCTGTACGTTACCACTTTAGCCAAAAAAGATGAGACAAGGCTTATAAGCTTACATAGGTAAAGAAATAGGTCTCTGAAATAGAGCACAAAAAATAGCAAAAGGATTGTGGAGACGTAAGGGGATGGAGTCAGGTGTAGAGGACACTTTTCTCTCACATTGTATTTTATTGTTTGCACTTTATAGTGTGCATGTTTTACTTCCGGAAACTTTTTTAAATGTTTATTTATTTTTGAGAGAGAGACAGAGTGTGAGCAGGGTAGGGGCAGAGAGAGAGGGAGACACAGGATCTGTAGCAGGCTCCAAGCTCTGAGCTCTCAGCACAGAACCTGACGCGGGGCTCGAACCCACGAGCTGTGAGCTCATGACCTGAGCCAAAGTCAGATGCCCAACCGACTGAGCCACCCAGGCTCCCTTAGTTCTGGAAACTTTTTAATGCAGTTTACATAATCCATAGAGGTTTTAATCCATATTCATTTAAACCATTAACCCATAAATTTTGAAAAGCTTAAAGGGGGAAGGGGTAGGAGGATAGCCAAATATGAAACCACCATTCTAAACCATTCTGCCCACGTTTCTAGTCATTTGTACCCTCCTCCCCCTCCCCGGCCTTGGTCCATACATTCTAGCTTCCCGGTTACCAAACATACCAAGATCCCTCCCAGTTCCTCAAGTGAAAATCCTGTGGGTGGGTTTGTTTGTTGTTGTTGTTGTTGTTTAAGTCTCCTCCGTCCTTC
Organism: Hyaena hyaena; assembly: GCF_003009895.1. NCBI lineage: Eukaryota > Metazoa > Chordata > Mammalia > Carnivora > Hyaenidae > Hyaena > Hyaena hyaena. Next base: position 1,177,697 of record NW_024081055.1, on the reverse strand, counting down.
TCCTGTACCTCTGGTCAGCTTTCAAATCTTCTTGTTTCTTCTCAGATCCTGTCCTTTCTCATCCTTACAGTCAAATTCCCCTGCCCACCCTGAGCCTCTGTTCCCAGTGCCTAGAATACAGACTGAGCCTATCAATTAAGTATTTGCAGATGACTTTTCATAAGGGTCTCTCTGTCCTTATACCTCCATTTGCGACAGGGAGAGTAAAGCTGTGGTCCTAGACCACAAGGATGTAGTGTGGAACCACAACTGGGGGTGGGGGGGGGGATATGTGCATGTGAATGGATTTGAATGTTGTGTGTTGGGGGCCAAGGGTTACGGGCTGGCAAACTTGTGATAATACATAAGGAGTCTAGTATAGCTGGAATGCCATGCTTCTTTTCTGCAGACTTCAGGAAGCTTTTGAAGGCTTTTAGGTGGGACTGACATGAGTGATCTGTATTGTTTGGTTTTTTTTAATCATTATTCTCCCAATCTACGTCGCGCATGCCATCCCTTGGGTATCTACCGCTTCCTAGCTTGGAGTACCCTAGCACCTCCTTTTCGAATACTTCCTTTTATTATCTTTTTAAATTAATGTATTTATTTTTGAGAGAGAATATGAGTGTAGGAGAGGCCAAGGGCTAGGGTTGGAGAGAGAATCCCAAGCAGGCTCCACTCAGTCAGCACAGAGCCCAGTGCAGGGCTTAAACTCACGAACTAGTGAGATCGTGACCTGAGCTGAAACAAAGAGTCAGGAACTCAACACCTCCAATACTTTCTTTTAAAATACAGGTCAGGGGTGCCTGGGTGTCTCAGTCTGTTAAGCAACCGACTCCAGGTTTCTTGTCAGGTCAGGATCCCACAGTTGGTGGGATGGAGCCCCTCCTTGGGCTCAGCACTGACAGCGCAGAGCCTGCTTGGGATTCTCTCTTTCCCTCTCTCTCTCTGTCTCTCCTCCAACTCTCTCTCTCTCTCTCTCAAAGTAAATAAACGTTAAAATAAAAGAAAATAAAATGCAGGTCAAAGTTCAACACAAGGAAGCCTACTCCACACCTATCCCCGCCTCCACCAAGTCCACAGACCTTCGGCACTCTCACCTACATTATCTCATCTGCTGTTACTTAATAGCTCTTGTTTCACAGAGGCATGAGCCATCTTGCATCTATATATTTCATCACGCCCAAAAGGTCAGGGAAGGATGTTGTCAATTTTCCCCTAGTTCACCTACCAATAATTGCCACTCCCCAAACACACACACATACCACCACCACCACCATTCAGGTTTGGTAAAGGAGGGAGGCTCAGTAAGTGTTTAGTTCCTGACATTTAAAATGTAAACCTGTTACCATTTAGGCTATCCACTCTACTCGCTACACTTGACCTGGTTGGTCTCTTTCCATACCGATGCCTGATACCCAACAGGAGATTAAGTTCCTGGCAGAGTCGGGTCCTAATGACCATGGTGCATATTTCAGTCAGTGCCGTGCAACACCACCGGCTTTTAATCTATTTGGTCTGAGATCAAACAGCTAGGGTGCCATTCCATTAGCGTGTCCGGAACAAGCGGCAACATGGCGATAGGGCCACATCCTCCTATACTGTTGCCCCCTGTTGGGGACTCTGAAGTCAATGGACAGCCTGTGTACAAAGTGAAGAGAGCCCTGGGAACAAGAGAGCAATGAAATAAATCACAGGGGTCCCAGGAGGCTGGCCCATGCGCGGTCTACACCGCTGGGCACCAAGAGGTTGCAGGTAAAGGACAATGAATGGCAGTCATCAATTATTGACCCAAGCCCGTGACAGGCCAAGCTTACCTGTCATAAAGTGTCTCTATGGGAACAACCTCAGGGGAGAGGAGCCAGGGAGGCCGGAAGTTCAGATGTCCTTTGCCTAGCCAACTCCTACTCATCTTTCAGGCTGCAGATCTAGAGCCTTCTCCCTCATTGGTCTCGTTTTCATTGATCAGCTCCCCTGACTCTGAACTCCTTTGGCACTTACAGTCTTTCCGCTCAGTTTAACACGATTACATACTCTCATTTCGTACATGAATGTTTGATGTCTTGGAAGCCTATTCTTCCCAAACTTTTAAGCTTTTGTTTGTTTGTTTGAGAGAAAATCCGACAGACATTTCCCTACTAACCAGGAGCACCAGCCCAGTAATTTGAAATTTGATGAGAAGGGCACAGCATTGTTCTTGCAGACATTTTTCCGTGAATGGCAGGAGTGAACTGGCTGGTCCCTCTTGGCCAACTTGAGGTGAGCAACAATATTTGGATGTTGTTAGCAGGTCCCCTTTGAGTTACATGTTATTCCTACACTTGGGGTTGCTAGGTTTAGCAAAAACACAGGGCACCCAGATAAGTTTGAACTTCAGACACTCAATGAACTTTTTTTTAGTATAAATATGCCCCCATATACTGCAAGAGACCTACTTCTATTAAAACAATCATTTGTTAGGGTGCCTGGGTGGCTCAGTCGGTTAAGCATCTGACTTTGGCTCAGGTCATGATCTCACAGGATGAGGGTTCGAGCCCCACGCGGGGCTCTGTGCTGACAGCGTGGAGCCTGCCTCAGGTTCTATATCTGCCTCTCTCTCTGCCCCTCCCCTGCTTATACTCTGTCTCTCTCAAAAATAAATAAACATTAAAAAATTTTTTTAAAACAATCATTTGTTGCTTCTCGGCAATTCAAATGTGATTCTACATGCTGTATTTTTTCTGACTGGCAACTTCCTATCTCCACTTGTTAGTAATCACAGTTTGGATAAAGGTGTTTGAAAACCCAACTCTGTTGTCATGGTAGCTAGACTATGTAACAACTTTCACTTAAGGGCCTACTGTGTGCCAAGATCAGTATTAGGAACTTTGCATAAAATATTCATTTAATCTTGGCAATAACACTGTGAACAGGGATGATTCCCTTTAGACAGTCAGGGCTCTTCACCTCCAACCGGAGATTAAGGAATACCATCCAAGTCACATGACCAGATACCAAGGAGCCTCGAGATTCAAACCTGGGTCTCCCTCCAGCATCCCTATCACACTGCCCACAGATAAATACACAACATGTAATTCACAGTTGTATAAAAAATATGATGTAAGCATTATTTGACTAAGTAGTTTAAGATCCTTTTTTTTTCAAAGTATCTTTTGAAGAATATAGTAAAAAAAAGAGGAAAATTATATTTATGAAATTGGCTAGTTTCAAATGATATGGCTAAAGTCTGAATCTTCCGTTTGCCTTTCCTACCCCCCACAACGCACACATTTCACCCAATCCCAAGATAAAAAAAATATTTTAAAGAATACTTTGCAGTGGACCCAACCTTAGCATTATCACCCAGTTTAAATTTCAGTTGCGTGAGCAAGTACCTATTGAGCCTTCTGAAACGGATCATTTGGTGGTATTTTTGTTTTGGTCCCGGGAGAGAGGTTTGAAGACTTTCCATTAGTCTAGATTTGAGGATTTTCTAAACCTAATTCTTTCCGAGTGCAAGTACCTTCTGGTTTCACACTAAATTTTGTGTTTATGAAGCTTCCTGCAACTTTTATGCCTCGGAGATGTTCAGAGTTAAAAGTAATAATTCACCAGATAATGGAATTATCACTTGTTGTTCTACCAAAGTTAAGTAGTAAGTTTTCCAAAGCTGCTTTTATTTTGCTCAAACTATCATACTCCTTGGAGGCGTCTGAACAGGAACCACTGAACTATGGGGAAAACAAGTAGTACTTTCTGGCTATTTACACATGAATATAAATATGTTGAATTGTCTAACCGTAAAGACATACACGGAACATAAATTCTTCCCTTTGTATGGACAATTCTTCCATTGTCATCAAATCTTCATGATAGGATTCCAGAGTGTGCAATGGGAAAACGTGAATGAAGATGATAAAAAAAATTAATAAGCCAAACCCTTCTAGAGCCCAAAAGTTTTGAAAATACGGCTTTGAGTAATCCTAAACATGGACCACAGATTTGGAAAGGTCTATTTTAGTCCAAAGAGATGAGATACAGAAGAGATTTAAAAAAACAGCCAACCAGCCAACAAGCATCTCCCAGAAATGGCACAAATGTTTCTGCGGGTGAAATATAAGGCAGTCCATGGATGTTGATTTTTAAACCTCTTGAGAATTACCCCAGGCATTAGCTATACTTCCAGGGCATCATGTGCTGAGCGGAAAGACCAGAATGGTAGAGACTCCTGTGTGCTTTAACTATTAAAGCCATCATCACAAGAGAGAGAAATAAGCTGATCAAAATAGGTTGATCAAGTTTGTGATGCAGGTTTTAGGTTATTCTTGGATGAATGTGGGCTCACCTCCCCACCTTCAGAGAACGTACAAAAAGCTAATTATTTGGAAATAGACACACAAGAAACTGCTACCCCGGGAGAATGCAGGGTTCTTGAGGGAGGAGTGAAATGCCATTTTTCACTCTGTAAAACCTCATGTAAAGTCTGTTACACGCAAACAAGCATGTGTTAATTTCGTAAAGCTGTAAAGCCATGGGAGAAAAGTGAAAGAAATTAGGATGATGGTCAAGCCATTCCTCTTACGTTTCAAGGAAAGGAAGGGAAGAGAAATGGGGGGAGGGGAGGGCAGAGAAGGAGAGTGAAGGGGATGGGTGGAAGGGGGCAGGAAGATAATGGGCCTCTGCTCTCCTTTAACTCAGGGGACTTGGTGTCATTAGAGCCATTTCACAGTATTCTTTACCTTATAAACCTGAACGCCACAGTGGAATCTAACTTCTCAAAGGAAAATAAAGCAAGTCAGTCTCAAGGGTCTGCTATTCATTGGCTTATGCTCAGAGAGGTATTCAGTGATGAAAACCTATGTAATCACATACATAAGGAGGATTTTAAAGGGAGTGGGGGTGGGAAGGTTAAGAGTGGGGAATAAGCTTGATGGGAAATGGATAGGAGGCTACTCCTAATCCCCCACCCCCACCCCATCAAAAAAAAAAAAAAAGGGGCGCCTGGGTGGCTTAGTCGGTTAAGCGTCCGACTTTCGCTTAGGTCATGATCTCGCGGTTCGTGGGTTCGAGCCCCGCGTCGGGCTCTGTGCTGACTGCCAGCTCAGAGCCTGGAGCCTGTTTCAGTCTGTGACTCCCTCTCTCTCTGACCCTCCCCTGCTCACGCTGTCTCTCTCTCTCTCTCCTAGAAATAAAAAAAAAAAAAAAAAAAAAAAAGGCCCAGGGAAGAGGAACTGTCCTCAGTTCTTACAGCAAGAGCCTGCTTTCCAACCTCAGAGATTTCAGAGGGACACCCATTTCTCTAACCTTGGAAGTCAGTGGAGAATGCTCGTTTGTTTGCTGCAGGTGCTTGGCAGGGAAACCTAGTGTAGAGGGTCCGCCTAGCAAGTGGGTGGGTGGCTATTGAGCGAGGCACATTCAGTGGATGAAGCCAGGTTACTTTGCTCTCGCCGTTTCATTTCAGTAAGAACTCGTGAACACATTGCTAACGCCAAGCGGTGTGTTTTTGGTTTTATTATAAGTGTTAAGGGTTCACTAATGGCGCTGCCCTACTTGCCCATTCGGTGTTTATGGGAAGTTCATCCGTCTGCTTCATAATCACCTGGGGTGTCGACGTGCAGATCGCCGGGTCTCACCCCAGAGCTATTCTCTCAGGAGTTGCAAGTTTGGGCCTGTGCTGAAGGAAAGCATTAGCCAATAAATACACTTCTGACTCCCTTTGAAGAACTGGCCTCTCTATCACCCCATTCCTCCGCATCAAGAGTGGTTCATTTATTTTGTAATCAGCAAAAGGCATCCTCTTTCCTCCCCAACCCCCGGTCCCCAAAGGTCGCGTGGACAGCCTGGATCCTGCTGTGCGCTTAAGAAAGCTGGGTTCTGACCCTCTGGCTGCAAGCCTCCTCCTTTGGGCCAGCACTTCCTTCTTTCTGGCCCTCTCCTTTCCCAAGGGTGGGACCTCCATAGAAGCTTGGGTATGGTGGCCCTGGTGTTCCCACGCACGCGCCTGAAGCCCCTTTCAGCTGCGGTCTAGAACCCAGGGTAGAAAGAAAAGTGGAAAGAGGGTCCTCCACGTGTACTCCTGGGCCCCGGGTGTCAATGGTGGGGGGCGGGGGCCGAAGCACGGCTTCTATCTTCGAGATGTTAATCAGCATTCTATTTCGGATGAGTGTATTCCGTGTTTGCAGAAAAGGAGAGAGCAGGGGCGCCTGGGTGGCTCAGTCGGTTAAGCGTCCGACTTCGGCTCAGGTCATGATCTCACGGTTTGCGGGTTAGAACCCCGCGTCGGGCTCTGTGCTGACAGCTCAGAGCCTGGAGCCTGTTTCAGATTCTGTGTCTCCCTCTCTCTCTGACCCTCCCTTGCTCACGCTGTCTCTCTCTCTCAGAAATAAAGTTCTTTTAAAAAAAGAAAAGAGAAGAGAAGAGAAGAGAAGAGAAGAGAAGAGAAGAGAAAAGAAAAGAAAAGAAAAGAAAAGAAAAGAAAAGAAAAGAAAAGAAAAGAAAAGAAAAAAGAAAAGGAGAGAGCATCCCGGGAGGCGCAAGGTTCTCCGGGGGCGCTTTCACCTGGGAGTGCGGGGAGCCGCGGGACTGTCTGCCCTCAAAGCTAAAGCCTAGCGGAGTTGGGGCTGGTGCGGTGTGAGCCCGAAGTTTCAGACGCTCACGGCAGGGCTGCGGAATCCTCTCCTTCCCGAAGACCGCGCGCAGGAAGCCTCTTTCTCCCCTGTGCCAGCACCTAGCTGGAAACTCCAGGTGCAGAGGGCAAAGGCCGGAGCCGGTTCTCGCTCTCCTCGGGCTGCGAACCCTGGCTGCGCGCGCCGGGCTCGGCTTTGCCATTTCCCGACACGGCCGGCCGGCGAACCGCTCAGGAGCCTCCCTGGGCAGTGGCTCGGACGCGGCGCGGAGGCCGGCCTCCCGCCGGGCTTCCTGTCCAGGCTCGGCGCCACCGCGGCCGGCCGAGGGCGTGGTCGCGAGGCGCCACCGACGGCGCCTGCCAGGGTTTCGAGCCGGCTCCGGGACAGGTGCCTGCCCGAAATCCCGGTCCTTGGCATCCCCCTAGCCTCCCGTGCAAAAGCAGGCCGCTTGACATGTTCTCGGCCTCGGGCAGTGGCTAGGGGCCCGGAAAGAGGGCTCACAATGCCAAGGGCCTGCGAACTGGGGTTCTGCCTCTGTTTACCCGCCACACGGTCGCACTGCTCGCTGAACCCGATCCCGCCTCCGACCCTCCGCTCCGCGCTGCGCGCCTGGAAGCTCGAGGTCACCCGCGCGAAGTCACCACGCCTGGGCAGCCCTGGGGGCGTCGTTGTCCCCAAGGCCAACGCCCCACCCTCTTTCCATCGCCCGGAGCTGAGTCGCGCCCCTCGCCGACCCGTGAGACCCCGCCGTCGCCCAGCTGCCCAGGTCCCCGTCGCTCATTTCAGAGACGCGGCGCGATAAAGAAAAGGCAGCTACTTTGCATTCTGCGGCTGTTTGGGACGCCCTGGATGGGAGCGCGGACCCGGGTTTCCGGCCCCCGCCCTCCGCGGGGACTGGAAGGGACCCGGACGCCCACAGGGACGGGCCAGGTGGTGTCCGGGGAGGGGGCCCAGGCCGCGACACCGCGTGCCCCAGCACTTACCTTGCCTCTGGCTAGCAATTCCATGATGTAGCCAAACTCACTTATCTCCCCCGACTCGGACATGGTTACGACCCCTCACAAACTCTGGAGGACCCAGGCGGGTGCATCGAATTTGTTCTTTTTTTTTTTTTTTTCTTTTTTCTTTTCCTTTCGCCTCTCGCTCTTTTTAGTCTGAGTTTTGCCAAGCGCCGCTCCAGGATGCGGTTAACAAGGGAAAGTGAGCAAGCGCGGGGAACAGCCCAAAGCCGGGTTGGGTGGGATGGAGCCGGAGAGGGCTCCCGGGCGGCCGCGTCCGGAGTCCCGGGCTCTGGGTGCAGCGGTAGGGACAGGGCTGAGGATCTGAACAAACCAGGGCGGCGGCGGCGGCCTTGGCAGTGAAATGCACACCAGGCGGAGCCCCGCGCCGAGGCCCCGCCTCCTCGGGGGTCGCGGCCCGCGCGCCTCCCTCCGGGGTCTGGCGGCTGCAGAGACAAACTGCGACACAAAAGCGCGTCCGCTCCCAGCTTGAAACGGTCCCAGCCCAACGACAGCCCCCGGGATGGTTAGAGCGGTCCCTCTTCGGATGCCGGGGAAGGTGGTCGAGGACTGGGGTTAGAAAAACCCATCACACTGTCTGGAGGTGCGAGGGCAGAGAGAATGAATGCAGAGGCAACAACAAAGGATCGGGCTGCCGGCGCCCAGGGGTGGGGGAGATTAGAGAGGGCCCAGGAAATGGCAACGCCGCATCTCAAGTCAGCCTTCCTGAAACCCAATAGGTAACAAAGACCAAGCCCAGCGCTTCTGAGATGAGAACAAATACAAGGATTGTATTTTAAACACTCTAAGTGTGTAAGGGCGATTGTATCTCTATATCCTCCTGATATTCGACTTTCCCTTAATTAAAAAAAAAAAAGCGTCATTTCTGCCAGTACTGCCCCAACGCGGTCACCCTTAGTGAGGACTGACTGACTTTTTCAACAATTCGTTTCATTAATTGAGTTAATCATTCAGGGCGTGTTTCTCACATTGTGTACTTCTTTTTTAAATAGCAGCTCTCCCAGGGATGGGAGGCCGAAATGGCCTCTCGGTCTCCTCCCTGCTTCATTCATACCTGACAATCTTTGCTTCCCTTGAAACAGAAAACTTGGCTTAACAAGTCTGCCCTGGTCTATTACTCCACTCCACTGAGGGCTATCATCTTATCTTCCCCGAAAAGGAGGAAAGCAATAAGAGCTTGAGCTTTCCCCCCAAAAACAAAATCTGCCAGGGGTTACTGGATTAGACACAAAAACAAGAGTTACTGCAGGAGCGAAGCCACTTTCCTTAGGCAGCTGTGCAGAGGTCTGTGCTTAGGCTCAGCACGGATGGGCAGGGTGGTGTATGGAAAGGGCCCATTTTGCAGGCACACAGCAGCTTTGAAGGCTTGATAACACACCGGGGGCTTTCCTCTTTGTTTCATCTGTTGGTCCTGTTCTGATTTCTCTCCTCTGGCCCAGAAAGCTATATTTCTTCCTTCTCCCACCTTCCCCCCTCCCCACCCCAGCTCTCCTTAAAGCCTCAATAATGTTGCTTGCTCCTTAACTGTTCCTCTAATCATAACTTTCCTACTTCTTGGACGTATTCCTTTCCTCTATGAGCTGATGCTGATACCCGCTTCTAGCAGAGCAGCAAAAGATAAGGCACTGGGTGTTTGCAGTTGGGGCTGAGTGGGAGGTCAGACACCATCATAATACTTCTTGCTTGGAGGCTTCTTGTCCTCAAGCTCTGGAGAAGCTCCTGTGTTCTCATTGCTTCTATAAGAAGACTAGCAGAATTCTTTTTTATATATTTTTATTTTTTTAATGTTTTCTTTATTTCTGAGAGAGAGACAACATGAGCAGGGGAGGGTCAGAGAGAGAGGGAGACACAGAATCTGAAGCAGGCTCCTGGCTCTGAGCTAGTTGTCAGCACAGAGCCCGATGTAAGGCTCGAACCCATGAACCGTGAGATCATGACCTGAGCCCAAGTCAGACGCTTAACCAACTGAGCCACCCAGGTGCCCCCAAATACTACCAGAATTCTAATATGTCCTGTAGCATTTATGAACAGATTCTTTCCTAATAGTAGCAATAGCCAACAGATTACCAGAAAGAGTGCTGCTCTAACAGGGAAAGTTTTTCACGTCCCAGAATGGATTCTGGCACATGATACAAACCACAGTGTTAGAACTGAACAACTAATCTTCCGTCTGCGCTACAAGCAAGAGGGAGGAAAGTTGAGACAAAGGGACATACAAGCCAAAGGGTTCATCTTAAAAAGCTTCCCCCCAAACCCCATCCAAGACTTCTGCTTACATATCCCATGTGAGAACTGGGTCATACGTCCACCCCTAGCTTCAAGGAAGGCTGGGAAGGTGATTATTTTACTCTGGGAGCATTGACACTCCAAACAGAATCAAGGACTTGCTAGTAAGGAAGAAGAAGAAACGGATATTGGGCAGGAAATTGTTAGTTTCTGCTATCCCTCGGGGAAGTCCATTCAATTTTCTGAGTTTCGGCTTTCCCTTCTGTAGACTGACCAGTTTTGAACTAAACAGTCTCTAACCCTTCCTGATCTTAACGCTAAGATCTCTGATCTCAGGATCCCTTTGCCATCTGGTGGCACCAACACTTATCCCTGAGAAAAGCTGCTGTTATAAAACGTCTGTCCACCTGATCGCTTGCTACTAGGATATACTCCAGGTAAAATATCCTTCTCAGTTGCCTGGATTCCTACCCAAGACCAACATAGTGGTGGAGGCAAGGGTCTTAGAATCAGTTGCTCAGTGGCAGGGAGAGGCCCATGAGAGTCCAGATCAGTGTTCAGAAGCTACAACCTGGGTTAGGTCCGGGAATTTACTCAGATGCCTGGTGGCATTTACCACTCTTTATTGTTGGCAGTGACTGAGGCACCATGGACCATTCAAAACCTTTCAAAGTGGGGTGTCTGGCTAGTCTAAGAGTGTGTGGCTCTGAATCTCAGCATTGTGAGTTCGAGCCCCACATTGGGTGTGGAGCAAAGACCTTTGAAAGATGACAGGCATACAAAATGAAGACCAACCACATTAAAATCTTTCCTGAAATTCTACCCATGAGCCTCAAAGACACAGGGACAGTCAATAGGTACCAAACAAAAGTGTGGTTTCTCATTGCTTTTCTAAGAACAAATGAAGATTAATATCATATACAATGCTGTCAATTAAACTTCATTCCCCAAAGGAACTAACATTAAGAAAAAGGTTAGGAAATTGTTAGTTTTCCTAGGTGGCTCAGTTGGTTAAGTGAATGACTCTTCATCTCAGATACGACCTCAGGGTTCATGATTTCAAGCCCCACATCCAACTCTATGCTGGCTGTTGGCTCAGAGCCTGCTTGGGATTCTGTCTCTCCTTCTCTCTGCCCCTCCTTCGCTTGTGCACCCACGCACATTCTCTCTCAAAATAAATAGACTTTAAAAAAAAAGAAAAAGGTTAATTTACGTTTCTCAAATATAATGAAATTAACATGACAGATGTCACTTCACAGGGAACGTTCCTACTTAAGAGAAAGGTATTTAACAGTGGGATTCTGTAATGTGCGAATGTTTTACACTGAGAAGACTAGCAATACTAAATGGGTCACTTGCTGTGGGAAATCCTCTAATTGCCAACTTCCACCTAATGCAGAAGACTTCAATACAACTGCTCCAACATCATGCCAAGTACTGAAATAAATGTAACAAATATATAGTCTTGACTTCATTTTCACCCAGAACACCCTACTTTCTCTTTCTGAGGGTAAACAACATGACACACTAAGAGTTTTAACAAATACTGACAGAATACACATTTCAAGTTTTTTAAAACTGGGGACACAAATATTTGTGAGGGTTTAGAAGGTTGAAATCTATGATGATGAATATTTAGCAATTTATGAGTTAGAAGCTGGAATAAGAAATCTAAAAAGATCGTGGTTTTGGTAAGCCCTTATATTCACTTCCAAAGTTTTCATTTCAAAAGCGCAAGCATAAAAATGTGGCTTTCTCACGTATATGCATCCTAGCACCTGTACCCAGAAAAGTCACATAAAAATCCCAAACCTTTAAAAAATTTTTTTTAATGTTTCTTTATTTTTGAGAGAGAGGGAGAGAGACAGAACATGAACAGGGGAGTTGCAGAGAAAGAGAGAGACACAGAATCTGAAGCAGGCTCCAGGCTCAGAGCTGTCAGCACAGAACCTGATGCAGGGCTTGAACTCATGAACTGTGAGATCATGACCCGAGCTAAAGTCGGACACTCAATGGACTCAGCCACCCAGGTGCCCTGAAATGTTTTTTTAAACAGCTTTGTTGAAGTGTGATTTACACTCCGTAAAATCCACCAACTGTAAGTGGACAATCGATTTTTTTAAATTAGATTATGGAATTATGCAACCATCTCCTAATTCAGGATTGATTGATTGATTCATTCATTCATTCATTTAGAGAGAAAGAGTCCCAAACAGGCTCTGCACTCTCAGTACAGAGCCCAATGTGGTGCTCAATCCCACAAACCATGAGATCATGACCTGAGCCAAAGTCAAGAGTCAGACGCTTAACTGACTGAGCCACCCAGGCCCCCCCAACAATCCAGTTTCAAAACACTGGAAAATCTCTTCATTTACTGACATTGTTTTTAACTTCTCCTCACTATGCTCCATAGCTTTTGGTGTTGGATATGTTGTACTCCTTTTGATACATGATTTCTTACTTTCGTTTTTTGGTTGTTCATTGCTTGCATATAGAAATACAACTAATAATTGCATAATGAACTTGTATCTTGCAATATTACAAAACTCATTTCTTAATTCCAATAGGTGTTAGTTGTAGACTCCTTATATTATGTATAATTAAACAAGTTTTACTTTTCTCTTTCCAAACTTTATACCTTTAATTTATTTTTCTTGCCTTATTACTCTGGTTAGCATCTTCAGCACAATATTAAGTAAGCATGACAACAGTGGACATCCTTGCCTTGTTCCCAATCATAGGAGAGAAGCATTCAGTCTTTAACCATTAAGTACTGATTTTAGCTATATTTCACAAATTTTGATATGTTGTGTTTTTGTTCTCATTCAGTTAGAAATAATTTCTAAATTACCCTTGTGATTTCTACACAAACTCCAAATTCCTAAATCTTTCATATTTCCCATGTTTCTATGTTGACTTCTAATCTAATGCCATTTTGAACAAGTGATTTCTGTTTTTAAAATATATTGAGGCCTGGGGCACCCAGGTGGCTCAGTTGGTTAAGCGTCTGACTCTTGGTTCCAGCTCAGGTCATGACCTCACAGTTTCGTGAATTCAAGCCCCACATTGGGCTCTGTGCTGGCAGCTGGAAGCCTGCTTGGGATTCTCTCTCCCGCTCTCTCTGCCCCTTCCCCACTTGCGCTGTCTCTGTCTCTCTCAAAATAAATAAGTTAATTAAAAAAATTTTTTTAGTATATTGAGGCCTTTTTGTGGTGAGTGAGCAAATTTTTTCTTAATGGGTGAGATATAATTAAACATTTTATATTTGCAACCATACAGTCTTTTTGAATACTCAACACTGAAGTTACAGGATACAAGCCATCATCAACAACAGTAAACAAGTGGGTGAGGTTATGGTCCGATAAAGATTTATTTGGACATGAAAAGATATTCAGCAGTGGTGCAGCTGGGTGGCTCAGTTGGTTAAGTGGTCCTCTCTTGATTTTGGCTCAAGTCATGATCTTGGAGTTTGTGGGATCAAGTCTCACATCAGGCTCCAAGCTGACAGCATGAAACCTGCTTGGGATTCTTTCTCTCACTCTCTCTCTGCCCCATCCCCCACTCATTCTCTCTCTGTCTCTCTCTCTCTCAAAACAAATAAACTTAAAAAAAAATGTTCACCATCGGGGCGCCTGGGTGGCTTAGTCGGTTAAGCGTCTGACTTTCGCTTAGGTCATGATCTCGCGGTTCGTGGGTTCGAGCCCCGTGTCGGGCTCTGTGCTGACTGCCAGCTCAGAGCCTGGAGCCTATTTCAGAGTCTGTATCTCCCTCTCTCTCTGACCCTCCCCTGCTCACGCTGTCTCTCTCTCTCTCATTCTCTCTCCTAGAAATAAATAAAAAATATATTTAAAAAAAACCGCAATTGATTCCTCTTCATATACCTCTTAGGAGAGTTCTAATTAAAACAAACAAACACACAAACAAACAAAAATGGAAAATAAGTGCCGGTGACAATATGGAGAAACTGGAACCCATGGCCACTGGAAATGTAAAATAGTGGAGCCGTCTGAGAGACCGTTTAATGATCCTGGCCAAAATTTTAACAAAAAATTACCACAGAGCCCAGCAATTCCACTTCTAGTGACCTGCGCCATAGTTCTGAAAATAGGGACCTAAACAGATATTTATTCACAAGTGTTCACTGCTGCAGTTTGTACAATAATCCAAAGATAGAAGGGTGCCTGGGTGGCTCAGTGAGTTGAGTGTCAGACTCTTGGGTTCTGCTCAGGTCATGAGTACCATATGTGAGTTTGAGCCCCATGTCAGTCTCTGTGCTGACAACATGAGCCGGCTTGCTAGTATCTCTTTCTCTTCCTCTCTCGCTGCCCTTCCACTTTCTTTCTCTCAAAATAAATAAATAAACTTAAAAAAAAAAAAGATAGAAAGAAGCCAAGGGTTGATCCACAGATGAAAGGTAAACAAAATGTGGTATATCCATATAATGGAATATTACTTGGTGATAAAGTGGAATGAGCTTCGGATATATGCTACAATATGGATGGACCTTGAAAACAAGCTAAATAAGCCTGACACAGAAGGTCAAATATGGTGTGATTTCACAGATATGAGATATCGAGAATAAGCCAATTCATAGGGACAGAAAGTAGGTTAGAGGGGCTGAAGGGGGTAGGGAATAGAGAGTTAACTCTTTAATGGATACAGGGTTTATGTTGGGAAGGATGAAAACGTTTTGGATGTAGTTAATGGTGGTCGTTGCACATTATGAATGTAATTAATGCCATTGAATTGCACACTTAAAAATGGTTTAAGGGGTATCTGGGTGGTTCAGTCACTTAAGCGTCCGACTTCAGCTCAGGACTTCAGCTCAGGTCATGATCTCATGGTTCATGGGTTTGAACCACACATCAGGCTCTGTGCTAACAGCTTGGAGCCTGCTTCAGATTCTGTGTCTCCTTCCTCTGCCCCCATCTCTCTCTCTCTCAAAAATGAATTAAGCATTTTTTTAATGGTTTAAAAAATTTAGGTGGCTGGCCCTTGGGCTGTAGCTCATTGATCCCCAGTCCAGAATATCATCTATGTGAGGTAATATTCTATGCCTGCTTCAAATGAGTGTGTGTTCTGCTGTGGGTAGAATGGTAGAATACTTCAGAAATCAGTTAGGTAAGGTTGATTTCTTGTGTCTCTGTTCTGATGCTCCTCCTTTCCTGTTTTCCTCCTCGTCCTTCTTTCTTTTCCTTTTTTTTTTAATTTTTAATGTTTTATTTATTTTTGAGAAGAGAGATAGAGACAGTGTGAGCAGGGGAGGGTCAGAGAGAGTGTGGGATACAGAATCTGAAGCAGGCTCCAGGCTCTGAGCTGGCTGTCAGCACAGAGCTCAATGTGGGACTCGAACCTTGAGCCACCCAGGCACCCCTCGTCCTTCTTTCTTTTTAAGTTATTTATGTATTTTTGAGAGAGACAGAGACAGAGAATTTCAAGCAGGTTCCACGCTGGTTGGTGCAGAGCCTGATGCAGGGTTTGAACCCATGAACTGTGAGATCATGACCTGAGCCAAAAGCAAGAGTTGGATGTTCAACTGACTGAGCCACCCAGGTGCCCCTTTCTTTTTCTGTCTTCTTTTGTGTTAAGTATTTTATAGTATACCTGTCCCTTTCTTCCATTGATTTTTAACAAAACTTTTATTTCATAATAGTTACTGTGGGAATTATAATATAAATATTAACTGATCCTAATCTACAATAGGTTAATATTGACTTAGATTCTAGTAAAGCATAGTGACTTTACAATACAGTTCCAATCCACTGCCTTTTATTGTCTATTATATATCCCATTATGTATGTTATAAACCTAACAATACAGTGTTACGATTATCACTTCACACAATCTAACAAAAGACTGTGTGTTCTTTAAAGAAATTAAGAGAAATGGAAATTTGATTTACTCACACGTTTATAATTTCTGGTGCTCATCATTTCTTGTTATTTGTAAGTAGTTCCTTTCAGCCTGAAAGGAAGACAACCTATTAGCCATGAACTCCTTCAATCTTTTAATTAACCTGTAAACCCAAAACAGTCACAATAAAAATCTCAATAATTGTCCAGGAACTGGTCAAATTAATTCTAAAGTTAACTCAAAAGAGAAATACATGGGGTGCCTGGGTGGCTCGGTCGGTTGAGTGCCTGACTTCGGCTCAGGTCATGATCTCATGGTTCATTGGTTCAAGCTCCATGTCTGGCTCTGTGCTGACAGCTCAGAGCCTGGAGCCTGCTTCAGACTCTGTGTCTCCCTTGCTCTCTGCTCTTCCCCCACTCATGCTCTGTCTCTCTGTGTCTCTCAAGAACTGAATAAACATTAAAAATAAATTTTATAAAAAAGAGAGAAATGCATGGGGTGCCTGGGTGGCTCAGTCGGTTGAGTGTCTGAGGATTTTGGCTTAGATCATGATCCCTTGTGAGTTCAAGCCCCACATCTGGCTCTGCACTGTCTGGATTAAAAACTCATGATGAGATTGTATATGATTTATGCTTATTTACTAAGTCATGAAGGTGATTTTTAGAATCAGGAGTGAAAGGAGAGACTGATCAAATACTGATGAGAAAAGTCTGTACAACCAATGATTCCAAAGATAAAAGACATGAGAGACACTGGGAGAAAATATGTGTAATATATATACCAGATAAAAGGGAACACTTAAGAGTACATAAATAAATAATGTCCTATAAATCAATAAGCAGAAAATGAGTAGGCCCACAGAAAAATGGGTAAGGGGTGTGGACACATTATTTGTAAATAAGGGGAAACAAATGACTGATAAACATAAAAAGATGCAGAAACCCAAAAGCCATCAGGGAAACAGAAATGAAAGCAATGATACATCATCACTCATTCATTAGATTATCAGAAATTAAATGGAATTGACAATGTAAAGTTTTGTAAGAGTGTAAGGAAAGATGTCCCTTTGAACTTTTGGTGTTTTGGGTATTGAAACAGCTATTTTGGAGGGCAACTTGGCCACTGGATATCACAATGTTAAATGGACCAGCAATTCCACTTTTCAGGATCTATTCAGAGATGCACCTTGCAAGGAGGCATGTAGCAATATGTTCATGGTAACATTGTCTATAACGGTAAATCACTGGAAGAACTTTAATTTTCACTCATAAAGTAATGTTTGGATAATTTATGCTATATCCATACTCTACAGATTCTGTAGAGCATACAAATTATATCTATATCTATACCTAACAATAAAAAATATATAAAATAGATAATATGGAAGCAGTCCAAGTGTCCATCAATTGATGAATGGATAAAGAAGATGTGATATATATTTATAGAATGGAATGTTATTCAGCCATATAAAGGAATGAAATCTTGCCATTTGCAACGATCTGAATGGAGCTAAGAGAAATAGGTCCGTCAGAGAAAGACAAATTCCATATGATTTTGTTCATATGTGGAATTTAAGAAAGAAAACACGTGAGCCAAGGGGGGGAAAAGAGAGAGTAGAAGACAGACAAGCCAAGAACAAACTTTTTTTTAAGAAGTTTTTTTGAAAAATGTTTATTTATTTTTGAGAGAGAGAGTGCACGTCAGTGGAGGAGGGTCAGAGAGAGAGGGAAACACAGAATCCGAAGCAGGCTCCAGGCTCTGAGCTGTCAGCACAGAGCCCGATGCAGGGCTCGAACTTATGAACTGCAAGTCAGGTGTCTGAGCTGAAGTCAGACGCCTAACCAACTGAGCCATCCAGGTGCCCCAAGAAACAAATTCTTCATCATAGAGAACAAACTGCAGCCTTTGAATGGATTCTATCTTCGAACTTCTCCCAAATATAAGGTTGATGCCATTTGTAGGCTCTTGCCCCTGATTATTTCTATCTAGTATTCTCTGGTTGATTTAAATAAAAAAAAACTAGGCACACCTACCTAACATTTTCTTCTCTTTTAATAATGGGTTTTTGGGGCGCCTGGGTGGCTCAGTCGGTTAAGTGTCCGACTTCGGCTCAGGTCATGATCTCACGGTTCGTGGGTTCGAGCCCCGCATCGGGCTCTGTGCTGACAGCTAGCTCACATCCTGGAGCCTGTTTCAGATCCTGTGTCTCCCTCTCTCTCTGACCTTCCCCTGCTCATGCTGTCTCTCTCTCTCAGAAATAAACATTAAAAAATATAATGGGTTTTTAATTTAATCCCATAAAATGTTACCTCTCAGGAAGAAAGGCAGTAAAGTACCTTGACCAAAGTTGTCTGTAATGGAGATGTGTCATAATACGCTTTTCTTAGATGGCTTTCAATACCACTTGGGACTAATTCTTAGAATTTCTTCTTGGAACGAACCAGCTTGGTCAGCTACCAATAGTTTTTTCTCCCCTACATTACAATTGGCTTTTGTTTTACTTAAATGAAGTGTTGGGTTACCTCAGCAGCATTAAGAACAATATTCTTGGGGTGCCTGGCTGGCGCGGAGGAGCATGTGACTCTTGATCTCGGAGTTGTGAGTTCAAGCCTCATGTTGGGTGTAGAGAATACTTGAAATATTGAATACTGAAATATATGCATGTATTTCAGAAGTTTACCACACTTCATCTTTGGCCCAAAGATGGGAGGCCAATTGCCTTGGGATGGTTTAAGGACAACGCATCAATCCTTGCCTTAGAGTTGCCCAGATGACAAAGTTTGGAATGGTGTGCACACATCCTCAATTCAGCCCCAATCTGAGATGACAGTAAATGTGACTTTGCCCAAGAGGAAGCCTAGAATGTTGACTCCAGGCTCTCTGGGAAGCCAGCGATGCCCCAAGGGACACACTGCTGAGCACACAGCCCGCGTCTCCCAAATCCCAACATACCAACAACAGCCACGCACTAACCACGACTGACCACCTACTGTGTGCCTGGCAGTGTGGTGGCCATGCAGGTTCAGCAGCAAACAAGAGAAACAGGTTCTTCAAATATCAGTGTCCTCTCGATACCATAATGTGTTCGGGCAGCTTCAATTTTGTATTAGGCTTTGGATGCTGAGGTAACGTGATCCCGACGGAGAGGGCGGAAACTTTTGTTCCTGCAGGCGACACTGTGAAATGATACACCACTTCTTTTCTAGGAAATGAGATATGCGAACAGACCATCGGTTTGTTTGTCACTAGATATGGTGGGACTATATTGGATGACCAGTCTTCTCTTAACCAAGGTCCTGACCAGTAACCCATCCCTCACCACCACACTGGGCACATCATGGCACAGTTCTTTTTTGAGGGGGGCAGGTGGCAACTTCTGTAGGTACTGGGAAGGTAAGTGTAAGAGGGAAAACTGCCTCTGATCGATACAGCTCCGGCATCATCATAAATAATTTAAGCACATCCTCTGTTTTTAGTTTCTCTGATCTGCTTCTCTCATCATGTGGTGTTACTGCCACAGAAGTTGACTCTTCGCGAGGCTGAAGAAGCATTCCCCGCACCTCAATCATCATCCGGGGGCAAAGGTCCACTTTGGGTCCATCTTTCTGCCTCGTCACTGAGCATCCTGAAGAATCTCAAGTGCTTTGCTGCCTTTGAGATGTCACAAGCCAGAGATAAAGGAAGTCACTTGCTAGTGCTGGTAATAAGCTAAATGGAGTGGCTCCAAGAGCCGTCTTGCTGTTGTTCCTTATTTATTTTAGAAGTTTGTTTTGTGAGTGTCGGGGGAAGGGAGATAGGGGGGCAAATGACAAGACCTCAGATTCCGAGCTAGTATTGTGTTTTTGGTGGCGGTGAATGAGGAGATGGGGATATATTAAGAGGAATCCATTAGTACAGGATTGGCTGCTGTCTGACTATCTAAACGCGGAGCCGGTTGGCTGTGACAAAAACGATAAAGAGTGTCTCTTGTTCTATTTTGCCGCCAAGGCATGTTTTAAAAATCTCCTTGTTGTGCTGAGGTTCCTCAACAAAGTTCCTATCTCCATTAATTTGAAATTGAGAATAGTAAGAACACCGATATAGGCTACTGATTTATGGATGAAAGTATTTGCTAAGGCTTGAGCTCTTTGTTCTCTTACAGGGGAGGGAAATATCTGGGAAGAAATTTGCAGAGTAGAAACAAATGCCAAAGAAGGGATTCTATAAGCACCCCACTATAAAAATAACATCGACTTTGAGGAGCAGGAAGGACGATCTTTTGGCCAGGAGGGAGGCATATTTTCACCTGTCCCCAGACTACAAGCCAAGGCAAGGAGAGGAGCTAGGCTGTATATTGAAAATAATACATCACTTTTTTCTGAATAAGACCAAGGGCAGGGGGAAAGCATGCTGAGAATTGCACGTATTAAGCTACGTGCTGCTTTTTTGTATCTGCCATATTTGTTCGCTTTCTATAGAACGTCCCCCGCCAGAGTCTTGCTATTCTAGTTGCCTCCTTTCGCACTGACTCTACTTCCTCTGCTTCTTATCTGGATCCATAATTGAATGGGGGGGTCTGTGGTTTTTGTAATTTGAAGTAATTATCCTCAATTTCAAGGCCTCAAACCTGTTTTGTGGTGCCTGCCCCCAGGGCTCAGACACTGAGACACTCTCTCACTGGTGTACCAAAGCTTCTAGGTGCTCTGAGGCTCCTTCTGCAGCCCACTCAACCGTGGGCTGTGTGTTGGCCAATAAAAGGTGAAGAATTTAATGGTCTGAATGGCTCGTCTAATGTCAGGAGGAAATAAGAATTTGTAAGGAACCCAAGACAAACCACAACAGCCCTGCCATAGCCTTAGGCTCTGACTCTGAACTTCAGTCTCTTAATTTACTGTGACTGTGCACAATTTTGCATTCTATCAGGGGAAACATTTTTACAAATCTTCCATTGGTGAGGAGTCTTTTACTCTGATTTGCTTCCTAATGTTTCTGGAACACAGTAGTAAAATTTATAAACATTTCCTTAGAAAAGCAATATGGATGGCTACATTAATATAAATGAGAAGAATTATTTTCTGCAAATATATCCATTTTAGAGTTATGTCGGCTTGCTAGGGGGAAAGCACTGTATTTCACAGAGGCACTTCAGTGCATGCTGTTTACGCTTAAAAGGGAAAATTATTAATCTTTATCTTCTAGCATCCTTACATACAAAAATCCCTAATGTGTTTTGTTATGTGTAATGTGTACTTAGTTGAAATATTTGCAGTTCATAATTCCAAAGCAGAGTTTTACATTTCTTTTTTGCAACAGCAAATTTGGTGTATCTGTATGAAAAGGCATACTTTTTATTTAACCATCAAAGTATTCATTGAATAACAAACTTTAAACAATCCGTAACACATGAGCCCATTATTTTGTTAACAACTAGATGAAAATGACCATCACATATAAAGCATCCAACACCCATTAAGCCCACTGCAAGTATTTATTGAAGGAACGAATGACTATATCTACTTTATGACTGGAGAGAACTGAGGTCAAATGAAAGGTTTGGGCCATTATCAAGTATAGTATATAACCCAGTTAAGAAATTCTCTAAACAGTTACTTCAAATATTCTTTTCCTTTCTTTCCTTAAAAGACAAACAAAAGCTTTGATATTGGACATTTTCTGTTAGGAAGGGAATTCTGAGAGTAATGTCTTGGAAAAACAAAAGCCTTCAAATTAATATTTCAGAATAAAAAAACAGAAGGAAATTGTTTCACATAAAAACCACTTCTGGGGCCCTGGCTGGCTCAATCAGTGGAGTGTGTGGCTCTTGAAATCAGGGTTGGGGGTTTGAGCCCCATGCTGGGTGTGGAGATTACTTAAAAATAAAGTCTTTAGGGGCACCTGGGTGGTTCAGTTCGTTAAGCGTCTGACTGTTGACTTCAACTCAGATCACGATCTCACAGTTTGTGAGTTTGAGCCCTGCACTGGGCTCTGTGTTGACATCATGGAGCCTGCTTGGGATTCTTTCTCTCTCTCCCTTTCTCTCTTTGCCCTTTTCCTTATCCCACACACACACACTCTCTCTCAAATAAGTAAATGAGTGAATTAATTAATTTAAAAACACAAATAGGAGTGCCTGGGTGGCTCAGTCGATTAAGTATCAGACTTTGGCTAAGGTCATGATCTCACGGTTCGTGGGTTCGAGCCCTGTGTCAGGCTCTGTGCTGACAGCTGGCTCAGAGCCTGGAGCCTGTTTCAGATTATGTATCTCCCTCTCTCTCTAACACTCCCCTGCTCATGCTGTCTCTCTCTCTCTCAGAAATAAAGCATTAAAATTTTTTTTAAAAAATTAAAAACACAAACTATTGGGACTACATCATAATAAAAGGCTTCTGCATAGCAAAATAAATAAATAAATCAACAAAACAAAGACAACCTACTGAATGGGAGAAGATATTTGCAAATGATATACAAAGCACTTATACAACTCAACACCAAAAAAAACCACACACAAATAA
This sequence comes from Hyaena hyaena, assembly GCF_003009895.1. Classification (NCBI taxonomy): domain Eukaryota; kingdom Metazoa; phylum Chordata; class Mammalia; order Carnivora; family Hyaenidae; genus Hyaena; species Hyaena hyaena. The sequence goes on along the minus strand of NW_024081055.1, from coordinate 1,155,524 downwards.
ATCCAATTAAAAGATGGGCAGAAGATGTGCACAGACATTTCTCCAAAGGAGAGCTGCAGATGGTTAACAGACACATGAAAAGAACTCAACATCACTCACCATCAGACAACCAAAACCACAGTGTATCTCAACTCATGCCTGTCCTCACGGCTAAAATAAAAAACACATGAAACATCCAGTGTTGGCAAGGATGCGGAGAAAGGGGCACACTCCTGCACTGCTGGTGGGAATGCACACTGGTACAGCTGCTCTGGAAAACAGTATGGCGGTTCCTCAAAAAATTGGAAGTAGAGGGGCGCCTGGGTGGCTCAGTTGGTTGAGCATCCAACTTCGGCTCAGGTCATGATCTCATGGTTCATGGGTTCAAGCCCCGCGTCGGGCTCTGTGCTGACAGCTCAGAGCATGGAGCCTGTTTTGGATTCTGTGTCTCCCTCTTTCTCTGACCCTCCCCTGCTCATGCTGTCTCTCTCTCTCCCTCTCTCTGAAATAAAACATTAAAAATTTTTTTAAAAAAATTGGAAATAGAATTATCATCTGATCCAGTAATTCCACTGCTGGGTATCTACCCAAAGAACATGAAAACACTAATTCTAATAATTTAAAATTTTTTTCAAATGTTTATTTATTTATTTTTTGAGAGACGGGGTGGGAGGGTGCAGAGAGAGAGGGAGACATAGAATCCAAAGCAAGCTCCAGGCTCCAAACTGTCAGTCACCCAGATGCCCCTGAAAACACTAATTCTAAAGGATACATGCACCCCTATGTTTGTTGCAGCATTATTTACAATAACCAAAACATGGAAGCAACTGAAGTGTCCATCAACAGAAAAATGGATCGAGAAGATGTAGTTCACATCTACAATGGAATATCGCTCATCCATAAAAAGAATGAAATCTTGCCATTTGTCACAACATGGATGGATCCAGGGAGTATAATGCTAAGTGAAATATGTCAGAGAAAGACACCATATGATTTCACTCATACGTGGGGCTTAAGAAACAAAACAAATGAACAAAGCACAAAAGAGACCAAAAGCAGACTCTTAAGTATAGAGAACAAATTGGTGGTTACCTGAAAGGGAAGTGGATGGGGGGGGGTTGAGTGAAATTGGTAAAGGACATTAAAAGCACACTTCTCTCGCCAGGGGCACTGAGTAATGTATAGAATGGTTGAATTACTGTATCATACCCGAAACTGCAGAACACTGTTAATTAATAATGTTAACTAATTAATACTGTCAATTACATTGGAATTTAAAACAAACTAGAAAATTATATACCATAAATAAATTCCCAAATGAATGAATGAATAAAACACACTTTACAGATTCTATGAAGCACTTTCAGGTACCTGAGCTCCTCTAGTCCTTCCCAGGGCTCTGAGATGAAGGGAATGTTGGTGCTTGTTTGGATTGGCAGGTCAGTAGCTTGCCGGCTCAGTGGCTGATATCCAAGGTCACTGTTCTGATGTGGGCCAGCTGGCTTGCTTCCATTTCACAGCCCTGGACGGTGCAGCCGACACAGTCCTGGTGAATTGCTCTCTGAACATAATTCCAAGCTTACATCAAGTGGGACAGAACATGAGGAAGTAGAGCTCAGCCATGCTCCGGAGAAACCCTAACCCCCAGCCTTCTCCACCTGCCAGCAAGTGCAGGGAGATGGGTTGTAAGATGAGCTTTTTTTTTTTTTTTTTTTTTAAAAGAAAGTAACGTCCTGAATTTTTATCCAGAAATACGATTTTTTTTCCACTCGTTTACTCAGAAGCCTTCTGAGCCTTAGGGTTTTAGCTTTAGGATGACTGCCAGATTATTCCACAATCTTGGTATAATAAGAATGGTACTAGTATGTTTTGAGCGCTCACTATGGGTCATGTGCTGTTCTAGGGAATTAGTGCCTAGGAGAACAAAGGCAAAAGGAATGTAGATAAAATGAGATTTCCTTACGACTTGTGGCCCAGGGACAAGACATGGAGACAGGCAGAGTGACATTCCTCTAGGAGTTCCCAACTGCCTCACTGTTTATGCTTTGCTAGGAGGCAAAAAGGAACCTTAGTTCAGCAAAATCCAGACCCCCAGGATCCTGGAAGTTTTCTTAACATATGACAGCCCCTTTAGAAACTTCCTTTATCTCTACTCCCCAACTTAAAAGTATATAAGCAATGCCTCCTCACAATCTTAGTGCAGCTCTTTCTTTCTTTCTTTCTTTTTTTAAATGTTTATGTATTTTGAGAGAGAAAGAGAGAGAGAGAGAGGAAGTGAGCACAACTGGGGAAGGGGCAGAGAGAGAGGGAGAGAGAATCCCAAGCAGGGTCCTCGCTCTCAGCACATAGCCAGACACAGGGCTCGATCTGAAGAACCCTGAGATCATGACCTGAGCTAAAACCAAGAGTCAGACACTTAACCGACGGAGTCCCCCAGGGGGCCCAGCGCAGCTCTTTCTGCCCCTGGGTCCTATTCCCGGGCTTTAATAAAACCCATTTTTGCACCGAAAACACCTCAAGAACTCATTCCTTGACCATTTGCTCCCAGCCCCCATGTGACATTAATTACATCATCCCATTTGGTGTCCCTGAAATTCTACAAGGTGGGCACTATCAGATCCACCTGTCAGAGATGGGCCTCCTGAGTCACTCACAGTGGGATGACTTGGCTCAAAGGCACTGAGAGCGACAGCAGCAGAGGCAGGAGAGAGCCCAGGCTCTTAATCACTGCCGGTATCTGTCCTAGTCATAAACCCTCCACTTTGGGCCGCCGGCGCTCCCCAGGGAGTGCGCATGTTTCCTGGACAAGGCGCCTCTGACCAACCGTGGCCATATTTTTATCACCGGTTCTGCATTCCAGTCTTTTTTTGCTCACTAAGGCTTATAAAATCCCTGAGGCGGTGTCTTCTGCCAGGCAGGTTAAACGCCAGCTGTTTTCCATGCCAGAGGCTTGCCGCCCTTGCGTGGTCCTTCGGCTAAGCTCACTGTCAAAAGCCCCCGAGGGCCTCTGGGCTGTGGCTCTGCGGCCACGCTCTACTCCATGGAAGATTTTGCTAAGGAGCCATTCCTGTTAGTGATGTCCGACAGGAAAAGAACAACCTCCTCTAATACACACTGGATAAAGCCTCATTTCCTTGCTTTGGACAGGCACTGTCAGTGTAATAACAGCTTGTGTGGGGGGGGGTGTTTAAAAAGGGAAAAGGTAGGGGCACCTGGGTGGCTCAGTTGGTTAAGTGTCCAACTTTGGCTCAGGTCATGATCTCGCGGTTTGTGAGTTCAAGCCCCGGGTCGGGCCCTGTGCTGACAGCTCTGAGCCTGGAGCCTGCTTCAGATTCTGCGTCTCCCTCACTCTCTGACCCTCCCCTGCTCATGCTCTGTCTCTCTCAAAAAGAAATAACAATTTAAAAAATCATTTTCTTTTTAAATGTTTTTTTTAATTTATTTATTTCTAGGAGAGAGAGAGAGACAGCATGAGCAGGGGAGGGTCAGAGGGAGAGGGAGTCACAGACTGAAACAGGCTCCAGGCTCTGAGCTGGCAGTCAGCACAGAGCCCGACGCGGGGCTCGAACCCACGAACTGCGAGATCATGACCTAAGCGAAAGTCGGACGCTTAACCGACTAAGCCACCCAGGTGCCCCTAAAAAATCCTTTTAATAAGAAGGGAAAAGGTATAAAAATGCATGCACTTTATTTCTGTGATCTTCCTTCCTCAAACCCAAATCCATGTAATATGGAGAAATACATTAGACACATGCCAGTTGAGGGACATTATACAAAATCCCTGACCAGTGCTCCTCTGCACTGTCAAAGTCCTCAAGGACAAGGAAAGTCGGAGAAATTGTCACAGCCAAGGGGAGACATGACAACAAAGTGTAATATGCTACCCTGGGTGGGTGGAATCCTGGAACAGAAGATAGGACACCAGGTAAAACCTAAGGAAATCGAATATAGTTAATAATAATGCATTAATATTGGCTAATTAAGGGGCTCCTGGGTGCGGTCAGTTACGCATCCGAGTTGGGCTCTGCACAGAAAGCTCAGAGCCTGCTTGGTATTCTCTCTCCCTCTCCCTCTGCCCCTCCCTGGCTTGTTCTCGCTCTCTCAAAAAATAAATATTTTTTAAAAGTGGCTAATTAATTGTAGCAAATGTACCACAACTAACGTCACACGTTAATAATGGGGAAAACTGGGGCTCCTGGCTCACTCACTCTTGATCTCGGAGGCTGTAAGTTCAAGCCCCACGTTGGCGTAGAGATGAGTTAAAAAACAGAATAAAATCCTTAAAAAAAATAGGGGAAACTTGATGCGGCATGTTTGGGAACTCGATACTATCTTTGCGATTTTTCTAGAGGTCTAAAACTTCTAAAATAAAAAGTTTATTGAGAAGACAAAACAAATGGGGGCAATCGTAAAGGCTCGTCCTATCTGGGGTTTTACTGGCTGATGTCCTTTTATCATAAAAACCCTGAGCCAAGCACCCTGTAAAGAGCTCCGGACACTTCACATACAAGGGTACCCCGGTCTCATCCTTCCTGCAGGCCCAGGTGGTGCACTTTATGATTCCTGTGTTATCCAGTAATGAGATCTGACCCGGGGCAGGGCGCCTCCAAGTTGCCAGTGTGAGGGCACCGCCGGGCGGGGATCCCCGCCTGTTTACCTTTCCCAGTACCAGGGCCGAAGGCTGTGCAGGGAAACCGGCTTGGAGGAATTCACTTCTATTCCGTTCAACGAGAGTTAACTAGCACTTAACTCTGTATGGAAGCACCGGAAATCTGAAACCGAGTAAGATCCGGGTCCCTGCTCAAGGGCCCTGTGGTACTGTTGGGGAGAGAGAAGGTTCCAGACAGGAGGGCCCAGGGAAACACCTCAGCCTCAAGGGCAGGTGAATCCCCGTTAGAGAAAAATGGGTTTGATGCTTGAGGAGGGACTCTGCCGCATCGGATCTCTTAGAGTTTCGCTTTGGTGACAGGACCGGGAGACAGCACTACGGCCCATGCTCCCTACGGCCCATGCTCCGAGGGGGCATAGACCTTGCATTCGGTGTCCCGGTTCTTGTGAGAACAGGGAAGGGCATTAGTATACAGGAAGAGTAACATCAGGATGCACGTTACGTGGCTCACTCCTGGGTCTCTGAGGTTTCAAAGGAGAAGGGAGATTTTCACAGAAGTTTCTGGACTATAAAATATGGTGGCACTCTCGGAGAGAGTGACAGGCTTGTATTTTCTGTTCGTGCTTTTTAGGGACTGACTGGCTAGTCGGGACAAGGGAGATGAACGCTATTTTCTTAGACCCCGTGATAGTTAAGGCACAGCCACGTCTCCTTCAGGCTGTGAACCGGACCTGGAGACACTCCCTGGGCCTCCCGGAAGGAGCCATGTTTACTCACTGGGCCTCTGGGCCTCAGGTCAAAGCTCTGTTCAAGCCCATCTTGCAAACGTGACAGATGTTTTCTTTCTTTTTAATAGTAAGTCTCTGCATTAAAGAAGCAGTTTCCTAAACCAGGGGTTTTATGTTCTTATTTAAAAATTTTTTTCTAATGTTTATTTATTTTGAAAGCAAGAGACAGCGTGGGAGGGGCAGAGAGAGAGGGAGACACAGGATCGAAGCAGGCTCCAGGCTCGGAGCTGTCAGCGCAGAGCCTGATGGGGGGCTCGAATCCAGGAGCAGTGAGATCGTGACCTGAGCTGAAGTCGGACGCCCAACCGACTGAGCCACCCAGGCATCCCTAAACTGGCAGTTTTAAATCAGTCATCTGTGCTAAGTTTTATTCTATAAATTTTGAAATTATTTCCTCCACTTCCATGTTTTCTGAGGGCTGGGGGGCAGCCACCTGTTGGGTCGTCTTCTCTCTCTGCTTGGACTCTTCATGCTTGGACATGTCACCACCACGTCCCCCTCTCCTGTCCCAAGGCTCTCCCTCTCATAGATGGATGCCCACATCATCTCCTGAGAGAGGTAACATCCTTCCCTTCCTACCCACTTTCCCAAACTCAGAAGAGGAAAGAAACTCTATCTGCTTGGCTTTCAGCACACAATGTGGTCTCACAGGCCGTAATTCTTAGGTAAATTACACTAGTAATTGTCCAGCCATTAGGGGGTAATTGGTCTTTTGTAACATCTTTCTTTTATGGGGATCTTCTGAACACAGTGGAATGGCCCTCATATCCAGGGGAAGATTTATTTTTTATTTTTTTAATGTTTATTTTTGAGAGAGAGAGAGAAAATGGGGGAGGGATATAGAGAAAGAGGGAGACACAGAATCGTAAGCAGGCTCCAGGCTCTGAGCTGTCAGCACAGAGCCCAATATGGCGCTCGAACCCACCGAACCACGAGATCATGACCTGAGCTGAAATCAGACGCTTAACCGACTGAGCCACCCAGGAGCCCCCAGATGAAAATTTAAAAGCTAATGTGTGGAGAAGGCCAGCTGAGGATGTGTGTGGAGGTAAGTTTATAATTATTGCGGAAGAAAAAGGACATGAGTACATGATTTTGTTTTGTTTTGTTTGAGAATGTAATGTGTGAAATGGATACAGATCAGCTAGAATGAGGATGACTTTGTACCTTTAAGGAAGGAGAGTGATCAATAGTTAGGCTTACATTTTTAAAAAATAAGCACTGAACAGTGATTTAGTAGAGAGCGGTCATGTCTGAAGATGTTTTTTTCTCCTATAGCTTATTCACATGTGAGTTCTCTCTGCAATAATTTAATTACAATGAAAATGTATTACCTCTTGCAAAGACAGGCCATAATTTTACATCTGGCTTGAGGGAGAAGAAATGGGTTGATGTGTTATTTTGCATCTTACGAAGCTGGCTACAAATCAGAGGAATACACACAGAATTATTGTTAAACGATTTATACGTATCATACACACTGATGCTTTTAGACGAAGTAGGTTTCTGGAAGAAACGGCCACATGATTCCCTGATGGGCACGTATGCCATAAGCAGGACTTTCGTACCTACCGTGTGCTGCGTTACCTCCTAGGGATTCAAAGACGAGTGAATCTGAGCTGCTGACACCGAGAGTTCACGGTCTGCTGGACAAAAGAGACCGTAAACAGGTATCAGGACCTGAGAACAACAGGAAGAAGTATCTTTCTAAAGGGCCAGTGTCTTTTTTTTTTTTTTTTTACAAATAGTTTATTGTCAAATTAGTTTCCACATAACACCCAGTGCTCATTCCCACAAGTGCCATCCTCCATGCCCATCCCCCCCCCCCCCCCCCCTCCCTCAGTCTGCAGTTTTTGTCAGCATTCAAGAGTCTCTCATGGTTTGCCTCTCTCCCTCTCCCCCACCATCTCCCCCCTTCTTCTCCCCCTTGTTTCTCCGTTAAGTTCCTCCTAATCCTCCTATACGTGCAAACGTATGATATTTGTCCTTCTCTGCCTGACTTATTTCGCTCAGCATAACACCCTCAAGGTCCATCCATGTTGCTACACGTGGCCAGATTCCATTGTTTCTCATTGCCATGTAGTATTCCATTGTATAGATAAACCACATCTTCTTGATCCATTCATCTGTTGATGGACACTTAGGCTCTTTCCATGTTTTAGCTATTGTGGAGAGTGCTGCTATGAACATTGGGGTACATGTGCCCCTATGCATCAGCACTCCTGTATCCCTAAAGGGCCAGTGTCTTGCTCTGCCTAATTCAGCTGGGGCTAGTGACCCATTTTATTCTATTTTATTTATTGTTCTATTTTATGTTGTATTTTATTTTTTTATTTATTATATTTTATTTATTTATTTAGAGAGAGCGAGAGCAGGGGAGGGGCAGAGGGAGAGAGCCTCTCAGGCAGGCTCTGTGCTGTCAGGGTGGAGCCTGACGCAAGGCCTGAGCCCGCGCCCCTGGGATCAGGACCCGAGCCAAAATCAGGAGTCAGACACTTACCCAACTGAGCCCCCCGTGCGCCCTGACTCACACCTGACTTCTAAATTGACAGATGACAGGTGAGACATAAGCAAGAGTTCAGAAGGGCAGGTATAGGGCAGTTGAGGCAGAGAAACAGCCTATTAGAGAGCACAGAGTGCAGTCAGCAGTTATAGACACCTAGCTGTGGCTGGGCTGGTGAGGAGGAAGATGAGGAGGAAGATGAGGCTGGGAAGGTCAGTAGGGCCGAGCTCTCCCAGGGCCTTATGGGGCACACAAAGGAGGCAGACATTAGACTGAGTAGACCAACACTTCTCAGACTTCAGTGTCCACAAGACAGCCTTGGGGAGCTCGTTTAAAAGAACACTTGAGGGGCGCCTGGGTGGCTCAGTTGGTTGGGCATCCGGCTTCGGCTCAGGTCATGACCTCACGGCTCGTGGGTTCTAGCCCTGCGTCAGGCTCTGTGCTGACAGCTCAGAGCCTGGAGCCTGCTTTGGATTCTGTGTCTCCTTCTCTCTCTGACCCTCCCTTGCTCATGCTGTCTCTCTGTCTCTCAGAAATAAGTAAAACATTAAAAAAAAAAAAAAAGGGCACTTGAGGGGTCTGGGCGCCTGGGTGGCTCAGTCTGTTGAACGTCCGACTCTTGCTTTCGGCTCAGGTTGTGATCTCACGGTATGTGAGATGGAGCCCTGCGTGGGGCTCTGTGCTGACAGCGTGGAGCCTGCTTGGGATTCTCTCTCTCTCCTTCTCTCTGCCTCTCCCCTGCTCATGCTCTGTCTCAAAATAAATAAACATTTAAAAAAATTTAATAAAAAAATAAAATGACACTCAATGCGTCTAAGTGTCAGCATTTCTAGCACATCCCGCTGCTGCAATCCAGTGGTCCGCTGGCCTCACTCAGGGAGCAAATGCTTCCAGACTCTAGCACCGGGAACGATTTCTCATGTGCGAAGCTCTGATACCTTCAGCCCTTTGAGAGGAGGGATGGGCAGTGGGATCTGGCCAACAGAGCCTCCAGGCTGGTGGGCTGTGCCCATAAGCTGCGTCCTGGGTTAAGTGCAGGTGCAGTTGCTTACAAGCAATATTTTCTATGCATTCTGTGCAGAGAAGAAGCAGGGGATGCAGCGCCGGTTCAAACAAGGGGCTGTGCGCTGTCAGGGCTGTGGTCTGCCCTTCTAGGAACCTGCAGCGTTGCCACAATTCCTTCTGCCCACACCAGCGGATAGGGGTTGTTGGCCTGCGTGGCCCAGAGCCTTCTCTTCTCAAGCATTCAGGCTTTGCAGATTGAACTCTCAACGCCAGTTCTCCTCTGCCACGGGTCTCGTCCCAGCCCCTGGTGGCTTCCATTGCAGCCCCGCTCTGGGTCTCAAAGCAACAAGACTGTTGTGTGGCAGCAGCAAAGTTGGACCAAAAACACAGAATGAGGTGTGGGACTTCCCAGTTCTGTGTTTCATTATGATTTTTTTTTTTAATTTCTAGGAGAGAGAGAGAGAGAGACAGCGTGAGCAGGGGACGGTCAGAGCGAGAGAGGGAGTCACAGACTCTGAAACAGGCTCCAGGCTCCGAGCTGGCAGTCAGCACAGAGCCCGACGCGGGGCTCGAACCCACGAACCGCGAGATCATGACCTAAGCGAAAGTGGGACGCTCAACCGACTAAGCTACCCAGGCGCCCCTCATTATGATTTTTATGGGTTGTTTTAATTATGAGTCTGTCCTTCAAAACAGAATCAGTGTGATTAAGTTGGCCGTTTCTTCTAATGACAGTAATACACATCCAGCTGAGCAAAACGCCAGCCTATGGCAATGAACGCTGATTTGAACTTCTGCTGAGGCCATTGGTCGTCGGGTCATGAAACTGTGTGAGTATAAACATATTCAGGGGCACCTGTGTGGGTTAGTTGGTGAAGCGTCTAACTTCGGCTCAGGTCATGATCTCCTGGTTCATGAGTTCAAGCCCCATGTCTGGTTGTCTGTGGTCAGCACGGAACTTGTTTTGGATTCTCTGTCCTCCTCTCTCTGCCCCTACCCCACTCATGCTCGCTCACTCTCTTTCTCTCTCTCAAAAATAGATAAAAATTTTAAAAAACATGGGGCACCTGAGTGGCTCGAGCAATAAAACATCGGACTTTGGCTCAGGTCATGATCTCGCAGGTCACGAGTTTGAGCCCCACGTCGGGCTCTGTGCTCACAGCTTGGAGCCTGGAGCCTGCTTCAGATTCTGTGTCTCCCTCTCTCTCTCTGCCCCTCCTCTGCTTATCCTCTGTCTGTCTCAAAAATAAATAATCATTAAGAAAAAATTAAAGACACTTAAGAGCAGTGTTTCCTGAAATTCCTTTGTCTATTTAGATAGTAAATAGACCTTACGTTTGGACTTTTTTCCTAGTTTTGCATGTTTCATCTATGAGGCATGTAGAGATAGAATACACATGTTTTCTGTCGACAAGTAACATCGAACCAACCCCTGCATTGAAATGTGTTCAATAAAAGCATCTTCCTTTTCTAGGGTTGGACAGAACCTAGACCAGCGAGGCCAGAGTTGGAAAATTGAAAATCACTAGGCTTCTGACTTTTCTTTAATCTTCAGGCTTCCTACTACCAATGCCACTTCCAGGAAAGGGATACTTTTACTAGAAACTTAACAGCCTCCTAGGGGCACCTGGGTGGCTCAGTTGGTTGAGCATCCCTCGGTATCAGCTCAGGTCATGATCTCACAGTTCGTGAATTTGAGCCCTGTATGGGGCTCTGCACTGGCTGTGTGGAGCCTGCTTGAGATTCTCTCTCTCCCTCTCTCTGCTCCTCCCCTACTCATGTATTCATGCTGTCTCTGTCTCTCTCAAATAAAGAAACTTTTTTCTTTTTAATTTCTGAGAGAGAGAGAGACGGACAGACAGAGAGGGACAGAGGGAGACAGACAGCATGAGCAGGGGAGGGTCAGAGAAGAGGAAGACACAGAATCTGAAGCAGGCTCCAGCACAGACTCCGACACAGGGCTTGAACTCACTGACAGCGAGATCATGACCTGAGCTGAAGTCAGACGCTCAACTGACTGAGCCACCCAGGCGCCTCTCAAATAAACAAACTTAAAAAAAGGAAGAAAGACACCTAACAGCCTCTTAAAGCCACTGTTCCCAATCACTGTTTATGAGACAGTGCATTTATCAGCTTGATGTTCCTTAAAACAATATACTCTCCCTGTTAGAAGGGGCCTTTTGAATCATTTAATATGGCGATTCCTAAATCTGGCTTATAATAAAAATTGCCCACAGAGCTTCACAACAACAACAAAAAAGGTTCTCATCTTTACCATAGTTTTCTGAACTGAATAAAAAGCTTTGGAAGTGAGTCCCACTATAGCCTTTTTACTTTTTTTTTTAAAATATATTTTTTAATGTTTTTTATTTATTTCTAGGAGAGAGAGAGAGAGAGACAGCGTGAGCAGAGGAGGGTCAGAGAGAGAGGGAGTCACAGACTGAAACAGGCTCCAGGCTCCGAGCTGGCAGTCAGCACAGAGCCCAACGCGGGGCCCGAACCCATGAACCGCAAGATCATGACCTAAGCGAAAATCGGACGCTTAACCGACTAAGCCATCCAGGCGCCCCTCCTTTTTACTTTTTTAAATCATTTTATTTTTAAGTAGTTTCATTACCCATTGGGGGGCTTAAACTCACAACCCAGAAATCAAGAGTTTCAGGTTCCACTGACTGAGCCAGCCAGGCACTCCCCAACTATAGTATTTTTAATGTTTTTTTTTTTTTTTTTTAAATTTCTTAGAGAGAGAGAGAGAGCGTGAGCAGGGGAGGGGCAGAGAGAGAGGGAGACACAGAATCTGAAGCAGGCTTCAGGCTCCGAGTTAGCTGTCAGCACAGAGTATAGTCTTTTTAAAGCAAAGTTCTGAATCTGTCAATCCAAATTCAGTGTGTATCTCTAAAATGAGAGAGCATTTTTATAAAACACAAGCCACTGTCACAGCTAATGAAATTAAAAAGAATTCTTCCACTATCCTATAATATCTAGTTCACAACCAAATTTCCCTAACCATCTAAGAAATGTCTCTTAAAAGTTAGTTTGTACCAGGGCGCCTGGGTGGCTCCGTCGGTTAAGTATCCGCCTCTTGATTTCCACTCAGGTCATGATCTCAGGGTTCGTGGGTTCGAGCCCCAAGTGGGCTCTACATTGACAGTGTGGCACATGCTTGGGATTCTGTCTTCTTCTCTGCCCCTCTCTGCTCATGATTAACTCTCAAACATAAATGAACATTTTTTAAAAATTAAAAAAATAAGGGGCGCCTGGGTGGCTCAGTCGGTTAAGCCTCTGACTTCAGCTCAGGTCATGATCTCACGGTTTGTGGGTTCAAGCCCTGCGTCGGGCTCTGTGGTGACAGCTAGCTCAAAACCTGGAGCCTGTTTCAGATTCTGTATCTCCCTCTCTCTCTGACCCTCCCCTGCTCATGCTGTCTCTCTCTTTCTCTCAGAAATAAATAAAACATTAAAAAGTTAAAAAAAATAATAGTTTGTACAAATTAGGACTCAAACTCCACGTGTTGCATTGGATTGCTCTGTCTCTTATGTTTTTGTAATGTAGAGCAGTCTTCCTTAACCCCGCCTCGTTTTCTTCTACCACCTCCCCCCCCCCCCCCCCCCCCCAGCCACTGACTGCTGAAGAAACCAGATTTTTCTTTAGGATGTCCTGCCTCTGGATACGGGTGATGGCTTCTGATGTGGTACCATTTTACTTGTTCGCATTTCACTGGTTAGATTTAGAAGTTAGATCTAGCACACTGATGAGATTTAATCTCAACTATTTTGGGCAGCGGTACTTTATAGATAATACGCTTTATCTCACATAGCATTCTCTTGGGAGGCACATGGTGTCCACTTGTTCTGTCGGGGATAGTGGGACTGATTCGTGGAATCAGGTGATGGGACCTGGCCTTCCACTGTCAAGTTCTCCACCCAACACTTTTTTCCTAATTGTTTCGGTATCCACTGAGGATTGTTGCTAGAATTCATTAGTGTTTGCAAAACAGTCTTTTATCTCCATGCTTCTTCCTACATTTTCTAACCTTTTCCTTTAATGTTTATTTATTTAGTTATTTTGAGAGAGGCAGAGAGAGCACAAGCAGGGGAGGAGCAGAGAGAGAAGGCAAGAGATTGAAGGGGGAGCAGACTGAAGCAGGGAGAGAGAGAGAATCCCAAATCCAAGCAGGATCTGCCCCGTCAGCGCAGAGCCTGACACAGGGCTTGAACTCATGAACCGTGAGGTCATGACTTGCACCAAAAGTCAAGAGTCGGACACATAACCAGCTGAGCCACCCAGGCACCCCTCCTTCCCACATTTATGAGCTGAGCATTTTTCTGCAAACGGGAACTTACCCTCACCAAGTAGGATGGTCTGTTTACTGTGAAAATGCAGTCTGTTCAGAGCAGCAGATCAAAATGCTTACTTCTTAAGAGAAACGGGTTAATAAAATAGTGTGCGTTTGTTTTCATGTTAAACACCGCCCCGTCCAAACTGAATGCCATCTGCGAGTAGGTCCGGCTGTGTACTGGCAGGCTGAGGGCCTGTGCTCCGTTCCTGCTTTCCAGCTGACCCCCCCTTGCCTGGCACCAGGGAACTTACCGGGGCTACCAGGTCCAGCTTCACGCAGTCCTGATGTCCCGAAGTTCTCCAGGTTTCTCGCGTAGCAATTCATGTATTAATGCCATTATTCACCCAGTGTTATTTGTCGTGCGTGCCTCAAGTTTACAGGAAGCAGCCAGTCACTGGTGGAGCCACAGCGTGGCTAAGGAGGAGTATGTGGTTAAGCCTGACCTGAATCCTCACCTGCTCCCCCTCGAGCCACCTGATATAAATGCTCAATAAATACATAGAGCGCAAATGATGCACAAAGCACCTTCCAGACAAGTCCTCCGGGCCTCATGTGCTTACTGATGCCCCCAACTCCCCCAGTAGAAATTCTGGAATTGCCACTGAATCTACTAACCTCTTTCCATAGAACAGCCCTTTATAGATGAAAATATGACAGCTGCTTTTTTCCTTGCCTCCTTTCCCGCCGGGAAACCTGATCTTCCCACCTCTGGCCTTTTGAACGTGTGGCACCTTGACGGGAGTCTGGCGTCCTGACAGTACAGAGCACTCGGTGTCACCACCTCCTTCACTCTAGCTTACCCCGCCCCCAGCAGCACAGAAACCGACTTTGGAAACTTTCAGTGCGTTTGCCTTGGCATTTCCTGCTCCTCCGAGCAGGAATGCTCATTTGCCTGGAAAGATCTAGACTGTTTCAGCATGGAGAAAGGGGAAAAAGAGGCAGGTTTTGAGGGTGTGGCAAAACAAGAATCAGAAAGCCAGGCTTTTGTCATGTGGGAAAGGATGTTCCAGATTTCTTAGTGCAATGGAAACGTCAGGTCAGTGGTGGAGAGAACTCAGAAGTGAAGAAAGGCCCCCACCACCGATGAAGGGGGGTAATTCTGTGGCCCCCAGCCCTGGAAGAGTGTGGAAAGGATGAAAGACACGGGCGGGGGAAGGGAGGTGTGTGGACACTCAGTAGCAAGGTCCAGACAGGCATGTACACAGGGCCTGGCAACCTGCCAGTATGGCCCTTAGATCAAACCCCTGCACTTTAGGGGACTCCAGTCCAAGACACCTCACAAGATGAGGAATTGGTGGGGCCCCCTTCTAGATGATGCTTCTGGTACCAGAGATCCAGGCCCTGCGTGGGTGTCTTCCCTGGGTCCTTTTTGGACTGTGCTATCTGGGTATGTACCTCCCAGGTCCAAGGTGTGATGGAAGGAAGCTTCTCATGGTGTGGGAGGGGGCCTGGGAGGAGGGGAAGAGGGTTGGTCACGGTCCGGGTACCCTGAGGAGGCCACAATGTCTAAATCTGAGCCTGACCTTCCAGGATCATGTTCCTCTGAGATGCTTGAGAGGGTGATGGGGGTGAGGTAAGGAGGCTGAGGACATGTGAGCAAAGACTGCCTGACTCAGACCGTGTGGCATATCAGATGGAGAGGGTACAGGTGGGCAAAGAGCTGCCCCCACACTCTCTGTAAGATGAGAAAGCTGGGACACCTAGTTGGCTTAGTCAGTAGAGTATGTGACTCTTAATCTTGAGATTGTGAGTTCAAGCCCATGTTAGGCACAAAGCTTACTTAAAATGAATGAATGAATGAATGAATGAATGAATGAATGAATGAGTGGAAAGCGATGCGTATTCTGTGGATCTCCCCAGTGACTGCAGAAAGCCACGGCTGGCCAACCAGCACACCAGGGAGAAGCTCTGGATTTCTGTTCTCAAGGCCAGCAACCACCGCTGCCCAATCATGGCCTAGGGTGGAAAATGAAGTTGATTATGGATGTGTGTTATTCACAGTTATTTGGTATGGCCTGATTATTTCCCCAAATCTGGCATTATTATATATATGTCAACCAGGAAGGTCATAATTCTCTAGTTTGATTTGTAACTCTTAAATATTTAGTCATGTGGTAACGGGGTGGCCTCTGTGGACCGGCTTCTGTGGGTACAGCCCAGGCTAAGAGGCTGCAGTCCTAGGAGAAACACGCCTAGTTTACCTCCAGAGACAGAGCTGTGGGCATATGGATCTAGGGCGGGCCCGACAGCCAAGAGGCCATGTGTTGGGACTGTGCCATCAGAAAGGCCACGCTAGACTGGCAGGCACCTCAGGAGATGCCAGCAGAGGGGCCAGATCAGAGCAGCAACCTGCAAAAGAGACCCATCAACCACCAGGAGGCATATATATCCAAGAGGGCAAGGAGCCAGGAGCCGGAGATACTACCAGGGACGTGAGCAAAGACTGAAACCATTTGTTGCCCATTTAAAAGGCCCTGCTCCCTGACCTGCCCTACCCCGAGAGCCAGAGTGATTGGCAAATGAAAACTAGGTCCCTTTGAGAGACTGAAGGTGTTCTTTGCATATCTGAACATTAACGTTTGCAACTCTATTACTGCAGACAAAGACAGTATCACCTTTTCTGGGGCGGGAGGGAAGATCCCGTTGTTGAAACAGGCTGTGGTTATCGTGGACTAACCCCCCTAGCTTTCTAATATTTACATTTGCAAATGCTTATGGGGTTCTCATTTGCCTCTCCTGCCCAAGCTGCCTTTTCTACATCCGCGATTGGCTCTCCAATTTGACCTTGCATCACAGCCACTGAGAGGGCTTGTTAAAACAGAGGGCTGGTCCTCTGACGCCCCCACCCCCATTTCTGACTCAGTAGGTCTCGAGTAGGGCTGGAGAATTTGCATTTCTAAAAATTCCCAGATGATGTCAATGCTCTAGCCTGCAGACCACACACAGTTTGAAAACTATTGTCGTAAGCCTACGTTAATGGAGAGACATTATTCTGATTTCACTCTTTCAGGCATGAAATGATTAGCATGGACTCATACAGCACCAATCAACCTCCCCCAAACTTAGCAAGTCTTGTTTTCTACACGTATTTATCAACAAGGGAACACCAAAAAACTTTTTTGTATGCAGAACGGAAAAACTTTAAGACTGATAATATCCAGTGCTGCAGAAGATATGAGGAAAGATGTGCTCCAATATTCTGTTAGTGACAGAATATAGTTGGAGACCGTTTTTGGATGGCAATTTAACAGTAACTACCAACACTCTTTTTTTTGTTTGTTTGTTTTGGTGCTGAAACCTGGGAACTACCAATACCTTTGAAGTACAAGTCCTTTAATCCAGAAATTTCCTGCTAGGAACCCCACAGAAATATGATGTTCACAGAAGCACTTGTAAGTTGGAAATAACCCAATGTCCCTTAATGAGAGACAGTAAAATCAGTACCAAGACTCATAAAAGCAAAAGGTATTACTTGAACGATTCTTCTTCTCTGCATATTTCTAGAATTTAAGCACTGAATGATTTTTTGCATCGTGTTCTATAGCAAAGAAGGTACTCTGAGGCAGAATATCGCTTGTGGATATTCCAGGGTGGAAGTTAGCTGCTGAAATCCAAATGCAAGATGAAAGCCCATTAACATTTGAGTAAGCTACTTTTGTGCTTTATCAAATCGATTCTTTCAGTGATCATTTTCTTCCAGTCCGCAGGGACTTCACAAAAGCCCTCCCCATCTCCCTGACTTGCTCATCTAGGATTACATGAAAGGAAAAGTGGCTTGGACTTCCTCCAGTGAATTTTACATGCCTTTCATGTTCCCACAGACACCTTTTAAAAACGTTTGAAATGTTTAGAGATTCCTAATAGGTTGTGGGCTAAGTGTGAAAAAGCCCTGTGTACCCATAATGCACGGTCTATGTCAATGACATAGACCCGCCGGACATTATCAGTCAACTCAGGAAATCCCACATACGCTTTTAATGGCGACCCTTAATTTAGTCAAAGCCATGAGTCTCAGTGAAAAGTTAGTAGAACTGAAGATCCAGAGTGGTGCCTGGGGGGCTCAGTCAGTTAAGCATCCGACTTCAGCACAGGTCATGATCTCACAGTTCGTGGGTTCGAGCCCAGCATCAGGCTCTGTGCTGACAGCTCAGAGCCTGGGGCCTGCTTCAGATTCTGTATCTCCCCCTCTCTCTGCCCCTCCCCTGCTTGTGCTCTGTCTCACTCTCAAAAATAAAATGTTAAAGGGGCGCCTGGGTGGCTTAGTCGGTTAAGCGTCCGACTTTCGCTTAGGTCATGATCTCGCGGTTCGTGGGTTCGAGCCCCGCGTCGGGCTCTGTGCTGACTGCCAGCTCAGAGCCTGGAGCCTGTTTCAGTCTGTGACTCCCTCTCTCTCTGACCCTCCCCTGTTCAGGCTGTCTCTCTCTCTCTCCTAGAAATAAATAAAAATATTAAAAAAAAATAAATAAATAAAATGTTAAAAAAAAAAAAGAACTGAAAATCTAGAAAAATGTGAAGAATGGCAAGAAGAGAAATACGTCAAAGAAGTGCTATGGTCAAAGAAAAGCCCTATCCTGGAGATAGAAAGTATGTGTTTTATTCTGGGTACAGAACCATCACAAACTTTTCTATTAGAAAACAGATACATCTTTGTCTGTCTTGCATATCTGTATTTATATATACACATACACAATATGTTCTAGAGATCTGTTCCTATGTAAGAATATGGTTGGTACTGGAGCACCTGGGTGGCTCAGTCGGTTAGGCATCCGACTCTTGGTTTTGGCTCAAGTCATGATCTCACGGTTTGTGAGTTCGAGCCTCACATCTGCCTGGGATTCTCACTCTACCTCTCTCTCTGCCTCTGATCCCTCTCAAAATAAATAAAACTTAAAAAAATTAAAAAAAAAAAGAATATGGTACATACATGTTCTTGAGTTCCTTGGTCTTTGGGCCTCAGATTTACATGTAAAATGAGGGGAAGAACTGAGCCTCTATGATCGTTTTCAATGCCACAATTCTGAGTTACAAGATGGTATTTTACTACCAGAAGATAATTTTCTGATAGTTAAAATCCCAGCGTCAAGGTACAAGTGTACTCCAGTATGATCTTCAAAAACAAGGTCTTTTTCACAAAAGCCATCAGAATTTAAAATGCGCACAGTCTTTGCCCCTGACATTCCACATCTTTAAGCTTAAAGATGTAGTGCCTGGAAGGGTGCAAGGAGAGGGTCCCTAGGTGGCTCAGTCAGTTAAGCATCCAACTCTTGATTTTGGCTCAGGTGATGATCTCGTGGTTCAGGAGTTCGAGCCCTGTGTCAAGCTCTGAGCTATCAGCAGAGCCTGAAGCCTGCTTCCTTCACATTCTGTCTCCCTCTCTCCTTGTTCCTCCCCCACTCATGCTAGGTCTGTCTCAAAAATAAATAAACATTAAAAAAAATTTTTTTAATGTTTTATTTCTAGGAGAGAGAGAGAGACAGCGTGAGCAGGGGAGGGTCAGAGAGAGAGGGAGTCACAGACTGAAACAGGCTCCAGGCTCTGAGCTGGCAGTCAGCACAGAGCCCCACGCGGGGCTCGAACCCACGAACCGCGAGATCATGACCTAAGCGAAAGTCGGACGCTTAACCGACTAAGCCACCCAGGCGCCCCTAAAAAATTTTTAAAAATAAAAATTCATCTTCTTAGGGGGCCTGGTTGGCTCATTCAGTAGAGGGTGCAACTCTTGAATTTGGGTGTGAGTTCAAGCCCCACATTAGGTGTAGAGATTACTTAAAAAAAAATGTAAGTTCATCTTCTCATGGATTTGAGATGCTGCTTTTATTGTATGCTACCACTGGGTCTATTCCTGGAATTTCTCTTCTGTCCCACTGGACTGCCAATTTATGGGCTGATACCAAACTTAATTAGGGAGGATTTTAAAGTGTTTTCATGTCTGGTAGGGCTAGTTCCCTCTTGTTCTTTTCAGTTTCCATAGCTTTTCTTGTATGTTCTCTCAGATAGAAGCAAACATAATTTTCATTGGGAGAAAAGCATGTTTCATGTTGTTTTCCTAAGAATAGGATCCATCTTTTCAATTGTTAACATCTAATTTTCTATCAAGAGTTTTTTTTTTTTTAAGTTTTCCTTAATGGGGCGCCTGGCTGGCTTGCTCAGGAGAGCATGTGATCTCAGGGTCGTAAGTTTGAGCCCATGTTGGGCTTAGAGATTCCCCCCCAAATAAATAAATAAACTTTAAAAAAAAGTTGACGTGTTTCTTTTTCTCTTTTATAAAAGGGATCTTCAAGTGCATCTTCAAACTAGTTCAGGTTTGTATATGTATGAAGTCTTTTATCCTTTTTAGTAAACATTTTTATTGAACTGTAATTATATATACAGAAAAGTGCACACACCGTAAGTGTACATATCATAAAGTGAACGCACTCATGTAACCAGCACCTGATCGTGAAATAGAACGTTGCCGGCACCATAGAGGCTGCCTCGTACTCCTCCAGGCCTTGTTGAGCTAAAGAAGTCAGGTGAAAAATAATGTATATGATTCCACTTATATAACACTTAAAAACAGACACAACTACTTGTTGGTGATTTAAGTCATGATAGTGCTTACCTTTGACGGGTGGGGGGGGGGAGGGTAGTGACTGAAAGGGGATGCTGATTTTTGACACCCATAGGTAAGTTTTGCCTGCTTTCAACTTCATTTAAATGGAATCAGAGTTAGATACACTCCTTTGACTCTGGTGAATGCTGAAACTTACATATATGCATAAGATTTGAATGTATATTTGTATGTAATTGCTACTTCACTAAGTTCTCTTAGAGTATTTCACCAAACTTCCTTGAGTTTTTCAGATACGTGTATCTGCAAATACTTCTTTTCCATGAAATTCACATGGCTTTTCTTCTGTCAAACTTCACTGGCTAAAATCGACACAATGCAGAGAGAGAGGGGCACATCTTGTTCTTGACGTTAAGTGGAAAGCCTCTTTCGTTTTGACATTGATGCTGTCTTTTGGGCAGAGGTACAATGTTAATGAATTACTCATCCATTTCTGTTTATTGAGTACATTCGCCATGAATTGAATGCTCAATTCTGTCAAATGCGTTTCCTGAAAAATGGAGAAAAAAATGATTTTCTCCTTACCTCTTTTAATACAATGAATAGTAATAGTCTACTATTGAATTTCCCTCACATTCCTGTAATAAACCCAATTTTGTCATGATTTATTAACTCCTGCCAAGTGTTTTTGGGTTGTTTGCTAATACACTTTTAAAGTTTTTGCATTGATATTTGTGAGTGGTCTCTGATTTTGTCTTTGGTATGGTCTTTTTTCAAGTTTTGGAAACAATGCTATTATATTGGCTTTACAGCAAAATGAATTTAGAAGTCTTTAAGAAATTTTTTTGGCACTTTGAGTTTCAAGATTCTTTTTCCAGCTTCTGGGATTGTATAAATCATGATTATTTAATCTTCAGGGTTTGGTAGAAATCACTTGAAACAATCAAGATCTGACACTTAACTCTGTTAGTTTCCTCTATGATAAATGATTTGTTTTAAATTTCTCTATCTAAGAGGGTAAATCCTGGCATTTCAATTTGCATTTTTGTAAAAAAAAAAAAAGGTTATTCTTCTGAATATATAGAATTATTTAAAGTACTCTTATAATTTTGAAAATTTTCCTGTTTTATGGTTATTTCTCCCATATCATTTCAACCTGTGTATTTCTGCATGCCTCCTCTGTTCTTGAATAAGTTAGCTGGTGATTTGCATAATTCTCCTCTCTCCCGTTTTACAAATTGCTTACTTCTGTTTTCTTGTGGTTTGCTTTTCTTCTCCAAGTTTTTAAGATTTGGTTAATTTTCAGCTTCTCCCATTTTTCATGACACCGTTCCTAACTACTATAAATTTCCTGTCCTAACTGCTTTTTAAAAGCATATTTTCATCAGCCTCGTGGTCATGTCTTTCTGGTGTGCTTTCCCTGTTTATTCTGATTTCTTCTGTCGATGCGATTTGTGGTCCTTCTCACGGTTTTTGTCGTTTGACGTTTTCCTGTACTTTTTAGGAGGGAGGAGTGCTCTGGGAGTTTTCTTAGCTCCTCTCCTAAAGCTTCTTGTTCATTCTCAGAAAGTCATCGACACGACGTCGCCACGGGCCTTCCCGCTCCACGCTTTCCTGGCCTTTCTCTTCTCCTGGTCCTACCAGGCCTGTCCTGTCCGGCTGAAACTCTACTTCTGGCCGTTTCTCCCCGTGTCGTCAGTTCCGAGAGACAACAGCCCCGGGCCCAGCTGACCACGCTGCTGGAACGCCCCCCAGCGGATGGAACCTGCAGGAGCCTGCCGGGTCTCCGCAGGCCCCGGTGACGGGCCCCCCGCCAGGCCACGGAGAAACTGGGCCGTCAGCGAACAGCTGCCTGCTTTCCTGGTCCCCCACACAGATGCCGAAACTATGTCGGTCAGTGGTCGGTCCTTCCTCGCTTGCCTCAAGTTTGAGGTTCATGGGGACGGACAACTGTCATCAAGTTTTGTAGAACGGGTCTGGGGCTATCCTGGTTACCTTATGCTAAGGCTCAGAACGTACACTATTGCGGTCATCTTCCCCAAACTGAACCCCTGTGAGATCTCTATTACAGAAGAGATTTTAATAACAATCATTTCATGATGGTTATCACGGAAATTATAATTAGAAATTTACTGTATTTCAGGTACTATGCCAAGGGCTTTATACGCATTATCTCATTTAGTCGTTCAATCACCTCAGGAGTTAGTTCTCCCGCCCCCACCCTGATTTTATTGAAGGGGAAGTTAGGGTCCAAGATCACACTGCTGAACTGGCAGATCTGGGATTTAAACCTAAGTCACTGCACTCCAGATTACCTCCTTACTAAACTGACTATCAAATATTGTCAGGTCCAACCATTTCCAAACTATGTACCATTGTAAGCAAAACCTCAATGTGAGCTGAAATTAAATAATAATTATTTAAAGATCTGATAGATATATATATATGTATATATAGACACACGCACACACAGTATAGGTCAAATCTAAAAGCAGTGCAGAGGATGAATAGGTTGAACTGTGCTGTATGATCTGATTACTCTTGATCTCCTGCAGATGCTCAAAACAAAGCTTCTACTAACTTCTGGAGAATACCATACTGAGGGCAGGGGCAGAACACAGGGAACAGTTGCTGTGGACCTCCTCTTTTCCTGCTCGTTACCAGACCACTGCCGAAGAACAAGGCATACACGTGAAATATTACTTATCACTTAGTTTATATTGTTCTTGTAAATAACTATTTAGAAACAGGAGTACTTTCTCTTCAGGGTCACTGGCGTGTTTCAGTCGCTAGGCTGTTGTGGAAGGTGAACACTTCCTGGGCCCCTTTTAGGAAGGGGCCTTCCTAAAAAGGCCCCTCACACATGTACCATTCAGAATCATAATGTAATTTTTAATATTATGCTATTAAATTATACAAGGAATTAGGAGAGGTTTCTTAATAGTTTTATGAAATACTTTTAAACTTGAACTTCCCTCTCCTTTACAAATACGGTTACTATTATTACGAACTTTCCCACCTTCTAACCACTAATGGCAATTCAGGAAAAACAATCAGGGCTTTTTATAATAGTTCTAAAGCCATTTCACATATGCTATTTTAACTCCTAACGTCTAGGAAGTGACTTCGTTTAAGATAGGGATTTTTTAATTTGCCAGGATTTAAATAGAAGCAACTGAAATGACTCGTCAAAAGATAACATCTGTTGCTAAGCTTGTATTTTCCCCACAATCAGAAAATGAATTATTTCTAATGAAGAAAATAATAAAGTTGACTTTGGCAAGATAAGGTTTAAGACTAAGCATGCCAACTACAAATGAATCATTTCTTCAAGCACATACCAGATTTTCCTTCAGAAGGTCCATTATTTAAGGGTATTTCCCCCTCCAATTTAGGAAATAAATTAAAATTTAAATATTTTAATTCCTGAACAGTAATGCTAGTAATTTAGTTTTTGTATTGATAGTTGTAGAATAACTCAACATTTATTATCACCAGCTCCTTGAGCGAAGAGCTCTCCATTTCAGTACTTGCCTCACATCTCTGAACGTCATTCAACAACAGTGATGGAAGTGATTTATTTGATAAACTTGTCACAAATGAAGATGAGTAATTATACCATTTCCTTTACAATTAGGTAGTTCAAAGAATGAAGAAAACAAAGCCGAAAGAATAAAAGTGAAATCCCAGTCCTTAGCCCCTAAACAGAACATTTCCCTTCCAATAACCTGAAAATATAAAAATATAAATGACCACGTATGGAGCTGCACCATTAAATTTACTTTAGTGGTTCTGGTTTTTTACTGAGATTTTTACTTATTTGCTTTGAAAAAATTAGAAAACTGTCAGTTTGAAATCAGAATCACTAACACACTAGAGTCAACAAACTAAAAAAAAAATCCAAATGGCTAAAAATAACTCTGTTATAAAAGTACAATTTACAACATCACATAGTTCAGAAAAATAAACAAAACCACTGAATATCTTTCCTTTTTGAATGACTGTTTTCTCCCCAGAAAGAAAAAGCAACTAATGAACTTAAAATCAAACGTAACTGTTATTCACCCCAGCAACATCTAAGTAAGTGACCCAGACAAGCACAAAACCTTCTCATCCACAATCACATAAAATTTTCCTTTAGTTACATAATAGTCTTCTTAAATCAATGTCCACTTAGAAAATTACTGTATTAGTTAAGCATATTCATCATTGCTATGAAGTTAATTTCATTTATATAGGCCACGTCAGCTTAACTGGCACAATTTACTTCATAAGACAAAATAAGTCATTGTTCTTTTTAAAAATTACGGAATCATCTGTTTTCAAAGAAGAATCCTAGATACTTAATTCATTAAAGCAATTTTCTACCGTCAGCTGTCAAGCTTTTTAAATGATCACTAAGTGTTCCCCGCAGATTATCAGTGCTCGGTGAACTGTAAACCTGTTCTCAGGATTTGTGTCCATTTTACAGTATGATACAATTCGTACTGAAGAGTTTTTTAAAAAGATAACCTACGTACATACAGTTAATTTGCCCGAAGAACTTCTTAGAAATTCAGTATAAACATTTAAGAACCACAACAGAGTCCACTGTGGTTCAAACTTCCACAAAGATTTCCTTGAAACCCAGGACAAAGGTTACTGGTTCAAGACCATATTCCAAAGTGACATCGGCACGCAATTTGATTGTGAGACTCTACCTCTTAAAAAAAGAGCACACTTGGTTATACATGGCTTTTAACCTTGAGCTACAGTTACGCTACAAACCCCCCTCCCCGCCCTCCCCTGCTAAAGGAAGTCAGTCACGTGGAGATGTGCACATTCTCAGAACACTGTGCCGAGTCCTTGCTTTTCCAGCTCTGATGGAGATCTCGAAGGCGTTCAGAAGTCCGTGTGCTTACATTCAGGGCAGGATGAACTTTACAAATTCCACTTTCGTCCATTAGTGACAGGCCACAGATCCCAAAGTATGCATGCAAAGCATCTGAAAACGAGGTATTTTTTTTTTTAAATCACAACGGGCACTCTTATTTGTATATGCTGCAAAGTATTATAGCGACATAGCTATGAGCCCATCACATTACGATTACATTTAGAAAAAAATGCAGTTTTTGAAACATTTGCTTTCTCAATCTCTGAAAACACCAATTTAAAAAAATGATCAAAATCAGGTGTTTTAGTCAAGAAGGTATCAACAACAAAGGAAAAGAGTTCTCAGAGGAAGAGGCGACACTCCCGACATTCTCTGTGTCAAGAACCCAAGGAGAGGAGCAGTGCTCCATGCCCTCCACTCAGTGGGTGGTCCCCTTCTGCTGACTAAGGAAAACAGAAACAAGGGCCTTTGACTCTATCATAAAGGGGAAAATTCTCCTTAAAAATGAAAGCAAATCTCTGACTGTAAGTAGATGTACCCCTTCCCACGAGGTTGTACCTCTGACATTTCCTAAACCGGTACTGTCTCAATACTGTGTTCGGTGGAAGAAGCCTAAACAAAATAATCCGTTCTGGAATGCTGTTCCGTATTCAGTTTTCCTATTTAGGGGAATGTCAGTCATTCAAAAAATGTCTGACCTGACAGTGAAAACAAACTCACACTCTATGTAGCTATAAATACCATAACCTTTTTTTTATACCAGCCTCACTACTGTTGCCCGTCTTTAAGGGGGCGCTGACCCTCTTCCATTCATGTGGCTGCTGAAATCACATGGCTATTGCCTGCTGGACAGCCTTACATGGACCCCGAAGAGCTCAGAGCTCTGCAGTTATGGGAATACTACACCAGATTGTGTAGCTGTCAAGGATTTACTGGCCATCATTTACAGCCTCAAGAGCTGCTCAAGTTCAAAACACCTTACAGACTCACACTTTTCTCAAAAGAATTAAAGAGCATGTTTTACTTATGTATCATTTACTTTTCAAAACAGGAATGACAGCTGTGCTCATTCAATGTTATCGGTGAAAAAGTTATTTTACTAACGGAGGCCTATGCCAATCTTCTTTAATGTCTTTTCAGAGACTGCTTAGCTTTCTTCTGGCTCACTTTTCTCTAATTTTCAGACCACAAAAAATAAATCTGATTTCCTCTGTTCTATTTACTTTTCCTTGTAGTTATGCTAAAAACTTGTCTAGAAATGAAGAAACTTTTATTGTCTAGAAATGAGGAAACTTTTCTAGAAAAAAATGCAACTGGAAGAGAAACAAAATCCACCCAGAGTAACATAACATAGGATCTATTTACCACATAATGTAAAAATAAAACATTTAAAAATAAAACATTTTTTTCTCAAAAAGATTTTTCTAAAAGCCAATGAATAAGAACTTAATTGTTTCAAACCTCAAAAAATTTTTTTTCAACTTCCTAATCTGTATGTGTATTAAAGCATGTCACATGCTGAAATATATAGTTTCTTCATAATATAAGTTTATCATTTTCTTCTGTAAATATATGTAAAACTGTTTTGTGTCAAATCTCCTACTAAATTTACTAGAATCAAGAATAAGTTAATTTTTAAAGACTTGTAAAAGTGATTTTCTTAAAGGCTCTGTGAAATAGGTCTTTCAAATAAATTCAATTTATTATATAAAGACTTTCTATGCTTTGCACTGTAGAAGTTCTGAAGACATTTTAGCATATCTGTACAAAGTATTAAATCCAAGTATTTACAGAAATGTTAAAGTTTGCAACTGATTGCTAGAAAAAAGCTTCAAGAATTTTCTTTTAAAAATCCATTGTAAATACTCAAAATGTTAATTCAAATAGGTTTATGGATAAAATGCTTTCCAGGGCACCTGGGGGGTTCAGGCAGTTAAACGTCTTTTGATTTCAGCTCAGGTCATGATCTCATGGTTCGTGGGATCGAGCCCCACATTGGGCTCTGCGCCAACAGCAGGAAGCCTGCTTGGGATTTTCTCTTCCTCTCTCTCTGCCCCTCCCCCTGCTTGTGCACACTCTCTCAAAATAAAGAAACATTTAATGGGGGGAAAAATGCTTTCCAAGACCCTGCCATTTCCCTATTCCCACTTGTTAAAATAGTACATTATTTGTCAAAATAGTGCAAGCTGAGATGAAAAACAATGGCAGCAAGACAATTCTGTTTACTTGAGATAATACTGTTAACATATTTATAGCTATGGTTACAGATACTAAATTGTTGTAAAGTTTATTTTGAGAGAGAGAGCATGTACAACTACGCAGGGGAGGGGCTGAGGGAGAGGGAGAGGACCCCAAGCAGAGCCCACGACCATGAGATCATGACATGAGCCAATCAATATCAAGAGTCGAACACTTAACCGACTGAGCCACACAGATACCAAACAACTGAGCCCCGACAGACATCAAAGTTTAAAAATATTATTTCCCTTTAGAAAAAAACAACAAATAAAAGAACTCACACAACCTAGCAGGAAAAAAAGACAACCAATTAACTTAACTGAAAAATGGGCAGAGCATCTGAATAGCTATTTGTCCAAAGAAGATATATAAAAGGCCAGCCAATGCTCAACATCAGTGACCATCAGGGAAATGCAAATTAAGCCACAGTGTCATGTGCCTACCGGTAGAGTAGCCTTCATCAGATAGGCAGAAGATAACGAACGTGGCTGTGCATGTGGAGAAAGAGGAGCCCTCCTCCCACCATTGCTGGTGGGAATGTAAATTGGTGCAGCCACAGAACAGTTATGGAAGATCCTCAAACGATTAAAAACAGAACTACCACACGACCCAGTAATTCTACTCACCGGAGTATACACAGAGGAAATGAAAAGAACTTAGTATCTACATCCCCATGTACACACGGCAGAATTATTTACAGTAGCCAAGATATGGAAACAGCTTAACACCCCACTAAAGGATGGACTAGTAAAGAACTTGCGGCCTATACATCGTGAAATCTGATTCAGCCATAATGAACGAGGAAATCCGACCATGTGCGACAACATCGATGGACCCTGAAGGTGTAATGCTAAGTGAAATAAGCCAGAAAACGACAAATACTGTACGATCTCACTTCTGTGTGGAATCTAAAAAACTAAAAGAAGAAACCAAACTCCTAGAGAAAACACATTGGACTGTGCTTACCAGAGGTGGGGCTGAGGGGCTTTGGAGGAAGGTGGTGAAGAGGCACAAACAGCCAGCAGTGACTAAGTAGTGGGGATGTAACGTAGAACACGAGCACTACAGCCAACGCGGCTGGACGATGTACAGGAAATGTGTTAGGGTAGTTAATCCTAACAGTTCTCCTCACAAAAATAAACTCTTTGCCTTTATTATTTTCTTCTTTTCTTTTTTGTATCTACAGGAGGAGGTGGGTGCTAGCTGAACCCATTCTGGTAATCATTTCACGAAAATGTAAATCAAATCATCATGCTGTATGTCTTAAACTCACACAGTGATGCATGTCAATTATTTCTCAATAGAACTGGAAAAAATATTCTTCTGCTTTAGAAATTAAAAGCACTGTACAGTTTTTAAAAAGAAGCATATTTTGGGGGCGCCTGGGTGGCTCAGTCAGTTGAGTGTCTAACTCTTGATTATGGCTCAGGTTATGATCTCAGAGTTCATGAGTGTGGACCCTGTGTTGGGCTCTGCTTGGGATTTCTCTCTCTCTCAAAAATAAACTTAAAAAAAAATGAAGCATATTTTGCATGAAAATACAGGTAAGAAAGAATGTAAGAAATCTGTCTGCTTACTTCAGGTACAAAAGTCTGATTTCATAAGCCCCATATTTATTACTTTCATTCAAGTACATATTCTGACTAGAGCAGTTCTGTGACAGGAGAGGAGTTGAAGAGGTTCTAAACTAATAATAAAAACCGTGATTCTACTGCAAGTCTATAAAAAACAATCATTCCTTGTGTCTAGTTCATATATTTATAGCTAATATTTTATTAACTTGCTTATCCATAATGCTCTGAATCATTTATAACACTTTCAAACAGATTTTGGGGGAAGCTGTCAATGGAGTAGATTTGCTACAGGTGAAAACATAATGGGGAGGGACAGGCAGCCTGCAGAGTGATGCTAGAGGTGGGAGAGGAGCCAGATCTCAGGAGGGCCCCGGCCCTTGCGGGCCACGTGGGGGAACCCACTCAGGGAGCTGAGGGTCTTTGAATGATTTCAATGGATTTAAGAGACGAGTTCACATTAGACGTTCTCTACCTGTTTTTTAAATATATATACTGATGTCTACATTTTTTATTCTTTTTTTGTGTGTGTTTATTTTTGAGAGAGAGACACACACACACACACACAGAGAATCCGAAGCAGGCTCTGGGCTCTAAGCTGTCAGCACAGAGCCCGGTGCAGGGCGAGATCATGACATGAGCCAAAGTCAGACGCTTAACTGACTGTGCCACCCGAGTGCCCTGCTCTTAACCTTTCTGTATCCAAGATGTCTTGAGAGTCTGAAGAAAGCTTTGGCCTTTCTCCCGTCATTTAAGCACAATGCACACACACACGCCCACACAGTGTCAGTGTGAGGGGGACTAGACGAGAAGCAGGAAGACTACGATAAGAAGACTGCTGGAGAACTGCAGGCCTGAACCTGGCCCTGGGCCATTCAAGTTTTGGGGCAGGGAGGAGCACAGAGACCAGGAGGAGTGGGCAGGCTGTTTCGTATCAGAGTATGTGGCTTGGAATGAAGTCTGTCTAGGTTTGGGAAATGGCAGAATTATCTACATTTTTAGATAATTCTAAAATTATCTAAATTTTATAATTTAGATTATAAAATATTATCTATTATTAGATAATGACATAATAAAAAAATGTCATTAATAAATATTTTTCATTATTTCTAAAGAACCCATTTGAAAGTACAGTTGACGCCTGAACAACATAGCAGTTACGGCCACTGACATCCTGTACGGTCAGAACTCCACAAAGAACTTGGACTCTCCCAAAAGTTAGCTACTGACAGCCCACTGTTGACAGGAAAGCTTACAGGTAACAGGGTCAAACAACACATACTCTGTATGTCCCATATATTATATACTGTGTTCTTCCGATAAAGGAAGCTAAAGAAAAGGAAATGTTATTAAGAAAGTAACAAAAAGGGGAGCACCTAGGTGGCTCAGTCGGTTGAGCGTCCAGCTCAGGTCATGTTCTCACGGTCGTGGGACTGAGCCCCGAGTCAGCCTCTTCACTGAGTGGAACCCACTTGGGATTCTCCCCCCACCTCCCTGCCCTAGTCCCTCCCCTGCTTGCTCTCGCATGCACATGCTCTCTCAAAATACACTTTAATAATAATAATAATAATAAAGAGAAAATACATTTACAATACTGTACAATATTTATTTTAAAAAATCCATTTATAAGTGGACAGGTGCAGTTCCAACCCATGTGGTTCAAGGATCAACTATACTCACTATGTACAAGAATCTTTCTGTTCTTTACGTCTTTATCATTCCTGAGTTTGGAAAACAAGATCATATTGTCTGCATCTCTTGAGTTTTAGACAACGAATGGTAAGAGTTCAGAAGCAAAGTATTCTTTCAAAAAAAATTACCTGAATCTGCTGAAATTCAGAGAACAACAGTTTGGACAGTGAGGGACACCTATCTTTAGGATTAGAGATTTCTGATTTAATGGCTTCTGAACAGAGTAAGGACCAGTTCCCCTCTGGATTTAGCAACTGATCCAACTTAGCTCTAGTAGCAGCTAGATTCTGCTCGGACCAAATGATTCTCTGGTTTGGACAGGGCCCATTCAGACCACTTGCCTTATTGCCTCAAATGAAAGAAAACTTAGGTTAAGTGAAATACATGGAAAATAAGACAAATGATACCTATACATCTCGATAATCCAACCTTTCCTTTATGCTCTTCAACATGGTAAATTTTCACCCAAACTTAAACAAATATACCTTTTTACAAACAATACGTATTATGTAAGTTTGCGACTATGGCTAAATTTTCTATCTTAGGCCCTTTCTGACAAAGATACCTGCAGATCTCTCTACTCAAGAAATAAGCAAAAGTAAAGTTATCCTAGAGTCATATAAAAAGTAAATTACCTGGATGACTATCTGGCCACTTGGCAAATCCCCCCACGAGGCGATCTTGAGTTGATAAGATGTAATTTCTATTTTTCTCAAAGTTAGTGTACTGAAAAATTTTCAGAAGCTGAAATGACAGGACAAAGATAAATTTACTGCATGAAACTTCCATAGTGACCTGTGGCTCAATTTTCAGATACACATCAATTAAATATGTTTTTGTTTAGCTAAGGCTCTTAAAGCAAGCTTCTGGAGACTGGAGCACTTAGAATCAGTCAACCGCATTATCATTTCTATCATCTGATCACAACCACTTTACTTTCCTTGACCTACTCAGGATTTACATCTTCTGAACCACACCCAACTAATCCCCCTGCATCACATTTAGCTAGGCTGAAAACACAACTTTCCCAATTCAACTTGATCAGTCATTTAAAAATTTTTTTAATGTTTATTTAGTTTTGAGAGATAGAGAGAGGGAGAGGGAGAGAGGGAGAGGGAAAGAGAGGAAGGGCAGAGAGACAGGGCGCGAAGAGAGGGGGGACAAGCAGGCTGTATGCTGACAGCAGCAAGCCCAATGTGGGGCTTGAACCCATGAACCACGAGATTATGATGCACACAAAGGTAGATTCTCAACGGACTGAGCCACCCAAGTGCCCCTTAATCAGTCATCTTAGAAAGTGCAATTTTATGTACCCATATTTTAATTCTTATGACAGGTTTTTACAATTTTTATCGTAGGCTCTTAGTTACAAAGCAGTCGTAACTGAAACCAAAAATATTTCAGAAAAGAGCAACAGAAATTATTAACCAGATGCTAAGAGCAGTTTTATTTGAGAATAGTAAAAAAAAAATATAGCTCTGTAATCAGGAAGTATAATGTTAGCATCAGAAAATATGTAGCTTTAAGACTGAGGACATGTATTTGTGTTCTCTTTCAAGATCCCATTACATAGAAAGAAAAATGAAAGATAAATTAAACCGTGAATGGGGGTGGGGATAAAGCAGTAGCAAGAGAGTTCCAACAACTTCTGTAAGACACAAAGCAGTTGAAAGTATGTCAATAAATCAAAGAGAGCCATAGAAGATATTCGTGAGTAAAAGTAAAGACACATTATTTCCCCAAAAAGAAAAATAAAGCCTAAAACAATTATGATACAAATAAGAAACATACTTATTCACCCATTTTTAGAATCCACCAACTAGGGCTGGGTGGCTAGGCTCGCTTAACGTCAGACTTCAGCTCAGCTCCCAATCTCACAGTTGGGGAGTTGGAGCCCCACATCGGGCTGGGCTCATTGCGGTCAGCACAGAGGCCACTGCGGATCCTCTGCCCCCCTCTTTCTATGCTTCCCACATGAATGCTTGCACGTGCTCGTGCACATGTTCTCTCTCAAAAACAAACGTGTTAAAAAAGGAATCTACCAGCTAGAAACATTTTCCATCAAGTGGCATATGGGTCATTACATAAAAAGAAGAAACTATATAATCTCAACACTGTACTTGAGGGATGAGCACTGGGTATTATATGGAAACCAACTTGACAATAAACTATTAAAAAAAACCCTACTGTACTTGGTTCAGCAATAAACCATATTTACATGATCAAAGTAAGTGCTGATTCTTGGTTTTCAAATTTTATTTTACTTTTTAAAAAGTTTATTTATTTATTTTGAGAAAGAGAGAGGCAGAGAGACAGAGAATCCCAAGCAGGCTCCATGCTGTCAGTGCAAGGGCTCCACATGGGGGCTCAAACCCATGAACCATGAGATCATGACTTGAGCTGAAATCAAGAGTTGGGGACATTGAACAGACTGAGCCACCCACTGGTCCCTTGGTTTTCAAATTTTAGAATCAACCTACAGGCAAAACATAAAATATGTGATTACTGTTGCTGAATAAAGTACATTACTTGACACTATAAAAATAAAGGTAGTATGCAAGAATTAGAAGGTGGAAGAGGGAAAGGTTCAGAACTAAAAAATAAATGACCAGTAACAATTTGTTTGAAAAAAAGAAGGCTAAATCTTCATTTTTCATAGTCAGGAATCAAAGATAGTACTAAAGAGAAGTCCAGAAATCAGTTAAAAGTTATGGTGATATCCATAAGAATTAAAAAGTTAAAGATGTTTAAAAATAGTTGCTTTCAGAAAGTTGTCAAAGACTACACCAAGGTCATATCTAAAAGACTTAAGAGCCAACATGAAGGGGCTTAAACTGGCTAAAATGGGACAATCTGAGCATCAAAAAGAACAACATAATAGATTAAAATATAAAATATGTTGGAGAGGCTCAGTGGGTTGAACATCCTACTCTTGATTTCCGCTCAGGTCATGACCCCAGGGTTGTGGGATCGAGCACCACATCAGGCTTTGTGCTGAGTGTTGAGCCTACTTGGGATTCTCTTTCTCCCCCCACCTTCCTCTCTCTCCTCCTACCTCCCTCCCTCTTCCCCTGTCCCCCACTTGCTCTCTCTCTAAAACATTAACAACATAAAATATGTTAACCCCGAATGCTGTTAAAATGATTCTGTAAAAAAGTCGGTGATGTTTTTATACACCAGCAACAAACAATCCAAAAAGAATTACGAAAGTAATTCCATTCACAATGATAGATAAAAGAATTCAATACTTAGGAATCAACTGATCAAGGATGTAAGAGATTTGTATCCTAAAAACCACAAAATACTGCTGAAAGAAATGAAAGATCTAAATAAATGGATGCTCACTGAAGGAAGACTTAACACCATTAAAAGTCAACGCTACCCAAAATGGTCTTCGGATTCAACACGATATTTATCAAAATACCAATAGCCTTTTTGGTAGGAAATGGAAAAGCCAGTTCTCAAATTCATTATGGGATTGCAAGGGGCCCTGAAAAGCCCCAACAATGCCAAAAAAGAATAAAGTTGAAGGACTCATACTTCCTGGCTCTGAATTTTACTACAAAGCTGCAATAATTAAAACAGGAGGATATTGGAATAGGGGCACACAGACCAATGGGAACAGAGAGAACCCATAAAAAACCCCCAAAAAACAAAAAGTGAAACAAACAAAAAACCCAATGTGCATATATGTTCAGTTGATTTTCAACAAGAGTACCAAGGCCATTTAATGGATATCCACCTGCAAAATAACGAAGCTGAGCCTTCACTTTTATAACACATATAAAAATTAACTCAACGTGAATCAAAGACCTAAACTCAAGGGCTAAAACTATAAAACTCTTAGAAGAAAATACTGGGGAAAATTTTTATGACATTGCCTTTGGCAATGACTTCATGGATAGGACAACCAAAACCATAGGCAACACAAGAGAAAAAAAGATAAACTGGACTTCTTTAAAACTAGAAACTTGCACATCAACGGACATTGTCAGCAGAGTGAAAGACAATCACGGAATGGGAAAAAATAGTTGCCTATCACAGAACTTGATAAGGGATTAATATCCAGAACACTTGAAGAATTCCTACAACCCTACAACAAAAAACCTAACAACGTGATTAAAAAATGGGCAAAGGTCCTGAATAGAAATTTTGCCAAAGAAGACACATGGCCAATAAGCACATCAAGAGGCTCAATACCACTAATCATTAGGGAAACGCAAATCAAAACCAAACTGAGATGCGACTTTACGTCCACTAGTATGGCTATTATAAAAACCAAAACCAAACAAAAACCAAGTGTTACTGATGATATAGAGGAAATGGAACCCTCATACACGGCTGGCAGGAAAGTAACATGGTGCATACCCACCCTCACTGCGGGAAACAGTACAGCAGTTCCTCAGAAAGTTAAACACAGAACTACCGTTAAGATCCAGCAATTCTGCTCCTAAGTAAATATCCAAAAGAAATGAAAGAATCAACTCAGTTATTTGTACACCAATGTTCAGAACTGCCTTATACACAAGAGCTAAAATGTGGAAATAACCCGTGTCCATCAACAGATGAATGGATAAACAAAACGTGGTATAAACATACAACAGCATATTATTCAGCCATAAAAAGGAATGAAATTTTGATATATGCTACAACATGGATGGATCTTAAGAACATTTGCTAAGTGAAATAAGCCACACATAGAAGGACACATATTGTATGATTCCATTTATACAATGTACCAAGAATAGGCAAATTCATGGAGACAACAGGTAGAACAGAGGTTACCAGTGACGAGAGGGAGGGGGGAATGGTGATGAGTACAGAGTTTATACTGAGGATATTGGAAGTTTCAGGTATACACAGTGGTGAGGGTTCCATAACACTGTGAATGTAGGCCTAAAACCAGCAAATTGTATACTTACAAATAGTTA
This sequence comes from Hyaena hyaena, assembly GCF_003009895.1. Lineage (NCBI taxonomy): Eukaryota > Metazoa > Chordata > Mammalia > Carnivora > Hyaenidae > Hyaena > Hyaena hyaena. The sequence goes on along the minus strand of NW_024081055.1, from coordinate 1,120,446 downwards.
AACTGATAAATATTACATTATGTATATTCTGTCACCTTCAAAAAAAAAACACTGATGGGGAACTTTCTGGTGGATAAATCAAGTTTGATGATTCCGGAGCCCTTTGATCAAAAGGAGATAACCAGAAATTATGTGCCTCTTGATGTGATGCAATAGAAAACATACATTATCACTGACTAGATATTTAATGGTATCATGGAATTATGGTTGATTTTCCAGATGTGATAATGACACTATAACTCTGTTTCTTAGAAAGTTACTTCTGGTTAGGCATTACACTGAAAATTTTCCAGGTAATATGAAAAATGGTATCTGGGATCTGCCCTAAAATAATACAGTGATGGAGAGGGAAGGGACTTGGAATATGGATATGACTGGTTGGCTTTGTGATAAAAGCTGAGGAGCCCAGCTGTGGACATACAGGGGTTCATTACACTATTCCACTTTTGGACAGGTTTGTAATCTTCCTTAATTAAAATCAGAGTGGTACACTTGAGGAATGGCAACAGAAGTGAGGAGAGAGAGGGAGATACACTGCCTTAGTTTTAAATCACTCTGTTTTCAGAATTTATTTCAGAAATTAAGGAAAAAAATAGGGTATTACATAAAAGACAGATTTTTGTTAGATTTCAGAGTATCAGAATTAAGTGATACATTTTAGAAGTGAAAAGGCAACTTTAAGATAGAGAAAACTTGTGGGTACTTAGTGGCTAATAACCTTATGAAATCAGGTATGACAAAAGGTAAGAAAGAGATGGAGAAAAATGTGCGAATGTGTCAATCAGTTTGGGTTAGGCTAATAAACGGGTAAAAAGCTAAAAACCACAAATTATTTTTAAAGAAATGACCCATGGTTTATCTTTTCAGATGAGTAACTTCCCATAAAGCCTATACTGGGGTCAAGTTCAGACAGATCTCTACTCTAGAGAGACCACTGGTCACTTGTGGTAACAAGCTTTTTATGACCTTACCTTATGCTTTTTTTTTTTTTTAACCTATGTTCTAGGCCACTTAAGTTTTATAAGAATGGACATTTTCAAGTAGCACAACAGATAACTGAATTCTATGGAAAAACCATACACAGATTAGCTTTGCCTGAGCAACAGGAAAAACCAAGTAGCCTAAATGTAGCAGTATTTAATGAACATTACAAAGACCAAACCTTCTAGAGCACAGTTTATATCAACACAGACTATAGGTTTCTCAATTTTATTTTTTTCTCTTACCTTTAGAGTTGCTCCTACCCAAAAGGAATAACAGGTGTCTACAGGCTTGTTAGGTCTTCCATGATAACCATTTTGTTGCCTCATTATACACCACCTCTTTATCCGGTTCAATTCTTTTTCTGAAAAAACTTCTTCTAGTTTACCCATCAGACACAGTGATGCAATGCCACAAAAAGTCGATCCTCCTGTTAAGTGAAACCACACAAAACTTCAAACTTCAAATTAGATGCCCAGGAAAATAGTATAAAATGGCCAGAGGAAAATAAAATAGTGGCTACTGAATTCTGGAAGACAGTAAGAAACAAGTAAATGTAGAAGACAATTAATTATATACCTTTAAAATAATCACAAAGCATTGAAGTCTTCAATATTAATTTGAAAAAACAGAAAAGAATTTAAATAATACACAGCTGTAAGAAATATTCTACTTATGAAAAACAAAAGACTTGGGAGGCTGAGGAACGTGTTCAAAATTACACGGTTCAAAGGAAGAGCTGAAACTCAAACCTAGGACGACTCCTCCCCGTATAGGTCTCTGTCACCCAAGTCTGATTTAATTCATCTGAAGACGGCCCAGTGCTCATGAACTGTGGTACCACTTGCCTGAGACTACAGACTAATTGTGACATGTAGCACTGACAAGCTGGAAGAGGATATGCAGAAAGACCGACTCAGCTTAAAACAATGAAGGAAGGAAAATCTGAGCGAGGGATGAGGGAGCGAGGGCGTTGGGGGTGGGGTGAGGAGAGAAGTCTATCAGGAAAGAGAAGCATGGTGAGTTCCATTCACTGCGGTAGACTGAACGATGCACCCCAGAGACACACATGTCCGGGCCCTAAGGCCTGGACCATGTCAATGTTACCTCCTAAGGCAAAAAGAACTTTGCAAATGTGATCACAGACCTTGCGATGAAGGGAATGTCCTGGACTATCTAGGCGGCTCTAAATGCAACCACAGTGTCCTTATGAAGTGGGGCAGAAGGAGATTAAACTACAGAAAGAGGAAGCAAGCACGGTGACTGTGGAAGCAGAGGCTGGAGTGACCTGGCGGCACATCCGGGGACACCGGTGGCCTTCAGAAGCTGGCAGAGGAAGGAACAGATTCTCTCTTGGCACCTCCAGAAGGAACCAGCCCTGTCAGCATCTGGATTTTAGCCCTGTGAAGCGCGGTTCAGACTGGTCTTTCTTCCAGAGCTGCACGAGAACACATCTGTGCTGTTTTACACCCCTATGTCTGCAGCACAATGGTACAGCAGCAACAGGACCAATACTTGCAAAGGTGATTCCTTTCCTTAGGAATCAAAAACTCAGTATTTTTCCACAAAGCAAAAGAAACAACTTTCCACTGGCACTATCTGTTGTCAAGTCCAAACAATATGAAAATACTTATATTTCCAATTTGTCACGCCTTCAGCTAGTGATGCTTCATCCTTCAACTTTCCTTTTGCTGTTATAATGCTTGGATGCAATCTCTGGCAACGGAAAAGTGGGCATTCCCTTTAGAAAACTCACGGCAGCCATCACATTAAAAAGGTCGCTGTCTGAGAGCCTGGGTGCCCTGGGGAGCCTGCTTAGTCGTTAAGTGTCTGATTTCGGCTCCAGGTCATGATCCCACGAGTTCATGGGACTGAGCCCTGCTTCAGTGAACTCAAGCCCCGCTTGAGTGAGGCTCATCTCTATCTATCTCCCTCTCTCTCGGCCCCTCACTCATCTGTGCCTCCCCCCCACCCTTTCAAAAATAAAATAAAAAGGTCACTGTCAGTAATACTATTTAATCTTCAGAATTTTTCCTAGTGACTTAGGAGATCTCTGTTAGTCATGAATGAATTAGAAAAATAAAGCAAATTTACAATAACCTTTTAGAATAATCCCTATTAAGCAACTACTAACCTTCAATTTCAATTTCTCTTTCATGACAACCTGGCTATGACTTCAGGTATTATTACATCATTAAATATAAAAATACTCCATTAACTACTAAAATGTAGGGAGGCCTGGCCGACTCAGAGGAGCATGTGACTCTTCATCTCGGGGTCGTGAGTTCAAGCCCCCACGCTGGGTGTAGAGATTACTTAAGTAAAACTTAAAAAACAAAAACAAAATGAAAAAAAAAAAAAAACCTACCTAAAAGTAAAAAGAGGCACTTAACTGTTACCCTCCAAATTACTTGTTAGGATTCTTTAAAAGCAAACTGGCACAATTCAATGTAAAAATACTCTTTACTTTGCCCAAATCACCAGCTTTGCACAATGATAACTTCTGAAGTAAGTCTGAGCTCTGAGTAGCCAAAAACACTTATTGCAAAGTCTATGCTTTCAGCTAAAATTCATTCACCAGCATTTACCTCTGAGAGGTTCTTGTTTTACACAAAATTCTAAAAAAGTAGTTCTAAAAACCTGGATTAAAAGTACTATGTTAGAAGAGTGTTAGAGGCAGATATAAACACAGCAAAAAAACCAGATAACATCTCATTAAGCCAATTAAGAAACATCATAAAAAAGTAGGCACAGGAACTCCTTTTTTAATTTGAGGGGGGAGGGGAAGTGGGAGAGAGAGAGAGAGAGGGAGGGAGGGAGGGAATCCCACGCAGGCTCTATGCCATCAGCGTAGACCCTGACACAGGCTTCGAACCCACAAATTGTGAGATCATGACCTGAGCCAAAACCAAGAGTCAGACAATTAACCGAATGAGCTATTCCAGTGCCCCAGGAACTGTTTTTTCTCTCAGGATTCATAATATAAAAGTAATAAGTCACATAAGTTAATGTGATACCCTGAGTCTTCCAAAATATTTCTACTCCTTAATCCAGAAGGAAAATAGTCAAATCTTTGACCTAATTTCCTAATATTTATTTATGTAGTCCACATATTCATATATTTATTTATAGAATTATTATTATTTAGTCTCCCAAGGGGCTAAAGAAGGTTATGTCAATGATTCCTACATGCTTCAAAAAATTTCAAGAATATTACATTGTTACATTAAAGTACAATACAGGGGCGCCTGGGTGGCTTAGTCAGTTAAGCTTCCGACTTTCGCTTAGATCATGATCTCACGGTTTGTGGGTTCGAGCCCCGCGTCGGGCTCTGTGCTGACTGGCAGCTCAGAGCCTGGAGCCTATTTCGGAGTCTGTGTCTCCCTCTCTCTCTGACCCTCCCCTGCTCACGCTGTCTCTCTCTCCTAGAAAAAAAAAAAAAAAAAAAAAAAAAAAGTACAATACAAAACTGCTTCTCATAATTATCTGACTCATCAAGAGAAGGTTAGGTTGTGTTCATTATGCCTTGGAAAAATAACCTTCTTTACTGAAGGCTATTATAGCAACAGATATTAAGGCATACGCAAAGAGAAAGATCGAAACTGCTAAGATTGTCACCTAAAGCACAACGCTTCAGGCATATGGGTCCTTAAGGTGCGCAGAATCCCACAGTCACAACACATCACATATGGAAGGGGCCATAGGGGTCGGGGTAACAATCCACCCCGCTCTCCCGGGGGCAGGGTGAAGGAGGTGTTCCCGACTCTGGTCCTGAACCCTAGGACTTACCACATTTTAACGGTATAACAGGTATAAGTTAACTAACTGCTCCTGTAAAGTTTTAAAACCCAATTTTAGGGGCTCCTGGGTGGCTCAGTTGGTTAAGTGTCCGACCGGCTCAGGTCATGATCTCACGCCTCGTGGGTTTGGGCCCCATGTTGGGCTCTGTGCTGACAGCTCAGAGCCTGGAGCCTGTTTCAGATTCTGTGTCTCCCTCTCTCTCTGACCCTCCCCTGCTCACACTGTCTCTCTCTCAGAAATAAAGAAAACATTAAAAAAATTTAAACCCAATTTTAAGCATTCTTTTAGTATTTATTTGCATGTACCAAATTATCTCAAAGAATCCATAAAATTCTAATAATCCAAAGGATTATCTGAAATACATAATTTACGATGGGTAACAATCGTAAAGCTAGAAATAAAATAAAAGGTACACAAATGACAGTAACTATACCATTTTATACTTAAACACCTGGAAAAAGTAAAGTGAGGAAAACTCAAGGGAGCTGAATGCTTAGATGAAATTAGGCCAAAGAGTTGAGTATTTCTCTTCTGGATAAAGGAGCAGAGATATTTTGGAAGACTCATGAATTACATGAACTTATGTGACCTATTACTTTTATATTCTGAATCCTGAGAGGAAAAACAGCTATAATCCTAGCAAAGCAGGAAAGCCTAACTCTTCCAGACACAAGAACATTTCGTCCTATGACCGTACTGGCAGGTAAGCCACTCACCAGGATCAAAGGAATCCTCATATCTGATGGTAACAGCCTGGAAGGATATGGTGTGCCTGGCTTGTGTGCAGGACAAACAGGCTCTCAGCAGCAGTGCGAGAAGAGCAGATGAGCCACAGCCCACACTCGGCCTCCCCAGCTTCAGGACGCAGACAGGGACGGAGTGCAACCAATTCACATACTTCCTGGGCCACCACAACGTACAAGGGCAAGCGGGATCAGACACGAATGAGACACCCAGCTCACAAGGTAAGGCAAATGTGAAAATGGTGGGAGCCACATGTTACAAGCAATACAGCAAAGGGAGGAACTGCTCAGGGCTGCGGGATAAGAGACCACGGAGAGTTTTGTACAGAGAATGGAACAAGGCACAGGAAGCTGGGCACAGCTCTGGCCATTAGGAAAAGGGGAAAGAGGAGAAGCAGGTAGAGGGGGAAACATTTCAGGCAAAGGAAGAATTATTAGCCAAGTCCGGAAGTGAAAGGGCATGTGAAGACATTTGGGGAATGCATGTTCTCTGAGGCTGGAATGCACGGAAGGGGTCACTCACGTGTGGTCTGCAAAGCTAGGCTGGAAGTGGGCATGGAGAACTAAAGTGAGGGCACAAAGTCGCTGCTGAGAGGCCCCTGAGGGCTCGTCGGTTGAGTAGCTGACTCCTGGACTCCTGATTTCGGCTCAGGTCATGATCTCAAGGTTGATGGGATCAAGCCCTGTACTGGGCTCTGAGCTGACAGTGCAGAACCTGCTTGGGATTCTCTCTCGCACTCTCTCTCTCTGCCCCTCCCCTGTTTGTGCTCTATCAAAATAAATACAAAGGCATTTAAAAAAAAAAAAGAAGAAGAAGAAAGGTACTGCTGAGCAAGCACAGGGTTCCATGTGGGCTCTGACACATACCAGATATGTGAGGCTACTAGGTTAAGTCACAACTTAGTAAAATGACAATGGCTACTGTGGTGGTTGGTACCATGTCAACCTGGCTAGGCCAGCATTCTGTTTCCCAGAACCCCCTTCCCTGTCTGGTCTGGAGTCTGAGAAATCTGGGTGAGATGTATGAGGACGAAGAGAAGCAGCGGCCACTGCTGGGGGTTCAGGGAGGCGGGAGACAAAGGCACAGGTGCTGGGAGGTTTCGGCTCGAGCCCCTTGGCCCCTCCGCCCCCATACACTCGGAATGCGAGTCTGAGGCCCACAGCCAGATGCCGGAGCAGCAGCCCCCACCAGAGGCCACTGCCACAGTCCTGCTTGGACAGCTCCCTGCGCCTGGCCTTCCAGATTCTCCAGGCCTCACGGTCCACATGGGCCAGCGCTACAGGAGGGCTTGTCAGTGACTCTGCCGATGAACCCACTTCCCCTTCCAGGCCTAACTTCTCCATCCTCTTCCACGACTGTGTGTAGCCTTATTCCTGCGATAAGTCCTATTCTCTACTACTCATGGTGGTTTTGCTTCTCTGACCGCTTCTGAGTAATGCAAAGAGTCCCACTCTCAGAGGGCCGGTGTGAGGGTTAAAGGAGCCTAAATAGTTGCCGGCACAGAGCAGCTGCTCAATAACAACTTCCTGTCCTTCCACTCTGTAGCTCAAGGATATAAACTATGGGAGAAAACTGGTATAAATGCAAATAAGAAAACAGAACAATAAAATAGAACACGAGATCAAAGGCCCCAAAGTCTGGATTTCTGGCTTCTGCGGAGAGAAAAACCAGTAGGTCCGGTGGCAGCTGTTCTGCATTTCTGAATAGCAAATACATGCTTGGGTGGAAATTAGAAAACGATGGTTTTAAAAACCTGCAGCTTGAGATGAAGTGCTCTGAAGGGAGATGTGCCCGGCAGGCCGGTGGAAAGGGCGCTGCAGGGCTGCAGCAACAGTGCAGATCTGCAGAGAGGGCTGGGAGCCATCAGCATGGGGGTGATGAATAAAGACCCATCCATTAGTTCATCCAAGTGTGTGCCACACTTATACATGGGGGGGATACTGCAGTGACTAAGAGGCAAAGATCTCCGCTCTCAGGTGGGGACAGACAATGAACAAACCGGTAAAATACAACTTAGAGAAAAACAGACTAAGGGATAGGGAGCGGAGCAGGTGGATGTGATGTGGGTGATCTGCAACCTCAAAAACGATCATTCAAAGCAGATCATCTGAGCCAAGACCTGAGGACGTGAAACAAAGCCAAATGTAATAGCTCGGGGTGAGGCTGGAGGGTTCTATGTACAAAGAACAGCAAGTACAAGAACAACTTGGAGATTTAGAAAGGTGAATGACCTGAAGGGAAGAAGAAAGGTGGGTGGAGGTAAGAGTGAAAGAGGAAGACACAAACATGGTGAAGGAGCCAGAGACAGCTTATAAGGAAGCCGGGCACATGGAGTGGGATGTGTCCAGAAAGGAGGGGAAAGGCTGACAGCTCCCAGTGCCTCGACAAACAAGGTGAGGAGGGAGAAGGCGACAGTGGTTTGAAATGTCAACCACTCGAGACTTGAAATGAGAAACTTCCAAAGTTGCTGAAGGCTTATACAGAAGGCTAAACAAGCCACTTGTGTAGAAAGGTGAATAGTGTATTTGGACTGCTAGTCTAAGAATATTAGTGAGAGAAAGAAGGGAGAGGATGAAGATGTGAAGGGCGGCCAAAGTGCAAGCTCACTTCTGAGGAGGAGGTTACACCTGGCAGCATAGAAAGGACGAGAAAGCAGGGAAGGAAGGCCACAGAGACGGCCACCATCTAACCTCACAGCACACCAAGAACATGGTAATGCCTGACCTGTGTAGGCGTGCCGTGTAGGGTAGGCTCACTGTGTAGACACACTGTTGTACACTCACTGTGTAGGCACACATGTAGGCTCATTGTATAGACATACTATATAGACACACTGTAGATGGACTAGGATAGGTTGTAGGGGCACTGCATTGACACACTGTGTAGGCTCCCTGTTGGAGTGTCACTGCATAGACACACTGTGTAGGCTCCCTGTGGGAGAGTCACTGCATAGACACACTGTGTAGGCTCCCTGTGGGGGATTCACTGTGTAGACACACTGCGTAGGCTCCCTGTAGGAGATTCACTGTGTAGACACACTGCGTCGGCTCCCTGTGAGGATTCACTATGTAGATACACTGTGTAGGCTCCCTGTGGGGGATTCACTGTGTAGACACACATGGTGTAGGCTCCCTATGGGGATTCACTGTGTAGATACACTGTGTAGGCGCACTGTGGGGAATTCACTGTGTAGACACACACGGTGTAGGCTCCTTGTGGGGGATTCACTGTGTAGACACGCTGTGTAGGTACACTGTGGGGCCCTAAGAGGGGCTCCTGGCCAGAGGCGACCTTGCCGGGGGTTCCTGACACACATCTCTGCTCGGCTGCCCCAGGGGTGGAGGAAGCAGCGTACCCGGAGCCCACTCACACTGTGGCACTCTGAGTCGGACGCCCTCCTCCAGGCTCTGGGTCTCAAACCCACAAATTTAGAGAGAAAAGAAAGATGTAGGATTTCTGGCTGGAACCACAGTCCATGACTGATGATCTTGATGGGTGTAATCCTAGTCAAGTCAAACAGACTTAAAATCACTCCTAGGGTGACTCAGCAAGATTTTTTCTTGACAGGATCTGTCAGAGACTATTACGTCTGAGCAGCCCTCAGGTTCCTGTCCCGGTGAAGGCAATGCCGATTTCCCGGGAACGGCAGTGTCTGCTCCACAGCCTCCGTCCCTACTGGTGACACGTCCTCTCGGCCAGAGCGCCCCTTAACACCCTCTACAATAGTGAGCAAGAGACCCTCTCTTCTGGGAATTTCTCACACCAGACTCCCCCTCTGCACAGTACAAGTACACATCCCTCCTCACCAAGTGGCGGTGACCGGTGACAGATGACTACGCAGCTTGCTGCAGCCCCGACTTCACGCCGACTCAGCCACACACGGCATCACGGCGTCCTGACTGCAGGACGGCTTCCGAAGAGAAGCCGACACAGTCCCCCACACACCCCGCAGTGACCCCACTTTACAAGTACCCGCATTGGAGGAGGGAGTGAAGATGCGTGACAGGGAGGAGACACCAGAGAGAACAAGGTCCCAGGGGAAACACAAAGATACGGGGTCAGGGAGTATATGCAAAAAGTGTCTTTGTATAGGTGTTTTATAGTTTACAAACCACTTTCCCCCTTATCCCTCAGAATCCTAACAATAATCTTAAATTTAGAGGAAGATACAATATTTCTTGTCGGTGTAGGAGGAAAACCTGAGAGACGGCGGAGCCAGGCCCCATGGTGGGTGTAGGGCCGCCTCTCTGCCCCGCGGCCTGAGGGCAGGAGCCAACAGCAAGCACAGCCAGACTGCTGCCACGAAGAGGAGCCCTGTGGAGTTCACGCAGAGCCTCCTTGGTTGAGGCTCTCTCTCTTTTTAAAAAGGCGCACGGCTGGGGCGACGGGCTGCTCATCAGTGGAGTGTGTGACTTTGATCTCGGGGTTGTGAGTTTGAGCCCCACACTGGGGGGTAGAGATTACCTAAACATAAAATCTTAAAAAAAAAAAAAGAAAAGAAAGAAACTTTAAGAGCATGGCAGCTTATTTACTCCTGCAAGGGAATATTCCATTTCAAAGATGTCAGGCTACCGATGTGCTGACAAACAAAGTGCATCATCTCCCCATTCTAGTTCTGCCCAAAGTGGGGAAAACTGTGAAGGGAGAGATTGTATCGATGCACACACTCCGCAGCAAAACGTTTCTGGACTATGACTAAGGATTATCATATTAAGAAAGGTAAATAAAAAATGTTCCTTTCTTCACAAATTCATGGATTTGTGCTTAATAATTCAGCACCCAGCCTTTTAGTGTTATGCCAAACAAGAAAACTTGGTGCTTTCTAGTGCTATCCTAAGAAATCACCCCAGGATATTTTCACACAGCTAACACTCAAATAGGTAATTAGAAAATGCTATGAGAAAAGTAAGACTATCCCGTCTGAATATTCTCTGATTACTGCCTGAGAAGAGGTTCAAACTGGCACAAGGGGTCAAGAGAGCGAAGTAGGAAAGAGGAAGCCCGGCTGCGCCCCGGGCTGACACAAACTTCGGGGGCCTCCCTGTCGAAGACACCGCGGTGTTATTTAAAGGGACAAGAGAAACTGCACGTTCATTCACGTGAGGATGTCTTACCATGAGATTCAAGTCCAGCTCCCTGTGCCAGCCCATTGTCATAGGACTGAAAGAGAAAAACATCGTTCAGTTTAACAGGGAAATGATAATAAATAAGTCCTCATTATCCTAATCTTTTGTTTCCTGGTCCACTTTTATTTCTCTCTTACAGCTTCTAAAATACTCTTTCCCACAAAGGGGGAGTTCTAGTATTTTCAAGTACCCGGTCTTGTCTTACCCCTGAAATCACTAAACGCATACAGTTTGCACATCATCTGAGACAGATCGTTCACACGGCATCTACAGATTTGATTTCTACCCAATAAAAAGCCCCAACCCTTATTCTTTTCCTTCATACAAGTTTAAGGAAAATGGAGATTCGGTACTCATAAATTATTATAAACATGAAACAAGTCTATTTTGAGGTTTTTGGGTAGCCAAGGATCAGAGTGCCGGCCTACATTTGCTCTCCCCACATATTCTGCAAAATCAAAACAGAACAACAATGCGACTATATAAAAATGAAACCTTAGCAAAGCTGGAAGTCGCACACAAGCTGTAAATTATCTGTCTACAGAAAAAACCATCAAATCCCAGCAAGCCACCTCTCACATCCTGCCACCCCTCTGCAGAGAGCAAAGGAGGCAAATGGAAAATCATGAGGAAGGGAGCGGAGGGGAGCCTGAGTCTGATCTAAAACTGCTGCCAAAAGAAGAAGGTCCATCCTAAGGGTGAAGTACAGGCAGTCTTTGCTTTGTGCTTTTCCAATATGCACAAAGTCCAGGTACCCTAACTTAAACAACATGGTATGGGTTCAAATTTCAGTCCCTGTGGTGTATGAATTGTGAGCAACTGCAGAGTACGGTGTATGAATTGTGAGCAACTGCAGAGTACAGACTCGCTGCTAGCACCTTAGTTCACAAATCGCTACATGAGTAACAGATGTGCATCACGATTGGTATCCAATCCCGTCCTCTTTTTCAAAGTCTGTCAGTCACGGGTCACCGCACGTATTATTCAGTTCACTCACGGACAGCGGAGCGTATGGCTGTGTTGTCTCTTTGTCTCAGTAACAAACCCAAAGGACTTTTTCCAAAGAGACATAAGAACCAAATGAATAGATTGGCCACCAAAGATAAAAATAATGAATAAGCAATAAAGAAAGGAAAAGCAGTACCACTAGAAGTGAAAATGAGATCAAACACGGAGTTTAGAAACGGCTGATCACAGGAATGTGGACACACCGCTGTCCGAGACCAGATATGGCATCAGAAGAGTAAGTGACAGCAGAGTATCTAAGTGGGGACAGTGGCCGTGATGACAATGATGGAAACGCTCTAGAGAAGGGAGGCTGGCACAAAACCTCACGGGAAAGGAATCCTTGGAGTTATTTCACAACAACGACACCACAAAAGATAAAAGGTTGGAAGCTGCTACAAACCTAGGAAGGAGTCTGATCATGGACTATGACAGAAAAAGGTATTCACTCCACAGCCTAAGTTACATAAAGAAAACAAGGTAAACACTGTTCAAACGACTCCTTCTCCTTCTCCCTCCCCCCCATATATACTTTTTTCCCAAAGAAAACACTTTAACTCTCAATATTTCTAATGTTTTAAGTTATAGTGTACTAAATATTGGTTTTACTACTTACAAAATTCTCTGTACATCTATAACTGCTAGAGAGTTTGACATTATAGCAAAAAGCTGGAGTAGGTCATAGACCAGCAATGATCCCCCAACCCCCTCCCCCACGCCTTGTGACTCAGGTCACTGTCCACACTTTGGCCGGTGCGGCCACGGTCTCTGTCACGGGCGGCTCCACCGTGCAAAGCGAGCGCTGCCTGGACTGCGTGAGTTCTGGGAGAACAGAGCACTGACTGCCGGGAAGGACTTCAGAGTCTACTGCACTCAGAGGGCATGACTCTGGGGAATCGACCTAACAAGGAGGGGAGACGGGCCCTCAGCAGATCAGGTAATAAAGGACACTCAAAGGAGCAACATTTAGAGACCCTGAGAAATAAAAGAACCTCTTTTCTGCCAGAAAATCATGGCACATACAACATCTTCCCCAACATGAAAAACACAAATAAAACCACCACAAAATCAAAGTCCACAAAAACTCATTAAAGAAATCACACTTAGTTGATTGAAAAGAGTGCACTTTTTTTTTTTTTTAATGTTTATTTACTTTTTGAGAGAGGGTGCGAACAAGCCAGTAAGGGGCAGAGAGAGAGGGAGAAAGAAATCCCAAGCAGGCTCTGCACTGTCTGCGCAGAGCCCGATGTGGGGCTCAATCTCACAAACTGAGTTCATGACTGGAGCCGAAACTGAGTCGGAAACAACCAACTGAGCCACCCAGGCACCCCAAGAGTACACTCTTGAAGTAACTCTGGAATGAAAACAAAGCAAATGGATGAAAACATCTCGGTGTATGCAAATCTGCCCGTCTCTCCAAAATGGCCATAAAGCAGAAGAAAACTGTAATACAGCACCCCAAACTCAGCTGCTGATTATCAAGCAAGCAGGTGGAGGTATGAAAAGGAAATTGAAAATTTAGAACAGAAAGGACAAAGAGTAGGAAGAAATAAAGTTCAGTGACTGCAGGAAAGAAACAGAAGAAAATAAGGAATAATAAGACCAAGGAATAATAGTCTCAAAAGAAAAGACAATAAGGGGCACTGAAGAAAAGGCAGAAAACAGAGCAGTAAAAAGGGTCAGAGAGAAAATGACTGAAATGAAAGACAAGCAAAGAAGACAGAACACACACAAAATTGGAGTACCTAGAGAACAAAGCCAAATAATGGACTGGAACCTGGGGTTAGGTAACTATGGGCTACAGGCTAAATGTGGCCTGTGGCCTGGTTCTGCAGAGTTCTGAGAGTGCAGAAAATGGTCAAGGTCACTCATAATAAAAGAAATGCAAATTAAAAATACACTGAGTGAGTATTTTTCACCCAGAAGATTGAGAAAAATAGGACGACAACTTGTTCCACTGAGAGGCAGTGTGGAAAAGGCACTCTCCTACAGTGCTGGGAATTTAAACTGGTCTAACCCTTTTTGGAGAGAAAATGGCAACATCTGATAAAATTACACATGCATTTTCCTTTAGATGAAAAAACTGCAGGGGCGCCTGAGTGGCTCGGTTGGGTGCCCAACTTTGGCTCAGGTCATGATCTCACAGTTGTGAGTTCAAGCCCCACGTTGGGCCCTGTGGTGATGGTTCAGAGCCTGGAGCCTGCTTTGGATTCTGTGTCTCCCTCTCTCTCTGCCCCTCCCCTACTCATGCTCTGTCTCTGTCTCTGTCTCTCTCAGACATAACTAAACATTAAAAAAAAAAACCCAAAAAACCGCACTATTAGGAATTCATTCTGAAAATCTATCTCCAACACATAAATGCATATACAGATGGTTATTAGTTTCAACATTGTTAATATTTGGAAAATATATGGTTCACATACAGAATAGTTAAAAAAAAACTCATTCAAAGAATGGAGTACTATGAAACTAAGTATCTATGGTGTGCTACCTTTTGATGAGAAAGGGGAAAAATGTACACATCTGAGGGAGCCTGCGTGGCTCAGTTAGTTAAGCATTCAAGCTCAGGTCATGATCTCATGGTCTGTGAGTTTGGGCCCTGCATTGGGCTTGTGCCGACAGTACAGAGCCTGCTTGGGACTCTCTCTCTCCTTTCTCTCCCCTCCTCCCCTACTTGTGCTCTCCCTCTCTCTCAAAATAAGTAAGTATGCTTTTAAAAAAATGTCCATATCTGCTCATCCAGAAGAAATACAGGAAGTCCAAACCAAACACTAATGAGGTTGCTTCCCTACAGGGTGGTGGTAAAAACGAGTGGTAAATACTGGAGTTAGGAAGGGGGCGAAGACAAAAGGGACAGGAGACAGGGAGTTAGATATCTTGGAATATCACTTTTTGTACAGCTCTCACTTTCAGAACTAAGTCACTATTTCAAATATTAAGTACATTTTTAAAAAAATCAACAAAATTGGGGGAAACCCTAAAATGGAGCCCAAACAGAAACAAACTTAACTACATTTAAAAATAGACAGCATAACCATAGTAAAGGGGGGGAAATAAAAGAAGTAACTTAAGTATTTCTTAAATATGGTATTTTGATTATATACCGTCAGGTTCAAATCAAACAGGCAATGTATTCTGGGTAATGGGAACCAGGTTGATTGCCATCAGAGAAGGGAAATACAAAAAAAAAAAAAAAAAAAAAAGGAGGATTAAAAAGGAACTCTGTGGGGGGAGGGAGCCTGGGTGGCTCAGTCAGTTAAGCATCTGACTCTTGGTTTTGGCTCAGGTCATGATCTCAAAGTTCCGGAGATTGAGCCCTACACTGGCCTCTAACTGACAAAGCAGAACCTGCTTGGGATTCTCCCTCTCCCTCTCCTTGCCCCTCCCTTTCTCCCAACCCTGTCAAAAAATAAATAAACATTAAAAAAAAAAAAAAGGAATTCTGTGGTGTTGGACTAAAATCTGAGACATCAATAGGACTCATGACTTTTAATATATACATAAAGTAACGGGTACACGTAAGGGCGAGGGGGTGTCTGTGTACAGACGCAGGCGTGTACACATTTCCTAGCTTGGCCTGCTGAGAGAGGGTCTAGAAGCAATGCTACCCAGAACCATGATCACAGCCAGGGCCCCAATTCTCATTTCTACACACCACCCTCCAATAAGAACCAGGCGTCATTGAAGAAATGACCATTGCAGGGCTATGGCTAGGAAAGGAAAAGATGAACCTGGACTATCTTGTGCCAGAAAGCAAAGGGCTGCTCAAAGAATACAGGAGGAGAGACAACAGAAGGCACACGCATCTGCTTGAAGAGCTTCTCACTGGCTGCATCTGGGACAATCTGACCATTCAAATAAATCATGATAGTAACAGGTAATAGCCCATTGGATCAAATAAGAATCTAGAGTGCAAAGTGATATAGATAGAGATAAAGAGAAGGCTTTTTCTAAAAGCAGAATTTCAGCTGAAAATTACAGAAGAAGTGACAGAGCTAGAAAACCAATGGCATACCAACACTAGCAGACCAAAAAATCTATTAGCCAGTCAGTCTTATTATAGTTGGATAAAAGTCTGATGAAGGACAGATTATTTAATGGTCTCCAAAATATCTTGCCACAAGATAATGAATCCTTAAAGTGGAAAATGCTGTCTCTACAGAGAAAAATATGGCATACACCACCTTAATCGAGTCCTCAAAAGCTACTGTCACTGGTAATAGGGCAAGTCAATATGCTACACTTCCAAATACAACACGCTGAGGAGAACACAGGGTTATTACCTCCCTGGTGTTCGTGGCAAACCATGTCATCACCCATCCTTCTACAGAACAGAAATCTCCTTTTCTTTTAAAACTCCTTTAAGACACTGTTCTTTCTGACTCCATAGGCTTTTAAAATGTGTGCTACTGCAGATTCTATAAAATCTGATCTACATTTACGCATTTAATTTAAAAAATTTCATTCCTCTAAGAAATTAATTTTCATTTTGAAATACTAAGTGAAAGGTGAATTAACAGCCCCAAATAGTCTAATTTATGAAACTAAAACCTTTGTATTTGGGAAGTAATAAACCTGGGAAGCAACATTTCTACGTCTCCAGTTTCAGAGAAGAGACGAAAAAGTAGAGTAAAGGAAATTCTGGCTGAGACTAAGCTTTCCTTACTACTGCCAATGAGAATATTAAATTGTACTGAGAAAGAATAACATTTCCATTTGATATTCTCCTTAAAATAAACCTTAGACTGAAAAAAAAAAAGAGACATCAAAGTATTAACAAAAATGATCCAAAAATCTATTGCTGGCCCAGTCAGTCTTGTTATATTTGGTTCCTGCTAGTCAGATGACTTCTGGAACTCCCACTACACACCAAATATAGTCTCATCAAAGACCATAAATTTCCATTATGCTTGGCCAGGGCTCTCCACTGACCCCTGCTAGGCCAGGTTATCAAACATGTGCCTTCAAGATTTTGCTTCTGTTTTCTTCTAGGGCTGACCAATCTCTTTCTAGTAAAGACATTTGTTTCTTTAGACACAAATTACATTTAAATTTTAATGGCCAATGAATCAATCTGCTCTTCACAATTATTTCTATATGGCCGTTCGGATTACACATCATATCTAAAAAGCAATCTTACTAACCTGATTTCCAGAATCTTAGTGGAAGAGAGATGAGACATGTATTATACTGCAGCCCCTATATAGCAGCAATAATGACCTATTATTGTCGATTTATCAAAGTAACTCACCATACTTCTTCTAATGTAATTGATGGCTTTTTTCACATCCATGCCAGACCAGTTATTGAGCATATAGCAAATGCAGGAAGCACAGTATACAAATCGCATGTCATTTTCACTGCCTTCGGGGACTGCGCAGAAGCTGGATGGAATAACAGTATGACGTATGATTACATCGCCAGAGAATTTGTTTTTTATTTTCTTGCAGGGTGGGTGAGAAACACCTGCTTCGGGTCTTTCCTCACAGAAAAACCCACTATTAACTATGGATTTAAAAACCATTTCTACTTGTATTAATAAAAAGGACCAGTAACTCGAAAAATATAAAATGGCCTCTAAATCACCCTCTGCTCCGTACTACTGATTCTGGGTGGCTCTCCACACTACCAGTTTCTCCTTCCCGGATGGCACCGCTCACAGTGAGTTTATTTGCTCCCTACCGTGGACAGTCATGGTGCGCTAGCCTGAGAATGAGGGAAAAGGAGCAGGTAAAACATAGGATCTACTGAGTCCTAAGGAATTCCAAACCCAAGTTCTGATGTGTGAAATTTCTTCTAAATGTGTATATAGATAACCACTAACTGATCATATGGTACTGTAAGTTTTTTTTACCAATTTCATTAGTTTTAAGGGAAATAATAGTCTGTGTCTGGAATCTATTTCTTTATTTATAAACAGGGATAAAGGGGCAGTAACCAAAGACTACATGGAAACTTTGAGGTATTAGTCACATATGCTGGCTAAGGTAAAGGTTCAGTTTTGTAATATTTTCAATTAAGGATAATTTATCTTATATGTCTACATTAGTCTTCCCCTCACCAAGAGTGGTAGGTTTTTAAAAAAATTTAATTGTATTTATTATTTGCTTTGACAATAATCTTTATTTTTCAGTTAATTACACTGGTGTTTTAAGGTTTTAAGTGAACTCTACAACCAACATGGGGCTCGAACTCACAACCCTGAGATGAAGAGTCACATGTTCCACTGACTGAGCCAGCCACACTCCCTGAGAGCAGCATTTTTTTTTTTTTTTAAGTTTATTTATTTATTCTGAGAGAGAGAGGGAGAGAGAGAATCCCTAGCAGGTTCCCCCATGCTGCCCGTGCAGAGCCTGATGTAGCGCTCAATCTCACAAACGAGGTCATGACCTGAGCTGAAACCAAGAGCTGGATGCTTAACCGACGGAGCCCCCCTCTCCAGGTGCTCCCCGAGAGCAGTGTTTTTAAACCCTGACAGGAAAACGGAGCTCTTAGTAGATGGAGCACTGCCCTAACAATATATCAGAATTTGTTTACAAAATCTTTTCCCTAAACAGTATCACTACTGCTCTGTCATTTTCTAGATTTGAAAACAATTTTCCCCTTAAAACTCTAGACGTTACATATAAATCACCAAATGCTATTAAACACACTAAGTTCTTTTTCTATCCTTTATAAATGTCATTGAAACTACCTACACTAGAATATAATATTCAATGTTCATCCCTCTCTTCCCCCAATCACTGTCTTAAGTAATAAAAGTTCAGACTAAATGTATGCTTTCTTCAAAATATCCATTTATGGGGCGCCTGGGTGGCTTAGTCGGTTAAGCGTCCTACTTTCGCTTAGGTCATGATCTCGCGGTTCGTGGGTTCGAGCCCCGCGTCGGGCTCTGTGCTGACTGCCAGCTCAGAGCCTGGAGCCTGTTTCAGAGTCTGTGTCTCCCTCTCTCTCTGACCCTCCCCTGCTCACGCTGTCTCTCTCTCTCCTAGAAATAAATAAAAAAATATTAAAAAAAAAAAAATAAATTAAAAAAAATCCATTTTTTTCACCCAGAAGATAAATTAAAATTGATCCTAAAAAGGAAACCATTCAACTACTTATTTATGAATCTTTTTTTTTTAATGTTTTATTTATTTCTAGGAGAGAGAGAGAGACAGCGCGAGCAGGGGAGGGTCAGAGAGAGAGGGAGTCACAGACTGAAACAGGCTCCAGGCTCTGAGCTGACAGTCAGCACAGAGCCCGACGCGGGGCTCGAACCCACGAACCGCGAGATCATGACCTAAGCGAAAGTCGGATGCTTAACCGACTAAGCCACCCAGGCGCCCCTACTTATTTATGAATCTATTTACTGTGTCAGTTAAAAAGAGAGAGGAAAAAAGGAGTTCTGCTAGTGTGATTTCTCTTTACTCATATAAGATATCTTGAATTTTTTTTTTTTTGATTAGGCATTTATGTATATACAGTCAACTTCAGGTGATTCTAATAAGGGTTTATGATAAACCCTAACGTATTATATCCATTTTTTACTTCTACAAAATTTTTCCAAGAAAGAGAGAGAGAAAGAAAAAGAAAAAAAAAAATCAAAGAGTGCCCCATACCTTCCATCTTCCAGCTGAAGGGCTCTCAAGCCTGCTAAGCAAGCTTCCTTATTTACCCGGCTTAGGTCATCTCCAAGAATAACTAAGCACGAAAGGCCAGTGTAGGTCATTGCTATGTGGCCACTATCATAGGGATGAGCTGTTCCAGGATTCTAAATTCAAAATAAACATAATGTTAATGAGCTAGTAAACTGAAAACTTACTTTATTAAGTAATCTAACGCGAGGTTTCAGGAACTAGGAAAATGCAATATTTAAACTGATTTGTATGGACACCTGACTGAAAAAGCAAGCCTCCATTTTACAGGCCTCAATGGAAGTATAGTCACATACTTTCCAGGATACACAATTTTTACATTTACCCTGCAAACCTAAAGCTTTTCAGAAGTAGTGCTTATACACAAATATAATTTGTACTTCATATGTCATCTACCATTTCACTTATAACGAGTCTCATGAAGAAGTCAGAAAAGCATACAGCCTTTCAAACAAAAAAGATTTATAAAGGACATAAAAATTCTATACTGTACAAACCCAAATTAAAAACCACAGAAACCACCATATAAAAATATTACAGAACAATACAGTTGAGAAACCTTATTCTGCTCCCATATACAGTTTAATTATGAGTCTCTAAAAAATATTAGCACTTAGACTAACAAAAAGAAGAAAAACAAAAGCAAAGAGCTCTGTTACTAAAACTGAAAAAGTCTCTAGAAGTAATACAAATATAACTTTTAAAATTCAGAGCCCAACGCATCCTGCTGGCAGAGAGTGTTCTGGGGGACTGTCACCGGCAAATGGCTGAGGCGGAGCTGAGAAGTCCCACCAGGAAGCACTACCACGTTGTGCTGGATTAGTTTTACCTCTCTGACTGTTTCAACAAAAGATGATCACAGTTTTCAAAGATCTCTTAAGCTACAAAATACGTGACTCCTATAGGAACCGGTGGAGACTCTAGGCACGGGCACTGACACTCATAAAATCTGGATTTAAAAGAAGTGTTTATTATGTCAAGTAACTTGATGTTCCACAATATACAAAGCGTTCAGAGTTTTAGGGGCACTTGGGTGGTGTACATGGTTAACTGTCCAACTCTTGAGCTCGGCTCAGGTCACGGTCTCACAGTTTGTGAGTACGAGCCCCACGTCAGGTTCTACGCTGATGGAGTGGAAACTGCGTGGGATTCAGTCTCTCCCTCTCTGCCCCTCCCCTGCTTGTGCGCTCTCTCTCTCTCTCTCTTAAAATAAACTTAAAAAAAAGCACTCAAGAGTTTTACAGTTAATTTCAAATAATCACCTGATCCTATGAATCACTTAAAAAAAAAAAGATTTCACCTGAAAAATGTAAGATTTCACACTATACTAATTTATGTAAGTTTAAGAATATTTTAAGTTTTTTTTTTAATTGCGGTATAGTTGACACACAACAAAGAACATTTTAATTTTGAAAGAATAAGACTGTATTTTAAAATTCATCTCTCAGGGCGCCTGGGTGGCTCAGTCGGTTAAGTGTCTGACTTTGGCTCACAGCATGATCTCATGGTTCGTGGGCTTGAGCCCCGCGTCTGGCTGTGCTGACAGCTAGCTCAGAGCCTGGAGCCTGTTTCAGATTCTGTGTCTCCCTCTCTCTCTGACCCTCCCCTGCTCAGGCTGCCTCTCTCTCTCTCTGTCTCTCTCTCAGAAATAAATAAAACATTAAAAAAAATCAAAATTCATCTCTCTCAATGGTTTGCCTTCTATTTCAGTTTAGGTTCATGAATAATCGCTCCAAATTCTAGAATAACTGTTCAGCAGGAAAGTGAAGTGAAGCTTGTGCCAGGTTTTGGTTCAAGCAGACTCCTCACCTACTAAAATAAATGTAACTTTGGGGCGCCTGGGTGGCTAAGTGTCATTCAAGTCATTGATCTCACGGTTCATGACTTCGTGAGAGCCGTGAGTCGGGCTCTGTGCTGACAGCTCAGAGCCTGGAGCCTGCTTCGGACTCTGTGTCTCCTTTTCTCTCTGCCCCTCCCTTGCTCAAGCTCTGTCTCTCTCTCTCAAAAATAAGTAAAATATTAAAAACAAAATTTAAGAAATTATAATAAACATGAACTTCTACAACTGCTGAAACGTGTCAGATCTTGGCTCTACTATACTCGCTGGCCTGCCTCATTCTTCCTTCTGGAATGTGGATATTAGTATCTCCCTCATGAGGTTACTGTGAGGATTAAATAAGTTACTGGGATAAAGATGCTAGTCATCTTGGTGACGATGCAAACACAAGGCAAACACCCAAAGGGCTAGTGCTTCTTGGGAGTCATGAACTAGGGTCCTGGAACCACAAAGCAGGAAATCACATTATTTTTCTGTTCACTGACCTTTTGTGGTTTCTCACAGAACAAGTTTGCACAGTGTTCAAGACCTTCTAAAATCTGACCCCACCCCAGCCTTACATCTACAATTCCTTATACTGTCTTATAAACATGCCAAACAAATTTCCATCTTGCTAACACTTTCATTCTGAGTTCCTCCCTACAGCTTAAACTCTGGTACTCTGGCTATTCTATTCCACATTTCTAACAGCTTTTTCCAACCCACACAGTGCATCTCATTTTTTGGTACTTAAAGTAAACATCTACTATGTTAAAAGCACTGAGGGGAATCCAAACAGAAATCAAATGTGGAGCTTAACCTTAGGGGCAGAAGATCAAGTAACTATAATACGAAGTAGAATATAATAAACGTCATGAGGGAGATAAAGTAACACAAAGATTTAAATTAAGGATCCTTGTCTGTACCAGAAGAGGAGCTTGGAGGGAGGGTAGGGGAGGGGAGGTGCTTCTATATAGGTAGAAGAAAAAGTCAAAGCAATGCAGGGAAAGAAAATCCTGGGTATTTAGCAGGTACTGGGGACAGCAGAGAATACGGAATCTGTGAAGGAGAACAGCGAGAAGGGTAGGTGGAGAGGCTCTGTCAGCGATTCTCACAAAGTCCTCTACGGCCACGGAAGGCCCTGGGCATTTATCAGGCAGGGCGGTTTGGCGATTTTGGAAGAACAACTGGCACACTGCTGTGTTTATGTACCGCATGGGGCAGACCCGCATGTCTCCTCAGATTCTCGTGGACTCTGACCCGACTACTCCTGGGGGCCTACGTGTGTTCCCAGGAGTCTCCTGCTCCTTCCACTGCTCAAATTCAGATGCATGCGACGTGGCACAGAGTGGGACCCAGCCTCCCCAGAAGATGCCAGGGGTGTTGGTGAATTAGGGACAAAAATGGGTTTCGAGAGACTCAGTAAACCAAAGCAAAACAATTTTTCTTTCAAATCTTATTCCTATTATTTAAAAAATGTCGATGGGTGGTGCCTGGGTAGCTCAGTGAGTTAGGCATCAGACTTTAGCTCAGGCTGTGATCTCGCAGTTTGTGAGATGCAGCCCTGCATCGGGCTCTCTGCTGTCAGCGTGGAGCCCCCTTTGGATCTTCTGTCCACCCTTGCTCTGTCCCTCCCCTACTTGCTTTCTCTTTCTGTCTCAAAAATAAACATAAACAAAGAAACAAATACATAAAAAATGTTGTGGGGAGGGGGTACAGGAAGGGGATGATCTTTTACAAGTGCTGTTATCAAAGCCCAGCATTACTTCCACAAGAGCAGGGGTGTATCTATCTAAGGCACGGCGCTGTAAAGCAGCTGTCATGGCCACACGGCACCCAGCAAGCCTGTCCAATGAGTGAAGGGAGAGCCGCCTTCTTCAGGACCAGCATCAGTGGGAAAATATTTCACGTGCAGGCAAAAGGGAACAGATTTTGTGAATTCTTTGTTTTTAGATTCCCTGCTAAAAGCAACGGGCACACACGTGACCGGAGACATCTTGGCACATTCACACAACCTTGACACAGGCAGGGTGATCTACAGCCTAAGGCAGAGGAAGAAAGCTGAAGCAGTGCCTCTATGAAATCATGTCGCCTTCTTCCAAATCACCGCTATTTATTCTAAAATTGGGAAGCAGAGTATGGAAAAAACAGGCAAAGGACAGTCTGCCTTTTGCCATTAAATGTCCTCAAATTCATCACTCCTCATGCGTCTTCAATCACTGCCTTGGCAAGAGCTTTTTGTTTTATTCTTAAGAAATGGGAGCCGAATATAAAGTCCTTCACTAACACAGAAGTTCACTGGCTTCCCAGAGAGTAAGCACCAAGCACACGAGGGCTGTACTTCCAATTTGCCAGGGGACTGCCGGTAATTCTGACACACACAAACAACAGGAGGAGAGACAGAATACTTGTGACAGGAGGAATTTCTGTGTGCACACACACTGCGAATAGTTCCAGGAAGTGGGGTGTCACTTTCCTTTAAGGAGTTATAGGTCACAATACACATTAGTCGACAATATCTAGCTGGGGTGAAACACAGAAGCCTGACTTAGTGTCATTTCTTAGTTTTTGTTCTCACTAAAATCCACCCACCTCCCCGCTCCCTGCTCCGGACCCAGACAGAACTCACCTTTGATGGGTTGAATGGAATACCCAGGTATGAAGAGCCTCGGAAACCACAGCGATTTAGATTGGATCCTAGAAAATAAAACCATGTACTTATTTAAAGTATATTTTACTTTTGAACAGACTCTAAAGCAGATCAATTATACATTCTTTCAGAAACTGAGTATTTTTTTATTTTTTTTAATTTTTTTTTTACAAATAGTTTATTGTCAAATTAGTTTCCACATAACACTCAGTGCTCATCCCCACAAGTGTCCTCCTCCATGCCCATCCCCCCCTCCCCCCCAACATCCATCAGTCCTCAGTTTTTGTCAGCATTCAAGAGTCTCTCATGGTTTGCCTCTCTCCCTTTCCCCCACCATTTCCGCCCTTCTTCTCCCCCTTGTTCCTCTGTCAAGTTCCTCCTAATCCTCCTATACGTGCAAACATATGATATTTGTCCTTCTCTGCCTGACTTATTTCGCTCAGCATAACACCCTCAAGGTCCATCCATGTTGCTACACATGGCCAGATTTCATTGTTTCTCATTGCCATGTAGTATTCCATGGTATAGATAAACCACATCTTCTTGATCCATTCATCTGTTGATGGACACTTAGGCTCTTTCCATGTTTTAGCTATTGTGGAGAGTGCTGCTATGAACATTGGGGTACATGTGCTCCTATGCCTCAGCATTTCTGTATCCCTTGGGTAAATTCCTAGCAGTGCTATTGCTGGGTCATAGGGGAGTTCTATTGTTAGTTTCCTGAGGAACCTCCACACTGTTTTCCAGAGGGGCTGTACCAGTTTACATTCCCACCAACAGTGTAGGAGGGTGCCCGTTTCTCCACATCCTCGCCAGCATCTAGAGTTCTCTGATTTGCTCATTTTAGCCACTCTGACTGGCGTGAGGTGGTATCTCAGTGTGGTTTTGATTTGTATTTCCCTGATGAGGAGGGATGCTGAGCATCGTTTCATGTGTCTGTTGGCCATCTGGATGTCCTCTTTGGAGAAGTGTCTGTTCATGTCTTCTGCCCATTTCTTCCCTGGGTTGTTTGTTTTTCGGGCGTGTAGTTTGGTGAGTTCCTTATAGATTCTGGATATTAACCCTTTATCTGATATGTCATTTGCAACTATCTTTTCCCATTCCGTTGGTTGCCTATTAATTTTCTGGGTTGCAGAAACTGAGTATTTTAGAACCATAGCTTTGTCAGTGTCTCCATTTTCATTCTAGCATGTTCCAGGTCTGTTCTCACTTTATGGGACTCTCATTTAATTTTCCAACCAGAGACAAAATAATGATTTCCTACCACATACTTTTAGTTTATAACATACCTCACTATGTGCAAAATGCTTTCAAACCTTTTCTATATGATTATTTTTCACGTGATCAACATATTCAATCCCTGTGTTATAGAGCAGAAAACAGAAGCTCAGAGGTTAAGTGACATGTTCAAAGTAACAATCAGTTAATAACACATCAGGATCTGGAATCCTAACTTCCCATCCACTGCCTTTTTACTTTAACTCACTGCTTCTTTATAGGTGAGCAAACTAAAGGTCTAAGCTGCTCTACTCACAAGAGTAGAGTACTTTGTATTTTATATTTTTTGCATATATGTACTTTGTATTTTAAATTTTTTTATTTTATTTATTAATTTTTGAGGGCGATAGAGAGAGTGAGCGGGGGAGGCATAGAGAGAAGGAGAGAGAGAATCCCAAGCAGGCTCTGCTGTGTCAGCACAGAGCTTGACGTGGCGTTTGAACTCACAAACCATGATATCATGACCTGAGCTGAAACCAAGAGTCAGTTGCTTAACCAACTGAGCCACCCAGGCACCCTGTACTTTGTATTTTAGTACTGGACAAACCTTTGTTCTGAGTCCAATGACCCACTCTGCTTTGTTTTTATTTTTTTATTTTAGAGAGAGCATGCATGTGAGCAGTTAAAGGGCTGGAGGCAGGGCAGGGTGGGGTGGGGGAGGCTCCATGCTCAGCTCAGAGCCCAATGTGGGGCTTGATCCCTAGGATCATAACCTGAGCTGAAATCAAGTCAACTGAATCACCAGGGCACCTCATGCACTCTGCTTTGAATCTTGAGAAAAGAAATACACTGGAAACTAAGTCACATCCATGAAAAGGAAGCCCTGTGCACTGGCAGAGGGAATATAAATTGGTACAGCCATTATGGAAAACAGTATGGAGGTTCTCAAGATATTATAAACAGAACTACCATATGATCCAGCAACCCCACCACTGGGTAGATATCCAAAGGAAACAAAATCACTATGTCAAAGAGATATGTGCACCCCAGTGATCACTGCAACATAATTTATAATAGCCAAGGCATGGAAACAACCCAAGTGTCTATCAACAGATGAGTGAAAAAAGAAAATCTCTCTCTCACAGAACACACAATGGATGAGTGGATAAAGACAATTTCACACACACACACACACACACACACACACACACAGAATGTTGGACCGTGAAAGAGGAAATTCTGCCTTTTGTGACAGTATGGATGCCACATGCAATAAGTCAGAGAGAGACAAATATTATATGTTCTCACTTATATATGGAATTTAAAAAGGCTGGACTATGGAAACACAGAGCGGAATGGTGGTTGCCAGGGGCTGGCAGAAATGGTGAGATGTTGATTTAAAGTGCAAACATCTACCTTTAAGATGAGTCATTTCTGGTGATCTAATGTACAGCATGGTGACTGTAATTAATAGGACTGTGTTATATACTTGAAAGTTATTAGGAGAGATCTTAAGTGTTGTTACTACACACACACACACACACACACACACACACGCATGTGGTATTTATGTAAGGGGACTGTGGTAATCATTTTGCAATAAATACATGTATCAAACATCATGTTGTATACTTTACACCTACATGTGTTATATGTCAACAATATCTCTATGAAGCTGCAAAAAAAAAAATAAAGAAAACTAAAAATGAATAGTTATACCCACAATAAGAAAATAGTTACGGTTTGACAGCTATAGATACAGAGAATAGAAATGTATCAGCAGACTGTACTGTATTGTTAATAAAAAAAAAAATCAAGTAGATTTATAAATAGGTTCTTATGTGAGAAACCAGTTTCATATCTTTTATGACTGGAACATGACTGATTCCTAATAACTGTTTTTCACTCTGTTATTTTTTTCAAATCAGGCACTCTATTCAGCTTTCGATCTCTCCTAATACTTAGAGCAGTAGCTTAAACATTAATTTCTTGCACAATTTAGGGAACTTTATCCACTAAATTTAAAATTCTCCACTAACCACCTTACCCCATTAACAAAAAGTTTTTGTAAAAGGCTATTATCTAAAGGTGATATTCATGAACACAGTTCTTTTATCTCTGCTAAAGACCTAAATGAGGAAGCCACTTAAGACTTGCCAATATGTAATAAGAGTCATAAAAAGGCTCAGCCTCTGACTGGATAGCGCTACATCTGAGAATTTACTCCTGGAATTCCCTGTATGAGGAAGGTCATACGCACAGAAGCACAGAAACACCCACTGCAGTATACACTGGTGAACATTTAGAAGCAACACATAAAGTCCAACAGGTTAAATATGATACTGTATCTCGTCAAAGGAACATGATACTGGTAATAAAATAATTAGAGAAAACCATGTAGTAGCATGAAGAAATGATCAAGTTGAGAGAAAAGGTAGGACAGATCATTTATATGATTATGATTATAATTAATCAAAGGATGCATATCAACAAAGCCCAGAGGGGAATAAACAAAATTATATTGTGTGGAATGAGAGGAGAGTGAATTCTGTTCTTTGTATCCGTCAGTGTTGCCATAACAAATTATCATGGAACTTATTAACTTGAAACCACACCCATTTATTATCTGGCAGTTCTGTTAAGTTCTGAAGTCCAAGATTAGCCTAACCAGCCTGGAATCGAGTGCCGGCAGAGGCTGTGCTCCCTACTGGAGGCTCTGGGGGACAGTCAGCCTCAAGTTCAGCTTGTCCGGCACGTGTGTGGGACAGAGTCTCCATGTCCTTGCTCACCGCCAGCTGGGGCCCTTGCCACTGCCCACACCTGGGCCCCTGGACCAAAGCGCCTGCAATGGGGCTGAAATCCTTAGGTCCTAGGGCCTACCCTATACATGGAACCCCTACAGATCATCTCCCCATTTTTGAGGTTTAAATCTCCCTATTTAAGGTTACTGACCAGTAGCCTTAACTTCGTATTCAAAGTCCATAGCGCTTAGTGTTTGAAGGAGTAGGGTACAGGAATTTGGGGGGGGGGCATCTTTAGAATTCTAACACTGCTTCCAAACTGGGTGTAATGTTAAACTTTTCTAAAAATAAACTGTCTTCCCCAAGTCATAGATGTCTTTATCCCTTTATCACCACTGGTTTTATTTAATCCCTCCTAATTAGGGGAGCAGCAGTGTCAAAGGTATACTTTCCCTAGGCCTAGCATTTCATCTGATGCCGACATTATCTTCCATAATATTATGACCTAAAATTTTTAAATGCTTTTTTCTTAATTCCCCTTAGGAATGCCCTTTTAAAGATTTTCCTCCTTTTTTAAAGAAAAATGTTTATTTATTGGGGTGCCTGGGTTAAGTTTCTGACTCTTGGTTTCCACTCAGGTCATGATCGCACAGTTCTCAAGTTCAAGCCCCACATGGGGGTCCGTGCTGACAGTGTAGAGCCCGCTTGGGATTCTCTCTCTTCTCTTTCTCTCTCTGCTTGCCCCTCCCCAACTTGTGCGCACGTGGGCAGTTTCTCTCTCAAAATAAATAAACACTTTTAAAAAACGTTAAAAATGTTTTTTAAGTGTCTCTTTATTGGGGGAGGCAGAGAGAAAGGGAGAGAATCTCAAGCAGGCTCAGCACAGTCAGTGCAGAGCTGGACAAGCGGCTCGATCTCAGAAAAAATAAACTTAAAAAAGGGAAAAAAGAAAGCTGTGCATCCATTTGGGTCTGAGTATATACTTCACTTAGGAAGCCTACCTAAGTCCCTCCCCAAAAGAGTCCTGCCTCAATGCTGATGGCTGCTGAACGACGGTTACTGAAGGTGGGGTAGCTGTGGCAATTTCCTACAATAAAACAATGCAGTTTGCCGAACGCCTGACTGTTCCTTTCAGGCTCTGCAGCATGTGATGCTGTTCAACAGAATTTTACCCACAGCAGAACTGCTTTCAAAATTCAGTCTTCTCTAAGAGATTAGAAATTAATTATATAAAAATCTTCAGGTATCTTTGAGTTAAAAGGCAAAGGTTTACACCCAAACTTAAAAAAAATGTTTTAAAAATGTTTATTTTTGAGAGAGAAAGAGAGCACACATGCATGGGGAAGGGACGGAGAAAGGGGGACAGAGGATCTGAAGCAGACTCCATGCTGACAGCACGAGCCCGATGTGGGGCTTGAACTCACTAACTGTGAGATCATACATGACCTGAGCCCAAGTCAGAGGGTTAATCAACTGAGCCACCCTGATGCTCCTACATTCAAATTTGTTAAAACTTCTGCAGTGAAGTCATAAAAAAAAAAAAATTTCAATCCTTTCAACTTCTGCCATCACTATCACCTAGGTTTATGTAATATTCTAAATCCTGTGTTGTTGGGGCACCTGGCTGGCTCAGTCAGTAGAGCATGTGACTCTTGATCTTGGGGTTATGAGTACAAGCCCCATGTTGGGTGTAGAGATTACTTAAAAATAAAATCTTTAAATAAATAAAATAAGTCCTATGCTGTCATTTCAACAATCTTCACAGCACTTTCACCAGAGGTAGATTCCACCTCAAGAAACTACTTTTTTTGCTCATCCATAAGGAGCAACTCCTCATCCGTTCAAGGTTTATCATGAGACTGCAGGAATTCGACCAGTAGGCTAAAGGACCAGTAGACGGACCTTTAGGCTCCGTTTCTGATTCTCCGGCTGTTTCCACTACACCTGCAGGGTCCTCCACTGAGGTTTAGGACCCTTCAAGGTCATCCAGGAGACCTGGAATCAACTTCTTCCAAACTCCTGTGAATGTTATTTTGACCTCCTGTGAGTTACAGATGGTCTCTGTAGTATCTAGACTGGTGAATCCTTTCCAGAAGGTTTGTAATTTATTTCACCTAGATCCGCCAGGATCTCCTTATGGCAGCTACAGCCTTAGAATGTATTTCAATAAGAGCTGAAAGTCAAAAAGACTTTCAGGCATGAAACAACATTAATCTCGTTGTACATCTTCATCCGAGCTCTTGGGTGACCAAGTGCACTGTCAATGAGCAGTAATATTTTGAAGAAAATCTTTTCTGAGCATATTCAGTAAACCATGTTGTACACAGATGTGCTGTCAGCCAGGCTTTGCTGTTGCATGTACAAGCACTGGCAGAGGAGATGCAGCACAATTCTTGAGGGCCCTAGTTTTCAGAAATGGTAAATGAGGGGCAGCTGGATGGCTCAGGGGGCTAAGTGTCCGACTCTTGTTCTTGGCTCAAGTCTTGATCTCACAGCTATTGAGTTCAAGCTTCAAATCGTCTCTGCCTTGACAGTGCAGATTCTGCTTGGGATTCTCGATCTCCCTTTCTCTTCGCCTCTCTCTCTCTCAAACATAAATGACTAAACATAAAAAAAGAGAAATGGTAAATGAGCACTGGCTTCTACTTACAGTTACCAAGTGCCTTAGCCCCTAGAAAGCTAGGCATGGACTTCTCTTCAGCTGGGAAAGTCATAGATGGTATTTTCTTCTAGAAGAAGGCTGTTTTATCTACACTGAACAGTTTTTTAGTGTAGCCACCTTCATGAATTATCTCTGCTAGATCTTCTGGATAACTTGCTGCAGAATCAGCACCTGTACTTTTATGATAACAGAGATGGCTTCTTTCTTTAAACCTCATGAACCAATGTCTGCCGGCTTCAAACTTTTCTTCTGTAGCTTCCTCACCTCTCAGACTTCATACAAATGAGAGAGCCTTGCTCTGGATTAGGTACTGACTTAAGGGAATGCTGTGGCTGAAAACTTTCACCACCAGCAATAAGGCTGTTGTGCTCTCCTATCATGCATGCTCTTCCGACTGAGCCAGCCAGATGCGCCTGGAATAGCACTTTTAATTTCCTTCAAGAACTTTTCCTTTGCACTCACAACTTGACTGACCGGCACAAGAGATCTAGCTTTTGGCCTGTCTAGGCTTTTGACATGCCTTCCTCACCAAGCTTAATCATTTCTAGCTTATGATTTAAAGTGACAGATGTGTGAACTCTTCTTTTTGTTTGAACACTGAGAGGCCATTGTGGGGTTACTAACTGGCCTGATTTCAATACTGCTGTGTCTCAGGGACTAGGAAGGCCTGAGGAGAGGGATGAAGGGGAACGGCTGGTCAGTGGAGCAGCCACAACACACACATTTATCAGTTAAGTGCACCATCTTCTATGGGCACAGTCTGTCCTGCTCCAAAACAATCTGAATAGTAACATCAAAGATCAGTGATCACGTGTCACCATAATACATATAACAAAAAAGTCTGAAACACTGAGAAAATTACCCATATGTGAAAGAGACATGAAATAAGCAAATGCTGTTGGAAAAATGGCACCAAGAGACTTGCATGACACAGGGTTGCCACAAACGTTCAATCGGTAAAAAATGAGGCATCTGCAAATCACGGTAAAGTGAAGTGCAGTAAAGTGAGGAATGCCTGTTAGTCAGGGTTTAAAAAAATGTTTCTGAATGAAATATCATTTCCTTACAGGTAAATGACTAAATGGCATGTTTATTTGCTCATTTCTATGCTGTTAGCTTATTTGCATCACTAACTGTTCTGAAAAGGCAGCAAACATACTGATGTTCAAAAATATCACCTAAGGTTGGGAGATGGTGGCATGGACACTTGGGAGTCAAACTCAAGATCCTATTCCTACTAGCTCTGTGTTCTACAGGCAAGTAACAACCTTTCTGAGCTTGTTCCTTCTATTTCTGAGCGAGGAACAGTAATGTACTGCAGGCAGCATTCTGCAGGGTTCCTACAAGTGTTAAAGGACACGCTCCTATTATGTGTATCACAGTGACCAAGGCGCAATAAACAGTAGCCACTTAAAGCCAATTCATTAGGTTTTAACAAAAGTGAAGTAAGAGGAAACTAACGGCAGCTTCCCTCTGAAATGGAGTTTCTCTAAAATAAAAACACCTGCCTCTCCTCCGTCTTCAAAAGAGTGCACACTGGTTCCTGTTAACATTTGCCTGCTATTGTGCTTTCGTTTATACTTCTGGTAAGCTTACCTGTTCATGATAATTATTAGTATAAACATGAAATTCATTCCAAATTTACAACTGGATGTATATTCAGGATAGTTTAAGGTTCCTTGGAGGTTATTAGACAGCGCCATCTAGTGCTCCTACTCAGTAGTAGCAAAATAAACTGCAAGTGGTTTGGGTCCCAACAGAATCAACTGCACAGTTTGAAAAAACAGAGTACATGACTCTTGGGTCCTAATGCAAGAGGAGTGGGGCCTGGACAATCATATATATATATGTGTATATATATATATATTTATATGTATATATATATATTTATATCTATAGATACATCTATATAAAATCCTAGGAGTGGGGCTGGACAATTATATATATATATGTTTATTTAATGTTTATTTATTTTTGAGAAAAAAATATATATAAAACAGTGCCTGTTTGATACGCAATCAGAATCGAGAACCACTAATGTGGTGAATGTATCCTCTACTATCAGAGCCACAAAGTCAAACTAGTTTAATTTTGTGACGTGGAAGCTGGCTTAGAGAGCAATACATCATAAAAATCCAGATTACTTCCGAAAAATGAAAGTGGGTACATGGGAAGAAGATTCAGCAAAATTGGGCATATGTACAGGAATATAATATGCATATGTGTTTATATGGGAGCATGTAGAGGGATGCATTATTAGAGAATGTGTTTAGCTGTTGACAAGAAAAAACCGTCCCTTGATTTGTCTTTATCTTTTGTGTCTGCTCATGGAAGACAATCTTTAAGCTACAAAGCTGACTCCTGCTTGATGATTGGGACACCTCTCAGTTTAAAACTTGGGGTTTTAGGGGTGCCTGGGTAGCTCAGGTGGTTAAATGTCCAACTCTTGATTTCAGCTCAGGTCATGATCTCACGTAGAGCCTGCTTAAGACCTTAGGATTCTCTTCCTCTGCTCCTCCCTGGCTGGCACGCACTATCTCTCAAAAAAATCTTTTATTTTTTTAAAATTATTTTTTAATGTTTATTTATTTTTGAGAAAGGGGAATGCACAGAGACAGAGGGAGACACACAATCCAAAGCAGGCTCCAAGCTCTGAGCTGTCAGCACAGAGCCTGACGCGGGGCTCGAACCCACAAGCCTTGAGATCACAACCTGAGTTGAAGCTGGACACTTAACCAACTGAGCCACCCAGGTGCCGATTTTTTTTTTTTTTTTTTTTTTTTTACTGTTTGTTTATTTTAGAGAGAGAGGAAGACACAGAACTAAAGCAGGCTTTACGCTCTGAAGTGTCAGCACAGAGCCCAATGTGGGGCTAGGTTCGAATTCAGGAATCGTGAGATCATGACCTGAGCCAAAGTCAGATGCTTAACTGACTGAGCCTGCCAGGCGGCCCCTGCCTTGCGTTTCCTAAACACTTCCAGAGGTTGATGAGAATGGCCCCAAACCTCTAATGGTGTGACCACACACTTAGACTGAGTACCACTAGCGTCTTTACAACCCTAGAGTTAAGTGGAAAGTCAGGGTTAATTGCTACTGAATATTCACAAAGCACTGAAGGGCCACAAGGGCCGCACAGAATGGTCCCCTCGGGACATATATACTTCACCAGCAGAGCACTGAGGGGGCTTGGGAGTCAGAAGCCTGGGATTCAGTCTGACTCTATCACTTAGTATCTCTGTGTGGCCTCCGGCAGGTCTCTTCACCACTCTGCCTCTCATCTTCCTCTTCTGGGGAAGAACAAATGTGACAACGTATTTGACAGTGCCTTAAATACTTTAAAATTTTAATTAGAGCACAGCATTATTTCTGCATTAGAAAAATATCAGTATCTGTATATAACCACACCTTAAGTTTTGTTGTGTTTTGAAGACATTAAAGCTTTTCCTAACTTGAATTTTTAAAGGTAGAAACTTATTATAAATACTCAAACAGTGCAGATGTAGAGAATAAAATGAAAGTACTACCTAATGCTGCCATCCCTCCACGTCGGTTCCCATCTACCTCCCCCTCTACAAAGATTTTCTATATACCCTGTCCGAGTTTTTCCTATACATTTATAATAAAAAAATTTTTTATTAAAACATTTGTGTACAGGTTGGCATATATAGTTTAACCACAGAAGAACATTTTCACGTCCCTATGTATATACACAGATCGACCTCAGTCACTTTACTACTGTGTACTATTCTTGGTAGACCATAGTTGATTTAACTGTTCCACTTCTTTTTTTTTTTAACGTTTTTGTATTTATTTTTGAGAGTCAGAGAGACAGAGCATGAGTGGGGGAGGGGCAGAGAGAGAGGCAGACACAGAATCCGAAGCAGGCTCCAGGCTCCCAGGTGTCAGCACAGAGTCCTACATAGGGCTTGAACTGGTGGACTGCCAGATCGATGACCTGAGCCAAAGTCAGACACTTATCCAACTGAGCCACCCAGGGACCCTTTAACTGATTCACTTTTGTGAGCACCGGTTCCCCTTCTAATTTGCCAGTGAGATGAACAACGCTGAAACATATTCTACAGAGACTTTTGTGCACATGTATTAGTTTCCTGAGGTTAGTGACAAACTGCCACCAATCTGGAGGCTTTCAACAAGAGAAACGTATTCTCTCACAGCTCTGGAGCCCAGAAGTCCAAAATCAAGGTGTTGGCTAGGCTGGCTCCTCCCGGAAGCTCTGAGGGAAAAGTTCATTCCCGCTGGTCTCTCAGCTTCCGGTGGCTGGGGCAATCCCAGCAGTCCTGCATAGTAACCCGCACTCTACTCTCCACCTCTGCCCTTGTGGTAGGAACCCCTCCCTAAGGAGAAAGAAAAAATTGAAGAAGAGAGAAGACTTCAAGGTCACCTAGATATGAGTCCAGCTGCCTACATCCCCCATGTTCCTGTAAACTGAAACAACTTAATCAGACTGCATTTTTATGTGTATTACCATATATGGGAGACAAAGAAATAGAAAACGCATAAAAAAACCTATGCCATATGATGTGGGCTGCTCAGTTCTTTTGGGTACGAACCCAACTGAGCGGTGCGGGCAAAATAAAGTTGCTTCCTGGAAAGAAAAGTCTCGGTGTCACGATTCTCTGAGCGAGAATCCTGCAACACCCTGGCTTGGCCTTCCCCCGCCCTGCCCCCTGCATCTTCAATCTCCCTCTTCCTTTCTCTTATAAGGACACCAGCCACCGATGTGGAGATCTTTACCTTAATTATAACTGCGAGGGCCCATATTCCAAATAAAGTCATGTTCTCAGGTTCTGATTGGACATATCTTTGGGGGCCATTAATCAACTCACGACCACACACACAAGAAAATGTCAGTTGTGGTAAAAAAATTATACTGCTAAAATGTCACTCAAAAGGTTACAATAATTTTCATTTCCACCAAAATGATACTGAAGTGCTCTTTCCCCTGTATTCTTGCCAACTCTTAAAACTTCGGGCTAAATCTATGTGTTAGATAAAAAATAATGCAATACCGTTTCTGCTGCATCTCCCTGACTTCTCTAGTAAGGTTAATCCTTTATTTACTGTTTTCTTTTGAGAACCTCCTATTCTTAAATTTTGTCATTTTCTACATGCTGATGTGTCATTTTCCTGTCAATCTTTAATAATTCTTCACAATCTGGATGTTAATATATGTTACCACAATTTCCAAGCCTGTCTTTTATTCAACCTTACCTTTTACTGCATAGCATTTATAAGTATTTATTTAGTCAAATTTACCAAGTTTTTCTTTTAGGTCCTGGGCTTTTAACATTTTCAGATTTTTAAATTCCCTAAGATTTATGTGGTATCACCAAGCAGGACAAATATAGACGTATGAGTAATGGAAAGCACATTCTACTCTGTCTGGAAATGCTTATGAATGAGAAAATATTTGAGGAGCCAGAGGATGCTTAAATTAGGTGTTCTAAGATGCAATTTCCAACAAGCAATTCTCAGAACGCCAGCCATTCATTCAGTTCAATCCGAATACAACTCCATATAATCAACTGTGACACAGCATCAGATTCCCCAGGCTGAGGGCTCAGTCCCATAGGACTGCAAACCGCCCAGACCCCACCCCCAACTTGAGACACCGCTTGCAACCCAGTTAGCTGGGCTCCTGACCCACTGGCTACGGGCTGGCTGGTTCCATGAGCCCTCCTCCTCGGGTACAATTAACTTGCCAGCTCACAGAACACAAGAGAAACATGTTGTTAACAGTAAAAGGATGTAAGTCACGAGCAGCCAAACGGAAGAGGTGTGGAGGGCAAGGTACGGGGAGGCGCCTCGGATCTTCCACGCCCGGAGCGCCACCTTTCCAGCATCTCCACGTGTCCACCAACCAGGAAGCTCTCTGACCCCCGTCCTTTTGGGTTTTTATGTAAGCTACATATTTTTTGACAAGAGTGATTAAATAACTGGCTGCTGGCAATTGCTTCAACCACCCTGGAGGCTGGGGGTGGGACTGCAATTTCCAACCCTCTAATCAGTGCTTGGCTCCACGGGCCAGCAGCCCCCATCCCTACAAACTTTCCAGAACCTCATTAACATAACAAAAGGCAACGTTATCCCTCCAAAGGCTTGGGAAATGCCAAGGGTTTTGGAAGCGGTGAGGGGGACTGTGGACGAAGTATACTTGTCTCATAAATCACAGTATCACAATGCTGTGGACCCAACGTGAAAATACAGAAAAGAAGAAGAGTAAAGGTGGAGGAGGGAGGGGTTTCAACTCCTAATGCACAACAATGCCTTAGGCACTGAAGGAGAAAAGAAATGTAAGACACATGCATTCTCTGCCCTCCAATTCAGACACAAGCAAAAAAATTTTAAGCAGCAGTTAAGCAATGACAAATGACAAAAAATTGGCAAACCACTGAAATCCAAGGAGTTGATAGTACGATGGGAAAGGGAATTCTGATGGGTCTCAAAAGAGATGGTGAGCACCAATCAGAATTCAAAACATTGTTTTTAAACTTTCACCAAATGAAACATAAGAAAAGTACACTATCATAATCAAACTCAACAGACTGTGCCAAGTAAACTCATCCACATAACCTGTGCTCAGCTCAGGAAGAAGTCCTCGACGGCACCCTCGAAGCCCCTCCTGCTTCACTCCTACTTACCCTTCGCATTTCCTTCCTTCACTCCCCAAAAGCTGAGACTGCTTCTAATTTTGTACTCTGTATAAAGAGAGTAAGATACTAGATACTACTTTTTCTCGAAACCTGCCTGCGACATTCATCAAAATCTGTGCACATAGTTACAGACCGCCCTTTCCGTTACTTGTACAGTACCCACTGGGTGGAGACTTTAATGCACCGCTTACCCACTGTACCAATGACGGGTAGTCTCCATGCTTCCTACGTCTGGACCCCTGTGAGAAACGCTGCTGTGAACGCTCTCGTGTGCATCCTGCGGTGAACACGTTGTCACTCCTGTGAGTGTGTACTAGGGAGCAGAAGCGTGTTAGGGACCAGGGACCACACAGACGTTCAACACTAAGTTCTGCCCAACAGTCCCCAAAGGATAGGCACAGGCCCACAGGCACCATGTGGGGGCTCTAGGCTATCCGCCACCTTTTCCCCGTCAGCCATTCTAGTGAACCTGCAGCAAACGCCATTACTACGAATAATATGACTTGAGGGAACAGCAAATTCCTCACAACACAGCAGTCTTTAGAAAGAATATGGGTTTTAATTAAACTAAAGGCACACAAAAAAACAGTTCACTGACTTGCTTAGTCACATCCCCAAGGGATAACAAAACGATTCATGTAAAGTCCACGTTTAAGAGCACAAAAGTGAGGCACCTGGGTGGTTCAGTTGGTTAAGTGTCTGACTTAAGCTCAGTTCATAATCTTACAGTTCATGAGTTCAAGCCCCATTTTGGGCTCTGTGCTGACAGCTCAGAGCCTGGAGCTTGCTTCAGATTCTGTCTCTCTCTCTCTCTCTACCCCTCTCAAAAATAAACATCAAAAACATAAATAAAAATTTAAAAAAAAGAACATAAAAGCAGCAGTCAATTGTTCTGTGGCCATTGCTTTTCCACTGGGAGAAGAATTAACCAATTATTTTAACCACTCTCTAAGCTGCACTTAAAAAAGAAAAGATATGGGTATTAATGGGTATCAGGTTGATGTAAAAAACTTACAGTAAAAGTGTTAGGAGAAAGTACACGTTTAAAAAAAATTTTTTTAGTGTTTTATTTATTTCTGAGAGACAGTGAGAGAGAGACAGCATGAGCAGGGGAGGGTCAGAGAGTGAGGGAGACACAGAATCTGAAGCAGGCTCCAGGCTCTGAGCTAGCTGTCAGCACAGAGCCCGACACGGAGCTCAAACCCATGTGTTTGAGATCATGACCTAAGCCGAGGCCGGACGCTCAGCTCAACCGACTGAGCCACCCAGGCGCCCCAGTACACGTGTTTTAAGAGAAGACAGTCACGGAGCCCACAAAGACTGCTCAGGAGTGGGGAGAAATAAGACAGAAGGTGGAAAACATGGTAAATAAATGTTCTGGTGACTGAACCTACGTACAAGTCCTCTCACTAAAATGTTACAATCCACACTTTTCTATAGAAGCAATGGCTATTTCCTTTCAGGGAAATGAGTATCAGTAAATGTTTTCTAAAAATAATGCAAAATATATTTTAGCAAAAATGTACAGACTAGCTTTTCTGTGACTCTCACTGTATGATTTCACATGTGTACTATGTGAGATACATCCCCTTAAGAAACTACAACATAAAATGTAATCAGGACAGGTATTTTCAGTAAACAATAAAATATGAGAATCCATAATAATATTATGTCTAATACTTAACTTATTTTTATTAAGACATTTTTTAAACTTCATTTATTTGAGATTCATTTATTTGAGAGAGATCTAGTGCGAGCAGGGGAGAGGTAGAGAGACAGAGAGAGAGAGAGAGAGAGAGAGAGAGAGAGAGAGAGGAGAGAGTGAATCCCAAGCAGGTTCTGTGCTATCAGCATGGAGCCTGACATGCAGCTCGATGCCACAAACCAGGAGATCATGACCTGAGCCAAAATCAAGAGCTGGAAGCTTAGCAGACTGAACCCTCCCCCTCCCCAAAGGTGTCCCTAATACTTAACTTTAAAAGTTTTTTTTAGAAATCCTAGAATCAAACTAGTAAAAAAACAAAAACAGTAACAAATTACTTCCATTTTGCAGGCGTCTAGGACTACAACCTCACGTCAGCCCCAAGCTCCTAGACAATGAGCAGCACAGCACATCCTGTAATTCATCACAGCCTCTCGAGGACATTCAATACATCCTACTCACCAGCATGCTGGACACATGCTGGAACGTGCCACTACTGACCAGTGTAGCATATACGCTGCTTCATGCAGCTGGGGAAAAGTGATCGGATATTTCTGTAAGGCAGACCTAGTTCAAAATGCTCACTCATTTTTAAACAGGATTTGTCAACAGGCACAGATTTTAGAAATTACATAAACACAAACGCTACAAAATTCAAGAACAATAAAGCAGAAAGACATAAACTATGCCTAAGAGCATCTGCTAATAGTGCAAACTGCCTTCTAAACAAACCTTTATTATTTCCTTAAGGTTTATCTAGGTGGGACCTTCATATATATTTACTCCAACCAATGAAACACATGGTTAATTTATCAATGTTGACTCTTAAGAGCCAAGTGAGTGAGTGATGACCATGATAAAAACAGAGTCATATTCTGGGAATTTATCTGCTTCTCTTTTCAAGGTTCGCATTTCTAACATTTATAAGTTAAATTACGTTAGGTATGAACAGAGTAAACAAGAGGGTATATAAGACTTGTGTGCATTTAGTTGATCAGGTAATATATAAATTTTAGCATAAAAGGGACTGCAGTGCCATGAAGAGTTCTAAGAGACTGTTAAGAAAAGGCTACTGAGACGTGAGAGGGAAAACCAAGGAGACTGAAATGAAACTCTGTGACAGGAGAGAGGTCACTGAAAAGAAAAAAAACAAATGGGTGGGAATGAAAAACAGCAAATGCTACCAAACTGACCAAACGAAAACACACATACAAATCATGGACAGGCAGTCACCAATGCGGAGGCACAGAACAGCAAGCAGCCATAACTGCCAATCTCTAATCCCAGACACCCGCAAGCTCTTCTCTCAAGAGATTCATGACCACACTACTTTTCATTCCATTTTTGTAAGTAACCTCTACCCCCACCGTGGGGCTTGAACTCACGACCCCGAGATCCAGAGTCGCTCGCTCCACTGACTGAGCAGCCAGGTGCCCCCGTGATTAGACCCGTCAAGTTCTGTACTGGAAGAGAACGGAAGGGCAGCATTGCAAGCAAAAACATGGATGAATAAAACACGATAAGAGTTTATGAATAAATACTGAGATTTGCTAGTCTAACACATGTTATGCTGAGTACAACTAGCTAGTCACACTAAAAATAAAATGCTAAAAACTCACTCACTGTCTTCTGTGGGAAGGACCTGCAGGGAGTATATCCACTCTATTATATCATCTTTGTTCACCACATCTAAGGAGTCCAACATATCCAGCCCGGAGAGCGCAAAAAATGCAATTGTCAACCTAAAAGAAAAAACAAACAAACAAACGTAAAATTCCATCTTAACTGTCTAAACCCTGAAGTCTTTCTTGTTCAGAAAAATAAGAAATTCTAATTTTAAAATGATTTCAAACAGTACTCATTTTGCAAAAGCCAAAAAGTCATATTTATTCTTATCTTTTAATAATATCAACCAAACCTTTGTTTCATTTGTAAAAAGAAGCATTTGGGGGTCAAATAACTAGTCATACTCATCTGAAACATACATGCACTCCCTGAAGTCAGTGTATCAGCTACCTGAAGGTTAATAATGTAGGTTTAAAAAAGAATTCCCTGTACCTAGTTAGCCTTTCCAAAAGGCTGGAAAACATAGAGAAAACCGATTTCTACTTATTTGCCAAGATCAACTATGCTTATAGTTGCTGCTTAACTCTTAACTATAGAAGGTTAAA
This sequence comes from Hyaena hyaena, assembly GCF_003009895.1. Classification (NCBI taxonomy): domain Eukaryota; kingdom Metazoa; phylum Chordata; class Mammalia; order Carnivora; family Hyaenidae; genus Hyaena; species Hyaena hyaena. The sequence goes on along the minus strand of NW_024081055.1, from coordinate 1,079,518 downwards.
ATAAATCCATCTGTACTCAAATTTGTTTACAAATAATGTGATTAGACAAAACTTAAAATAGATTTTGGGAAATAAGGGATACTTTGAAAAATACATATGCATTTCAACTCCATTTTCCCAGAGAGGATTCCTTGATGGAATGAAAACCTGTAAAGCAACACATTCCTCTCCAAGATTGCACACTAAATGAGAAATGTAAACTCCGTATTTTCATTGACAACTAGTACTTAAATGATTACTTTTTAAAGAAAAAATTTGTTATATACAATTCTTTTCAGGCTGAGATATATTTTATACTGTTTTCTGAACATGGTTGTCTCTTTTTTTTCCCCTAAGTTTAAAAAAAAAATTTATTTAATTTCTACACCCCATATGGGGCTTGAACTCACGACCCCAAGATCAAGAGTTGCATGTTCTATTGACTGAGACACCCCGAACATGATTATTTCATTTCTATATTCTAATAATTCCTATGACTATTACTAATAAATTAATACTTTAAATCATCTGGTCCAAAATCTTACAGCAAAGCCACTTGACACATTCTGCCACCTTTTCAAAAGATTCCAAAAGAGAAATAAGCCCTAATGCCCTGAGGCATCTGCTCTGTGTATAATAAATTAACTGCTTTGTCATGCATCTAGAAAAATATTACCAACTTAAGGAAAAATGAGAAAATAGTCACTTTGTTTACTTTTTTTTTAAGTGTGTAATTCTCTCTGATCTCTGGTTGAAAGAGGCTAGCATACATTAGATAATAGGAGGAAAAATCAGAGAATAATTTAATTCCAAACAAAGTTTAAGGGCAAAACCTAAAACTAATAAGATATTGTTACACTTAAGAACAAAAGATTTGGGGAAGGTTACATTATTGAGAGACTATTACTATGTATTAGACAGTGAGCAAGAAACTTCCTCATATGCTGTATCTCAATTTAATTCTAACAAACCATTGGGATCCACCAGAATTAGGCAGGTGATTTATCTGAGCAAGATCAGGATTAAATTAAGGGGGGGACCCCTTTATATGGGAGGCTACGGTTTAGAGTTCAGATTCTACTGTCAAACGAGCTAGGTTCAAATCCTAGGTTGGCTGGTTTACAGCAATTTATAACCTGGGCAGGACCTTTTCTGCCTTTTCTAAGTCTGCTTATCTACAAATCATCATCACACCTCACACAGGTATTGCACTACCTGCCCACACATCATACCTCACACAGGTATTGCGCTACCTGCCCACACATCATACCTCACACAAGTATTTCACTACCTGCCCACACATAACACCTCACACAGGTATTGCACTACCTGCCCACACGCAAGCACTCAACAAACAGAGGCTACCATTACTGGCGTTTTCTCGGATTTGACATGAGTTGACGACCTCAGAATCTAATCACACTGTCATACTATAGGCCTTATCTCCAGGTCTCTGGTTGGCAACCATCCTCCCCAGAGGACCCTGCCCTTTCTCAAAACAAAATGATACTTTAGATAAGAGAAAGGCTTCAAGCTAACAGCAGCCATGTTTGAGAATCACTGTTCTTCATGATAATCATGTCCAATGAGATAAGGTCTGCCTTATGCATGATATGTACTCATTTATTGAATTAACTAACAAATAAAAGCTCTGCAATACTCCATCTAACCCTCCTGGAGAGCTCTCCCAGGGGTTTTCAGTGTTGCTGTAAAGGATTACAGCCAGATAAAATTAATTTAAATTATGTAATAATTTAGTTTATTATGGTATCATAGAATAAAACAAAAAGAAGACAGGTGGAAATGGAGGACAACAGGAGGTTGTTGATAACACAACCTACTGAGGCTGGATAAATCAAAGAGCTTCCTATTAATAAAAAGTATGTGATAAGAAAACATCTAGGGGTGCCTGTGTGACTCAGTCAGTTAAGCATCCAACTTTTTTTTTTTTTTTTTTTTTTTTTTTTTATTTTTTTTTTTTTTTAATTTATTTCTAGGAGAGAGAGAGAGAGAGACAGCGTGAGCAGGTTTTTTAACGTTTTTTTTTTTTTAAATTTATTTCTAGGAGAGAGAGAGAGAGAGACAGCGTGAGCAGGGTAGGGTTAGAGAGAGAGGGAGTCACAGACTGAAACAGGCTCCAGGCTCTGAGCTGGCAGTCAGCACAGAGCCCGACGCGGGGCTCGAACCCACGAACCGCAGGATCATGACCTAAGCGAAAGTCGGACGCTTAACCGACTAAGCCACCCAGGCGCCCCTAAGCATCCAACTTTTGATCTTAGCTCAGGTCTTGATCTCAGGGTCATAAGTTCAAGCCCCAAGATGGGCTCTGCACTGGGCATGAAGCCTGCTTAAAAAAGAAAAGAAAAAAGAAAACATATAAAAGGTTATAAAAATAAGCTGGTATTCTTTTTTTTTAATGTTTTATTATTTCTGAGAGAGAGAGAGAGAGAGAGAGAGAGAGGCACAATGTGAGCAGGGGAGGGTCAGATAGAGAGGGAGACACAGAATCTGAAGCAGGCTCCAGGCTCTGAGCTGTCAGCACAGAGCCCAAAATGGGGCCTGAACCCATCAACTGTGAGATCATGACCTGAACCAAAGTCGGATGCTTAGCCACCCAGGCACCCCGGTGGTATTCTTTCCTAAGTTAAGTACTCTCTTAAATTTTTTAGCTCAAGATCATGAAGTCCAAAGAAGTAAAGGAATGTGCTTGAGATTTCACTGCTAGATAACCAATTAAAAACTTAGGAACTTTGAGTCACAGGGTGGTGGTCTCAGGGGTGTTTCTCAAACCTGCCTGCACATTAGAATCAGCTTTAAAACAAATAACTAGAGGCACCTGGGTGGCTCAGTTAGGCGTCTGACTCTAGGTTTCAGTTCAGGTCATGATCTGAGGCTTCGTGGGTCTAAGCCCTGCATAGGGCTCTGTGTTGGCAGTGTGGTGCCTGCTTGGGATTTTTTCTCTTTATCTCTCTCTCTCTCTCTGCCCCTCCCCTATTCACGGTGTCTCTCTCAAAATAAATAAACTTAAAAACAAAACAAAAAAACTAAAACAACACCCATAAAACACAGAGAGGTCTAGCCCTTACTCTACGACGAGATTGAAATTCTGGGTGGAAAGTGGGGTCTGGGTACCTGGAATTTGGGGCCAGGGGCACAGGTGTGAGAAACCTCTCAGGTGAGTGTAACATGCAGCCAGGCCTCAGGAGTACCGCTCTAGAGCAGTGATCCCCACTGGGGCAATAATGCGCCTAGGCGACACTGTAGAGAGATTTTTGGTTGTCTTTAGAGTACCACTGGCATCTAGCTGGTAAATGTCCCATCTACCATGCATAGGACAGCACCATTCAACAAAACGTCATCAGTGCTGAGGCCAAGTAACCCCGCTCCAAAGTCATACTGTTCCGTGTTCGTGTTATCTGAATGATCTGCTTTTCATTTTGCTTGCTTCTGAAGATGGATGCAAATACCAAAACTCAGCTGCTAGTAAACCACTTTTAAGATCTTGCATACTCAATTTTTAAGGCTTCTGAGAGTCCAGTATTTTCACCTCCTAGCCAGTGAGACTAAGGTTTATAGGATTAATGCAGCTGCAGTGAAAAGTTTCTGTTTATAAAGAGAGGCACCCAGCAGCGGCTGGCGGAACCAACTGCTCAATTTGGAGCAGTGTCTGGGCTCCCTCTTAGGACAGGCTGAAAGAAGATAGTCCTTTCTGACCACACGTGAGTTCTCAAGCAGTCCTACAACTCTGAGAGAGAGAGAGAGAGAGAGAGAGAGAGAGAGAGAGAGAGAGAATTAAAAGCCATAAGAAAAAAAATTAAATAAGCCATTAAAAAACCCCCCCCCGATTTGGAGCTGTGGGCCTCTGAGAGAAAGAAGGGAGGATCTTACGGTGCCCCAGTGAGTCCTACTTGGGGTATGGACTGCTGGGCACCTACTTTGGGCAGATGACGAGGGGGGAAATCGTGCCAAGACACGTGCCTAAAATCAGGCCCGTGTAGATATTAGAATGTTGTTACTTTCCAGAGCATTTGTGCTCACTCTTTCTTCTTTTCCCTAGAATTGAACTCTGAAACTATAAGCTGAAAAAGCAAAGGTCAGCTGTGCCTTCCTGTCCCCTCTTCCCTTCTGAACAACACTTAGGAAAAGTGTATCTTACATGGATTAAGAGGTAACATTCATCCCCTCTAAATCAAGCTGCGGCACCAGGGGTTCAATTCACAGATGGGAGGCATCAACTAAGATCTCCAAAAGATGTCAAATTTTTCAGGCTTAAGAACAAAATTTTCAGGCCTTAAAAAACAGCACCAAAAAAACACCCCAAGGATTAAACAGGAAAAAAATAGATAAAAGGAAAAACAGTCTGAGAAGTGGGGAAAAAAGAATCAAATCACAGTAACATGATTTTCCTGTGCCACTCACTAAAGGAGAATGAGGAGGGTATTGTTAGGCTAGAGCAGATTAGGCGACCATTTGGGAATATACTGGAAACACTGATTTATGGGCACTGACTAGATTCCCCAACTTGGGATCACCTACTCTGCCCCTTTCTAGTACACTCTGTTTCCTGGCATCTCCAAGTGTCTTTAACAAGTGACTGCATTCTTGACTAGATCTCAGGTGGGGCTATGACTAAATCATACTGCAAAGAGTTCTAAAATTATACACAAGCAGCTATATTTAGACACAGGAGCACAGTTGCTCGGTAAAACTGCTAATGGTAGAAATGATGAGAAAGTCTTAGAGAAAACGTGAAAATTAATCATAAAGTTAAAATACACAGCACACAGAGGTCCCAATAAATCCTCTGGAATGACTGGCTGCAACACTGCAGGAATGCTAGAAGTTTAAGCTTTACTCTTGATCTGTACTCTTTTCAAAGTGCTGGCTCGACTGGTAAATGTTTTTAAGTATAATTACTCATCTTTGGAATTATTTTACATGCAAAATAATTTTTCCATAAGAAATGTTTACTAAACATCTACTACAGACTGGATATCATGACAAAAACAAATAAAACAGTCCTTCTAAGCTTAGGCAAGTTACATTATGGGAGGAAATAACTAGAAGCTATAGGAAAAGTACTGTTCTAGAAATCATCTTCTTCCTCTCTAAACCTGCTCCTTTTGCCTCTTGCTCTGGAGACCAGATGGCTGTTCCAATCCTAGAGTCCTGGAACTCCTTTTTCCTCCAGCCCTCCCTTCCAGCCCTCCTTCCACTGCCCGGCACCTTGATTCCAGACTAGTGCAACAGCTAACTGGTCTTCGCGGCTCTGGTCTTGTCCCACTGGCTACAACAACCCATCTCAAACTGAACGGTCACTCTGAAACGCGTATGTCATCAGGAAGATTCACTGCTTGGCGACTTCAAATCACTTGTGTGACATCAAATTCAGGTTTCTTAACCTGGCACACAAAGCCCTCCTGTGATCTGGCCAATGCCTACCTTCCAGGCTTAATTCCTACCACACCTGCCTTCCATTTTGAACCACTATCAGACAAATGATTGAAGTTTCTTTGCTTTACACTCACTTGTCTGCCTTTATTGTCCATTTGCCTATAATCCATCCTGGACTTTCCCCAAACTGAATACAAATTTAATAGTAATACTTATTCAGCTCCATGGTTACTTCTTCCAAGAAGCCATCTCTGAGATGTGTCTCTCTTCAGGAGGAGCTAAGGGGCTTCCATAAAGTCTTATGAATACCACAATCACTGGGCAAACAAACTCAAGTGCGGTGAGGGGATCAGCAAGATCAGGTTCACCTGGGAACTTGTCAGACTGTCTTATCCTAGACCCCTCCCACACCTTGCATTTTAACCAGATCCCCAGGTGATCTATATGCACATAAGAGCCAGGAGGCACTGCCGTAAGAATCTGTTAGCAGATCTGTTTCTCTTGTCAGGCTAACTGTCTCCAACTTTAGCGCGCACGAGCACCATGTGGGATGCCCATCACAATGTACAGAGTCCGACGCAGAACTGGGGAGGGGCCCAGGTATGTGTATTTTTATAAGCATTTTATGATGTCACTAATGTAGGGCCTCCTGCCATGGCCATCCCACTTGGAGAGGTACACTGCTGGGGTGCGATGTATTTCAGATAAGGGAGGGAATGAGAGGGTAGAGTAGTTGCTACATGGTAGTCAGCTACATCACAGGCTACGTAGGGGAATACGGAAGGACCCGTGAACAGAAAGACTAGGTAGATTGTGAGGTCTTGTAAAATAAAAACCAAATGACTAAACCCTTCTTGGAAAGGAGCTCGATCCATAAAAAACAACATACACAGAAAATGGTCAGTATTTAGTCCTTTGATTAAAAAAAACCCCAAAAAACCTACCCTACTCTAACTTCCGTTACCCAAATAGAAACGGTAACAGCAACTCCTAACCAAACAACTCTCTAAGCCACTTACAAAAAAGAAACCTGTTAATGCACAAAGCTCACAATCCAAGGTTTAATATTCACCTGAGTTAACTAGGAACTATCACCTTTCAGATATTTGTATGAAAAAGCCACAGGTAATTTATTTTCATAAAGCCACTGCTATTAGAAAAAGAAAAATTCAGTCCTATTTATCAGACTAAAAGAAACAGGAAAATGAAGTAATTTTGCCAAAGTGGTAGGTCAGAAAATAAGTGACTAAATGTCTAGCCTGCTAGCAGCTTTCCTAAGAGTCCTGTGTCATACCTATATCAGTACGAAGAAGGGAACACATGAACACCAGGAGCACTGGTTTCACACCGTATGCCTGTACCCAGACATATAGCAGGCACTCAATAAATGTTGGTAGAATTAAACAGCAGTACTGAGTAAGAATTGTGTCAACATACTGTTTTATCTGAAAATGCTGGTATCAGTAGAAATTTTGTGACCCGTCAGTCACCTTTGCTTAAAAGATCAGAGATCCTTCACGAGCATCTTCAAGTCAACCATCAATCACACACCCCTACCAAAGGAGTTCATGCAAAACTAAGGAAAGACTGTGAATCAGGAAAGAGAAAAACTGAAAAACCTGTAAAAAAAAAAAAAAAAAAAAAAAATCACTACAAAAACTTTTAGGTGCAGATGATCTTAAATGTGCCTATTAAGTGTGCTATTTAACACAATAAGAAATGATAAAAAATACTCAAGTGATAAACATTAGACATATTAACTAATGCACCATGGCATTATACACTATTACCTAACAGGTGATGCCTGATGTAGATGCTAAGATTATTCTAAAGTTATTAAATCTGTTGTTCAGTTTTTGCAGTTATATTCTATGAGCACCATTACACAGCTTACCAACATGCATTAGTGTATATGGTTTTGTCCACGCTGGAATTTTAAACAGAGCAGTCAAACACTGACATTTAGAAAATGCAACCACAGATCTAAAATGATAGCTATAACTTTAACAATCACAATAGAAGTTTTTTTATCCAAATGCTTCAAATTCACATAAAATTTAAAAAAAATTTTTTAAAGTTTATTTTTGAGAGAGAGATGGGGGGGGAGGGAGCGAGGGAGACACAGAATCAGAAGCAGGCTCCAGACTCCCAGCTCCCAGCTGTCAGCACAGAGCCAGATGTGGGGCTTGAACCCATGAACTGGGAGATTTTGACCTGAGCGGTAGTCAGATGCTTAATGGACTGAGCCACCCAAATGTGCCCAAATTCACATAAAATCAGTCCCCATAAAATGTGTGATTTATTAACATTACTTGTTTCATCCCATATCATTCCAGTCAGTGGAGTGGGTTTTGGAAACCTTAATTTAGGTCTAGGGATGTGTGCTCGGCTAGCCAATCAACACCTAGCATGGACAGAGAAAGGAATATAAGTAACGCTTCACTCTTTCCTTAGGGAGAATGTGTTCATCCTTCAGGGCTCAGCTCACATAACTCGACGAGTATTTACTTAGTGCCTCTTACAGGAAACTGCATGTCTTGTTCAGCTGTACTCCAGTACCTATCATCATAAATTTGTAGACCACGAGGGCAGAAGGAATCTGTAAAACTTCCAAAACTGCCCCGGCCATGCAGACTTCAAAATTACACCAGGGAATCAGAAGTCAGAAAATAGGGAGCGATTACAGCAGAACCAATCTGCTCTCTTCGTATCCCGTCCCATGCAATTTGGAGGGAGGCTCGCTTCAAACCCCGGCAATGCAGAGCAAAACCGCCTCCTTTCTCCTCGTCCCCAGATTTTACTCTGAATGACTAATTCACAGCTTCTCAGCCGCAGCCAAATCACACTCCTCAGCCAACTCCAACTCACAAGGCTACAGCAGATACACTTTTCACAGCCTGCTTTACGGAACACCGCACCTCTTCCGCCAACCTTCTCCTATCGTTAGATGTACAATTCCTGGAAAGTTCATTTCTCCCCAAACCTTATAGGCTCGGCGCCGCCCCTACAGACCTCAAACACCACACAGATACTCAATTAAGAGTGAATAACGTTTTGCAGGAAAGGGTGGCACGGGGCAGGCTATTTATCTAAAATACGAAGCCTAAAGGATCTGTCTTTTCCCTTTTACACTCGGATGTAATGAGGCCAAGTGATCCACAGCCTCGGGAGGAAGTAAGAAGGAAGCGCAGAGTTGACCGGAAAAATGGCTGGAAGTGAAAAAAGGCGGAAAATGGACATTCCACAAGCCCTGGCCTTACGGCTCCGCCGATCCTCCGGCCGTAGCTCGGGGGAGCGAGAGCCACCGCAGGCCCGCCGGACAGGAGAGGCAGCCGGCAGTGCCGGGTGGGCGGCGGCGCAGGCCCCGCGGACGCCCGGTCAGCCGGCAGGCTCCGCGGTGCCTTTCCGCGGGGGCCGGTGGGCGTCCCCACCCCGCGGACCGCGGCCACCAGTCACCTGCTGGTCTCGAGCGAAGAATAGCGCTCGGGCAAGACCTGGAGGCAGCGCTGGAAGAACCGCACGTGCCGGTCCCGCAGGAAATCCAGCCGCTCGCCGTCGCCGCTCCCCGCCAGCCGCTCGTCCTCCGGAGCCGCCATGCTGCTGCGGAAGCGACGTCCGCCGCGACCCGGAAGCAGTTGGCGCGCGGCGTGAAGGGACCTCGAGGGGCGACCCGGGGCCGGCGCGCGGGGATGGGGCCAGCTCCCGGCCCAGAGCCGGTCTGTGGTTGTACTTCCTCGCCGCCAACGGCCTTTCGCAGCGCTTAATCCCTCGGATTTCTCTCTCGACCCACCCTTTTCTATTCCGAGCCCTACAGGCTTGGAGACCCCCTCTTAAGCCTCGTAAAATTCAGCCCACAGTCCTTCCAGAACTTGTAACTTCTTTGAGATTTGGGAAGAAATGCAAGACCCAAAGCTTCTAGTTCGTTTCGAGAAAATCACGGCCCCTAAAGGATGGTATATGTGAAAACAGATGGATCTGAATAAACTTGCCAACAGACCTTTTTGGAAGGTCACGTTTATAAAATGAATGGGTAGGGAAGCTAAACCTTTAAATCAAACGGTGGAGACAAAGGTTTATTAAATAATTATAGATGCTTCAAAGGTTCAGAGACCTTCCTCGTCCCCTTTAGAAAAGCAGGAATCACTTAAACTATATATATGTACACACACACAAATGCAGTATACACACACGCTATATTCATAAGTGTTTCATTTTCAAGCCTTTTTTTGTTGTTTATTTTTGAGAAAGAGAGGAAGAGCGCAAGCAGGGGAGGGGCACAGAGACAGAGAGGGAGGGAGGGAGGGAGGGAGAGAGAAACACGGAATCAGCTGCAGGCGCAGGCTCAGCTGTCAGCAGAGAGCTGGACATGGGGCTTGAACTCACTAACTGCCAGATAATGAGCTGAGCCGAAGTCTGAGGCTTAACCCACCGAGCCACCCAGGTGCCTCTCTTTTGCAACTTAGATTTTACTCTTCGTGCTTGAGTCAGTGTATCATCTAGCAGCAATGTTGCATCCTTCTGCCATAGCAAACAAATGTTCTCCAACTACCCATATGTTAGGAAATGAAATAACATGGTTCTATCTTTTTTTAAAGAGGAACTTAATTTGCTTCCATCATATATTATTTCCTTTAAAAGTTCATGAGGCAGTTTTTGGGGGGAGAAATCCACCCAAAGATCAGGCTTGAACCTAGGATGTTTATAGTCAACTAGCAAAAGAGAAGTTTGAGTATAATTTTGATTGTTCACTTTCTTAGAAAATCTACTACTTAAAAAAGATACTGTCTGGGCAGAAGTTATCTTTTACTTGTTCAATAATACAAAGCACCTATTTTTAGGCACTAGTGGCTACTCATTCACCGCTATTTCTGTATGTCTTTAATAAACTGCATTAACAAACGGCTGGGTATGGCCAGAAGGCTGTTCTTGCTGCCTCCTTACAAGCAGGGAGGCCACATTGCTTGGATTTCAGGTATACCCAGCAGAGAGGAATTTTCATTTTGTGATTAAAATCCAAGATCTTTTACTCACACTTACATACATGTCTGAAGATGTTCAAAATGGAGTCAAATCACACAGGTTCAACTTAGTAGAATGAACAATGCACTCTATATATGCTCCAAAAGATGACCCTACTCAACTGGGCCCTTGATGGGAACCCGAATATTTAATCTGATTCTCAACTCAAGAACCAGCAATCCCATCCAAATTCAGTGAGGGTGGACTGACTGAGAGATAATATCATATGTTCCTAGGTAAGGAAAAGGCTTTTCAGGGGTGATTTTGACCACACAAGTTGTTGGCACATGCATGAGAGAATCTAACCCCCATGTAAAATGCCACTCTACATGATTAGGTAAGAAGTATAATTACCTCAAGTTTTCAAAGTATAGGAATGATGCAACATCTACATAATGGAATGTTGTTCAGCCATTAAATAATGTTAGAAAATATACAGAAACACAGAAAAGTATGTGTAACATAATGTTAAGTCATTTAGTAAATAAAATGTACTCTATGTAGTTATTTTATTTTAAGGTTTATTTTGAGAGAGAGAGAAAGTGCACACAGCAGAAGGGCAGACAGAGAGGGAGAGATTCCCAAACAGGCTCCATGCTGCCAGCGCAGAGCCCGATGTGGGGCTTGAGCTCATAAAGTATGAGGTCGTGCACCAATAGCACTGCTAGGAATTTACCCAAGGGATACAGGAGTGCTGATGCATAGGGGCACATATACCCCAATGTTCATTGCAGTACTCTCAACAATAGCCAAAACATGGAAAGAGCCTAGTGTCCATCAATTGACGAAGGGATCAAGAAGATGTGGCTTATCTGTACAATGGAATACTACATGGCAATGAGAAAGAATGAAATCTGGCCATGTGTAGCAACATGGATGGAACTTGGGGGTGTTATGCTGAGCGAAATAAGTCAGGCAGAGAAGTACAGCTACCATATGTTTGCACGTATAGGAGGATTAGGAGGAACTTAATGGAGGACCATGGGGGAGAAGAAGGGGGGAAAATAGTGGGGGAAAGGGAGGGAGGCAAACCATGAGACTCTTGAATGCTGAGAACAAACTGAGGACTGATGGGGGTGGGGGGAGGAGAAGGGGGGTGATGGGCATGGAGGAGGGCACTTGTGGGGATGAGCACTGGGTGTTATATGGAAACCAACTTGACAATAAACTATTAAAAAAAGAAAAGTGTGAGGTTATGACCTGAGCCCAAATCAAGATTTGGACACTCAACTGACTGAGCCACCCGGGCACCCTTCTATGTAGCTATTTTAAGATATGTATGTATATTTTTGGAAAAAGTTACCCTGGAGCGGTAGAATTATGGGTGCTTTATTAACAATTTTCCCTTCAGGTTTTTTTCTAAATTCCTTATGCATATCCTTTTTAAACCAGTGTAAGAAATGTTTATTTTGCCCTTCTATAAGCCTGTAACTGATATATTATTAATTATGCTTATTCTACATCCTTTATATAAAGGAACCATATAATAAATCCCTCATTTTAGACTCAGAAGGACTGGTTTTGTCAAAGAAAACCGCCAAGAAAGCAGACAAAAAGCTATAAGAAGCACACGACCTGGTATGCTTTCCTTCAATGCAGGAAATGGAGAGCTGCCTTCCTGTGCAATAAAAAGTAACATGTTCGAAAACAATACAAAGGAAACCTTCCTACTGTGTATCTTGTAGTAGTTCCATTCTGTTTTTAAAATCCATTGTCCACTTCTATATTTTATTTCTAAAGTGCCTCCAATCATTAAAAAAAAAGTTCTAGAGAACAAGGACTACAAAGAAAACAGGCATTCCTGATTAAGAATATTTTATGTTATTTCTCCCATTTTGCAGCAATAATTGTGTAATCAGAACTCAGGTTCCAAAATTTGGAAGCCATCTACTTTGACTATTAACTGTGAAATAAGACAGGGTTTTGACCACTACTAATAGTGAATTTCTGAGTCACCGGACCTAAATATATCAAATTATAATTAAAGATATTCTAAGAGGAGCGCCTGGGTGGCTCAGTCGGTTGATTGGCTGATTAATTTCAGCTCAGGTCACAATCTCTCGGTTTTGTGGCTTCGAGCCCCATCTCGAGCTCTGTGCACAGTACGGCACAGAGCCTACTTGGGATTCTCTATCTGCCCCTCCCCTACTCACACCCTCTCTGTTGTTCTCTAAATAAATAAATAAATAAATAAATAAACTAAAAAAAAAAAGATTTGAAAAGTTTAAAGCAATGAGTTTCCTATATTTACCATGGACAAGGTACCGTTCTTATATGATGGGAACAGATTAAAATTAGGAACTAAGATTTCAGAATAGGAAAAGCTGAGTCAAACTAAGTTGTGTATTCATGCACAAAAATTTCAAAACTTTAAAATTCAATCTTTTGATCAAATATTTCGAGCCGAACAGAAGCAGTAAAGAAAACTGCACCAGCCAGGAAGATGTGAAAGACACAAAGGTTTTATAAATGTGTGAAGTCCAGAAAGGCTTTTTTCCCCTTTAGGGAAATTTGGAATAGCTAAAGGAAACCAAAAAGATACCGAGATTACAAATAACAGGGTATATATGAGGGGAGGCATATTTGTTAAATAAATATTCTCTATATAAACAAAGCATGCTTCAAACAAATACAAAATGTTTATTACACAAATATGTGGTAACTGACCAAACTACCAATTTGTTAAACTTAGAAAAGTGCTAACTTATTTCCAAAAAAAAAGAAAAAGAAAAAAGAAAACCTTTACATTTTTCTTACTTAAGCTGATTTACCTCCAAGTTATAAACGTTACAAAATTTTTGCTTAAAAAAAATGTTCCCCTGTGATTGTCCCAATTTATTTTGCTATGCCATGAGGAAAACAAAGTATCTCTGAAATGTTCTGAGTATTTAAAGGAAATAATGTTTGTAACAACAACTTACTCGGAAAATTTTAACATCAGTAACAGGCCAACATACACAGGAAATACCCTGTTAATATAAACAGGAAATACGACAATGCCGCATGAAACTCAATACTTATCGGTTCACATACAACACAATTATCAATCTGACTGGGGTTAGGGCTGTTTCAAGAACTTGGTTAGTGACTCTCTTCTGGTACGGCTGAGTATGTTGACATTCTCATCAACGGAGTATCACCTTCATGGTTTCATATTCTTTTCTCAACTCCTTGCCTCCAGGTTGGGATGGCCCTAAAAAGAAGGGAAATGATAAATACAAAGGAAATTTGGAGAAAAATGCTAACTCATTAAATATTAACCATAAAAAATGTATAAGGATTTACTTGATCAACTTTTTGCTGTAAAATGCAGCATACATCCAGAAATTGCATAAAATATAAACACATAGTTATGAAATTATTATAAAACGGACAGCCACTCTGACTCCTTTTTTACCTGTGTGGGATATGCAGAAGCGGCCCAGAGCCTGTGGGTCCCATCTTTTTGGTCCGTTCCTCCCAACCTTTGGTAGGTCTGTAAAGCCTAGAGGGATCCCTACTAACATTGTTTTCAACCTATAATCAGAACAAAAAAGAAAAAAAAAAAAGAGTGCCAGTTGGTTTATATAAACTATTTATATAAATTAGCTTGGACTAGTGGGTGAGATCCCTACTAATAGCAAGCAGTTTTAAGAAGCATCCTCAAGGGGGGGCGCCTGGGTGGCTTAGTCGGTTAAGCGTCCGACTTTCACTTGGGTCATGATCTCGCGGTTCGTGGGTTCGAGCCCCGCGTCAGGCTCTGTGCTGACTGCCAGCTCAGAGCCTGGAGCCTG
>NW_024081055.1:984797-1064895 GCF_003009895.1 Hyaena hyaena | reverse complement strand
CCCTCCCTGCTCACGCTGTCTTTATCTCAGAAATAAATTAAAAAAAAAAAAAAAAGTTAAAAAAAAAGATTTGGCATCCTCAATATTAGCCAAACAGAAATAAAACTGTTCATAACCTTTTCAGTAATCTCTTTAAAAATTTTATTTACAGGGCACCTGGGTGGCTCAGTCGGTTGAGCTTCTGACTTCGGCTCAGGTCATGATCTCACGGTTCGTGGGTTCGAGCCCCACGTCAGGCTCTGTGCTGACAGCTCAGAGCCTGGAGCCTGTTTCGGATTCTGTGTCTCCCTCTCTCTCTGACCCTCCCCTGCTCATGCTGTGCCTCTCTCTCTGTCTCAGAAATAAATAAAACATTAAAAAAAATTTTATTTACTTATTTTTAAAGTTTATTTGTTTTTGAGACAGAAACAGCATGAGAGGGGGAGGGGTGCAGACACGCGCGTACACACACACACACACACACACACACACAGAATCGTAAGCGGGCTCCAGGCCATCAGCACAAAGCCCAGTGTGGAGCTTCAATTCACATAACTGTGAGATCAGGACCTGAGCAGAAATCAAGAATCGGAAGCTTAACCGACCCAGCCACCCACGTGCCCCCTTTTCAGTCAACTTCTAATTGTGCTTCTAGAGCTAACACAAACTCCGACTGCATCAATCTATTAATAAACTGTTAATTTAGTTTATTTTTTCTAGTTCAATGATTTCATTCCGTGATTCCGTTGTTCTATTTTTTTCTGTTTCTAACCTGAGGGAAATGTAGTGTAGCCAAGTATGGTAGGGGGATAGCCAGACAATAACTTTAAGATAAATAACCCCAGAAGTTCTTGATTTTTACCCAGGAGAGTCACCAACATCTGAAGTTCTATATACTATCAGGGAGATTAAGCCATGCTCCTTGCTGCCTTGGTCTAAAAATAGAGGCATATACAGAAAATAAGAAAAGCAGAAAGAAGAGGAGGAAGAGAGAACTAATTCAGGGTGAAGAAAAGAAGGTGCTTATAATGTGAAATGGCAGAATTCAAACCACAGTTGCATATGTTGTGCTATGCTGTGCTTTGTAATATGTAAACACGTTATGTATGCAATTTAGAGGAAATGATACAGAAATTGAGCGCGGAATATAAAGAAGATGGATTTTAGGGCCACTGGGTGGCACAGCTGGTTAAGCATTGGACTCTTAATTCAGCTCAGGTCAGGGATCTTGCAGTTCATGGGATCGAGTCCCCATGCCAGGCTCTGCACTGACAGAGCAGAGCCTGCTTGGGAGTCTCTCTCTCCCAGCCCTGCTCCACCCCCACTCTATCTCTTTTTCTCTCAAAACAAATAAATGTTTTTGTTTTTGTTTTTTTAATTTTTAATGTTTTATTTATTTCTGAGAGACAGAGAGAGATAGCGTGAGCAGGGGAGGGTCAGAGAGAGAGGGAGTTACAGAATCTGAGGCAGGCTCCAGGCTCTGAGCTGGCTGTCAGCCCAGAGCCCGACACAGGACTTGAACCCATGAACCGTGAGATCATGACCTGAGCTGAAATAGGATGCTTAACTAACTGAGCCACCCAGGGGCCCCAATAAATAAATGTTTTTAAAGAAAATAAAGAAAATAGATTATTATGCTTGTATCCTTACAAGCATAGGAATTAGGAAAAGCATAGGAATTAGGGAGTAAAAATAAAAGTAAATCTCAGCAGACAGTACCTTTTCTTTTAATTTTGCCAGTCTTCTTTGTTTTTCTGCCTTTTCATCTTCCTTTGACTGTCTATCTAGAATTTTCAGTTCAAGTTTATGTAAATCCTAAAAAAAATATACCAACAAAAGAAGGATAGCATTAAGAAAATAAAGTTAATCCGCATTTGTTTCAAAGCTGCATTAATGCTGTTCCCTCTAGGAAGAAGCCCACCCTCCCTTGCATCTCCTTCAAGGCTCTGCTCCAACGTTGGACACAACTATGAACGCCTCACTAGCTCCCTGTCTAGTGCCTCAAGTTCGCGGCCCACACCTCCATCACCGCGCTTCTAAGCTCTCTCATAATAAACCCCATGTATTGGAATTTACCCCCTTCCACTGCAGTCTCCCACCTGAACATCTTCCTTTCGCACGGAACTATAATCTGCTAGAAATGAGGGAGCCTGGCTTTCTCAGTTTGGTTATGGGAATGCTGGGTATGGGCCCACCATGTGAGAAGCATCAATATTTGCTGACCTCATTCTGGAAGTCACACTTCTAAGTGCAGCATCAAAGATTCAGGGGGGTGCCTGGGTGGCTCAGTCAGTGAAGCATCTGACTCTTGATTTCCGCTCAGGTCATGATCCCACGGTTCGCGGGTTAGAGTCCTGTGTGGGGCTCTGTGCTGGGTGTGGAGCCTGCTTAGGATTCTCTCTCCTCCTCTCTCTGCTCCTCCCCTGCTCTCACGCATATGTTCTCTCCCCCTCTCGCCCTCAAAATAAATAAATAAACTTAAAAAAAGGAAAAAGAAAAAGAAAATGGATTCAGGAACCATGTTTACTCACTCTTTCTTGAAACCTTGAAATCTCCTCAGCAGCTGTTTTCCTTTTCTCTGCCTTTTCTGCCTTTTCCCTAATCTCCTTTTCAAGTCTCAGAAATTCCTCCTGTTCTTTCTTCTGTTGGGTGTAACTTTCCAGGAGTAGCTTTAGTTTAAACTGGCGCTGGCGCTCTTTCCGTTGCTTCTTCTCTTTCTCTTCTTCTTCTTTCACCTGGGAGGCACGTCTCATTGACATTTCTATACTTTTCTGCTTTTTCCAAGCTTCGACTGCCAATTTCTGCTTCTTTCTTTGTTCCTCTTTTCGCTTCTGATTATCTTCTTTTTTATGATGAAAGAGCATAGATATGTTCTCTGCCTTCTCCTTTAACTTGAAAATTTCCTCCTTCTTCTGCTGCTTTTTGGTCTTCCAGTTCTGAATAGACTAAATGATTAAAACAAAAAGAGAGCAAGAAAAAAACTTTTTTAATAACCAAGAGAACTTTAAAGTGCAACCTCAGGGTACCTGGGTGCCTCAAGAGTTGGGAAAGTGTCCGACTCTTGCTTTTGGCTCAGTCATGATCTCATGATTATTGAGATGTGTCAAGCCACACATCAGGTTCTGTGCTGATAGAGCAGAGCCTGCTTGGGGTTCCTTCTCTCTCCCTCTCTCTCTGCCCCTCTCTTGCTCACGCTTGCATGCTCCCAATCTCAAAATAAATAAATACACTTAAAAAAAATTTCACCTCAAATCCACCTTTCTAGAAAGAATATTGATTGCAGAATGCCATTTGCAATTTTTTTTTTTTTGCCAAATGCAATTTTTTTATACTTGTTTTATAAAAAATGAACGAATCTATTGAACTGCACCTCATCAGATATCCTTCTCTCCTTACCTCCTTTGCTTGTGTTCATGGGGAACATCTCTTCTCCATCTCACTCTACTTCCAAATCCTCTCTCTAGGCTTAGCATACTTTTTGAGTAACCTTTGTCTGGTCAAATATTAGAAGAGGAATTAAAAATAGGCTGGTTGAGGGGCACCTGGGTAGCTCAGTCGGTTGAGCATCAACTTTGGCTAGGTCATGATCTTGTGGTTCATGGGTTTGAACCCTATGCCGGGCTTTGTGTAGACAGCTCGGAGCCTGGAGCCGCTTCAGATTCTGCCCCTCCCCCACTTTTGCGCACATGCTCGCACGCTCTCTCCCTGTCTCAGGAATAATAAATGAATAAACTTTATAAAAAAATAAAAATTAAAAATGGGTCAGTTGAGAGTGTGGGGTCTGAAGCCAGGCTATTTGGGACCAAACCCTGGTTCTGCCATTTAGTAGGTGTGAACTTGGATGAGTCACTAAACTTCTCTGTTGCTCATGTGTAAAGGCGGTAGGTAGTACCTCTCAAATACGGCTGTGGCAAAGGAGAAGTGAGTCACTGCCTGGCACATAATGATTCAGAAGTGTGAAGAAAAAAAGTAAAATTGCTTCACTGCATGACATATGGGTATATAAATATTATTGAAAATTCCAGCGGCCTTCTGACAGCCATGAAGGATACATCTACTGAGTTATTTTTGCCCTTGAATCAGGAAACCATTTCTTCATCTTTTCTCGTGGTGTATCACTCATTCATTAAATAAATCCCTAGGGTAAGATGTACTGTGTGCCAGGCAATAGGATAGGAACCACAGAGGATTAAAACAATAGCCAAGGCCATTTAGGACACAGTTTCTCAAAGTGGAGGTCCACAAAAATATCAGGAATTCAAGCCAGAAATGTAAAGCAATGCATTGCTTTCTTCCAAGAGAAAGTTTTCTTTGGAAGAAAAGTGAATGGAACAAAACAGTGTGCTTATGGAGTAGACGGTTCTGGTGCAATTGCTTTATCCTCCTAGAAGCCAGTTACAGTTTACAAACACAGCTAGCCCATGGACCAAGTCTGAGTAGCACTGCTCCAGGTGAGATAAGGTACGTGCAAAAACACCAGGACATGGAGTGTGCCCTCGCACATCATAAAAGAGGTAGAAACGAGGTGTGTGAATCCTGAGGGGGCTCCCTGTAGCAGAAAGTTCTGATCTGGGTGGGTTTTGGACAAGCTGGTAGTGGAGGGGGAAAGAAAGAAGGGAGGGTCTAGAAAGAGAGAATAAGACAAACAAGGGTACTCAGGCCACAAAGTTCAGGGCATGTCTGAAAATAAAAACTGCCCATCTTCAATGGGGCAAAACACAGGCAAGGGCTCAGGGAAGTGGGAGATACAAATGGACAATGTCCTATGTGTCATCTTAAACTCAGTCGAGTTTAAACTACATTCCTGATGCTCTCCCCCAAACTTCCCTCTTCTCCTCCACCATGTCCTACTTCAGTAAATGGCCCCTCAACTTGCACACCCCACTCGCCTCACTCCTGCATTCAGTCCATCACCAAACACCACGATACAGAGCGACTGGGAAGAAGAGCGGGCTTCTTCCGCTATTTACCATTATTACATGAAGCACTGTGTCCACTCCCTTCCCTGGAGAGGTGGCTCTCCAACTTTGGTTTGTAACAGACCAACCAAGTGACCTTGTGACAGCACAGACTGCTGGGCCCACACCCAGAGTTCAGATTAGGTCTGGGGTTGGGGCCCCATGAGCTCTAACAAGTCCTCACGTGAGGCTGGTCCAGGACCATTTTGCTGGTCCAGGGACCCCGTGTTTTCCGTATCCTAGGGAAAAAAGCCCAAATAATTCTTAATAGTTTGTTATTTTGAGTTTTTAAAAATGACTTGTTTTGGGGCGCCTGGGTGGCTCAGTCGGTTAAGCGTCTGACTTCGGCTCAAGTCATGATCTCAGAGTCCGTCGTTTTGAGCCCTGTGTTGGGCTCTGTGCTGACAGCTCAGAGCCTGGAGCCTGCTTCAGATTCTGCGTCTACCTCTCTCTCTGCCCCTCCCCCACTCATGTTCTATTTCTGTCTCAATGATAAACATTAAAATTTTTTAAAAATAAAAAATAAAATGACTTGTTTTGGGGTGCCTGGATGGGTCAATCGGGTAAGTGTCCAACTCCTTTTTGCAGCTTAGCTCAGGATCTCACAGTTTGTGAGACTGAGCCCCGCGCTGGGCTCTGCTGACAGCACGGAGCCTGCTTGGGATTCTCTCTCTCCCTCTCTGCCCCTCCCCTATGTTAGCACATGCGCTCTCTCTCTTAAAATAATAATAATAATAATAACAATAATAATAATAATAATAATAATAATAAAAGCCTTGTTTCAAAAAATTTTCTTAAAGCTCCAAAAACCAACTTTCCTACATTCAACTTGTTTTGAAGGAAAAAAAAAAAACAATGAACCCCAGTTATTTTCCCTAAGATTTTATTTTTTAAAAGCTATTTTTTAAAATGTTTATTTATTTTTGAGAGACAGAAAGAGAGAAAGAAGGGGAGGGGCAGAGAGGGGGGAACAGAGGATCCAAAGAGGGCTCTGCACTGACAGCAGAGAGCCCGATGTGGGGCTCAAACTCACAATTGTGAGATCATGACCTGAGCCAAAGTCGGACGCTTAACCAACTAAGCCACCCAAGTGCCTCTAAGATTTTAAATTAAACATGGAGGGGCGCCTGGGTGGCTCAGTCCATTAAGTGTCTGACTTAGGCTCAGGTCATGATCTCCCAGTTTGTGGGTTTGAGCGCACCCCGCGTCAGGTTGTGTGCTGATAGCTCAGAGCCTGGAGCCTGCGTCGGATTCTGTGTCTCTTTCTCTTTCTGTCCCTTCATCGCTCACACTTTCTCTCTCTCTCTCTCTCAAAAATAAACAAACATTTTTAAAATTTTTAAAAAAATAAGTGGGAAGGCAGACCCTTCTTAATCCCATCATATGTAGTTTCTATGTTTTAAGTATAAATTTTATAAAATGCTACTCAGAGCCCCCACCCCCACCAAATAACAACAACGCCATCTTTCTCTTATTTCTTAAAATTCACACAACTTCAGGGATGGCAAGACCTCTGATATCATCTGACCTTCCTTCACAGGCAAAGAAAATGAAGTAGCCTGGGGCACCTGGGTGGCTCAGTTGGTTAAGGGTCTGACTTTGGCTCAGGTCATGATCTCAAGGTTTGTGAGTTCGAGCCCTCCATGGGGCGGGCTCTGTGCTGATAGCTCAGTGCCTGGAGCCTGCTTCAGATTCTATGTCTCCCTCTCTCTCTGCCTTTCCCCTGCTCGAGCTCTGTCTCTCTCTCTCAAGAATAAACATTAAAAACAAAAAGCCTTTAAATTAAACATGGAATCAACATTTCTTTAATGCTCCTTAGGTATGTAATCTGTTGAACAGTCATACCTTTGCAGTCCAACCAACCTAGGTGATGTGTATTACAGCTGAAGTCTACAGAAAAGTGACTCAGACTTAGACTATCAACCAGGGGCAATTTTTGCCTCCAGTGGGCTTTTGGCAATGTCTGGAGACATTTCTGATGATTACAAGTAAGAAAATTTACTGGCTTCTTGAGGGTGGAGGCCAAGAAATGCTGTTAACCATCTACAATGCACAGGACAACAAAGAATTCTCCAGCCCCAGTCGTAACAGTGGCAAGGTTGGGAAGTCCTGATTTAAACCAAAGCTGGAATAATATTATTGTGAA
Organism: Hyaena hyaena; assembly: GCF_003009895.1. Lineage (NCBI taxonomy): Eukaryota > Metazoa > Chordata > Mammalia > Carnivora > Hyaenidae > Hyaena > Hyaena hyaena. Next base: position 1,057,812 of record NW_024081055.1, on the reverse strand, counting down.
AATGGAACTTGCTAGCTATTTGGTACCATTAAGAGTTACTCCTTCCTCTGGGGTAGCCAAAATTTTGAGTCTTTCAAAATAAGCAATGGGGGGGGGGGGGGTGCCTGGGTGGCTCAGTTAGTTGACCATCCCAACTCTTGATTTCAGCTCAGGTCATGATCTCATGGTTCATGAGATTGAGCCCCACACTGGCCTGCTTTGGATTCTCTCTCTCTCTCTCTATCTCTTTCCCTTTCCCTCTCTCTGACCATCTCTCCTGCTCACATTCTCTAAAATAGTAAAATGAAATAAAATAAAGTAAAATAAAATAAAATAAAGAACAAAAAAGCAATGAGGCTTAAAGCTCCAAAACTCAAAGAAACTTTTAGGAACCAAAGAGGTTTTTTTCCCCTCCTGCCTCTTTATTTTCTATTGAAAACAATCCGCCCTTGGTGGTAAGATGACTTTTACCTAAAGCCTAAAAGAGCTCTGCATTTCCCACATTTCAGGTGGACACACAGGTTTCTGCCCACAACCAGAAGCTTTCTGGACTGTTGTTTATTTCTTGGGATAGAAGCATCTGGCCTTGAGGAAACACAACTGTACTTCCATTAGTTGGATAAAATTGTTTAACTTCTCACTGTCTCGGTTTCTCTTTTATAAACGACAACGGGGGGAGGGGACCATAAACACACTTCCCGGAATGGTTGTAATGTTAAAGAGTTGACTTAGCCCAGTGCCTAGAAGATAGAAACCTACAACAAATGACAGCTCTTGTAATGATTCTCACCTCTTTTTTCCTTTCTTCCAGGGCCAGAAACTTTTGATACCATTTCTCATGCTGCTGAACTTCATCCTGCGTTCTTGAGGGAAGGTTTTCTAGAACTTCTCCCATAAACGTGGGCTTCCCTTTATGCTTGTTTCTCACCTTCACAAAGTTCTGGTGGTCGTAGTCATCCCAGCCCCCTTGTCGCCCTCCTGTTTGCTGAAGGAAGTTTTCAAAATCTACCACTTCTTCCGGAAGGGCGCTTGGCATCATTTTGTCTATAGGAACCTTGCCTGACGTTGCTCTGAAAGCACTCTCTGCTCCTGAATGACCCAAAGCCCAGGTGTCGATTTTTCTCGATATGGCACTCAACTCATTAGTAGTTATTTTCTCTTCTTTAATAAGCTCTTCATACCTAAAATTTTAAAGGTAAACTTTTTCAGTAGTAAGATACAAATCTTACAAAGAGACTAATCAAACTCTACTTCCTGTCGTTCATAATCACTCTAACAATCAGTCTACTCTTACTTAATTACCAACCTGTATTAACCTTTCCTTTTTTCCCCTCAAATTTCATTATTCCTGACTCTTCTCATGTCATCTTCTCCACTTAAAATTATTAACACTAGAAGTCTAAGCCTTCAAAGAGTTTCCTCAGAGTTAAGAAAAAAAAATCATCTTTCCAATTCTTATTTGGGACTTCATCTCGTCCAAATATAAGTGAAAATTCACTTTAACCATAAAAAGCAATCTAAAACCTAAAACAAAAGAAGAGAGGTTACTGCTCTGGTGTAAGACCAATATTAAATACAGAACAATAAAATCATTCATGAGCAACCTACAGAGAAGTAGTGAAAAATGTCAATAATTTTATATTAGATGGGTTTGAAACATACATCAACCTCTGCTCTTCCTTAAAAGTATTAATTGCATTTTCAATTTCTTCCATCATTTCTCTGAGCTTCTCAACAACTGTAAAAAAACAAAAAACATGAAAAAACCGTTACGTCATATCTTAAAAAAATTTTTTTTAATGTTTACTTATTTTGAAGGATAGAGAGACAGAGCATGAGCAGGGCAGGGGCAGAGAGAGAGAGAGAGAGAGAGAGAGAGAGAGGGAGACATAGAATCCGAAGCAGGCTTCAGGCTCCAAGCTGTGTTCCAGCACAGAGCCTGACGGGGGGCTCGAACCCATGAACCACGGAATCATGACCTGAGCCGAAGTCAGGTGCTTAATCGACTGAGCCACCTAGGCACCCCTATTATGCCATATCTTAATATGACTAAGAATTAAATGTTAGGAGAAAAGGGACTGTTACACCTTAATTTAAAAACACTCTGTTACCTCAAGGATGAGAACTGAGCTTTTTATGAAGCTAATGTTTATGACTGCAATTTTTTCCAATTATAGATTTATTCCTGTGCACACATATTATTAAACCTTAATATCATTACTTTTCCCATAGAAATGGTTCACATTACACATACTGTCTTGTGACAAGCAGTTTTTATGTAACAAAATGTGCTTAAATACATGTGGCTAAGTTTCCTTATCAGTATATATATGTCCCCCTCATTCTTTTAATGGCCACATAGTATTTCATTGTCTACATCTGCCCTAATTCGTTTAATTAATTCTCCAAGTGAAGAACCTTTCAATAGATGCAATGCTGTGATAAATACTTTTGCATACTGATTTTGCATGATGTTTTCAGATGAGAAATCTGAAATGCCAAATGAGACAGTGTAGGCACATTATGGCATGGACGATGCCAGCACACTGTCCTTCTGGGAGGCTCTATCGACTTATGGTGCCTGAGTACCCCTTCCTGTGCACCTCGAACCACTTCCAAGGTGAAAGGCCAAACTGATTGTGACTGATTTCACTGACATTTTTGTGATTATTAATGAGCTTGAGCAGTATTTTCACGTGTGTTTTGTATTTCTCTTGCTATAAACTAGCACCTGATAATCTTTACCCATTTTTCTATTAGATTATTTACCTTCGTTGCTCCAATTTGTTGGCACTCTTTTTTTTTTTTTTTTTTTAAAGGGATAGCGCAAGGAGGGGAGAGGGGCATACGGAGAGGGCGAGAGAACCTTAAGTAGGCTCCACACGCAGTGCAGAGCCAGACACGGGGCTCAATAGCACAACTGTGAGATCATGACCTGAACCAAAATCAAGAGTTGGATACTTAACCAACTGACTCACCCAGGTGCCCCTGTCGCTGTCGGCACTCTTTATGTGTTATGGACAGTAGTTTTTTTAAGTTAAGTATGTATTGCTGGTACTTTCCTAATTTGTGTTTCAACTTAATGGTTTGGGGATTTTTTGGTAAAGTAGTCAGGTAAGTAGTCAGGGATGTCCACTCTTATGGCTTCTCAGCCTCATGCTTATAAACTAGAATACAATGATAAAAATATTAACTCCTCTTCTAGGATTTTTATGGTTTCACATATTAACTTAATAAATAATAATGACAATAGTCACAGTTACTTTTATTTTTATTAGAGCTTCCTAGGTTATAAACACTGAACAAATGCTTTATGCGCATTGTCTCACTTTCTTTCCCAGAGAATCCTCAGTCCAGTCCTATGATTATCTCCATTTTACAGCTAAGGAACTTAAGGAGGGAGAGATCAAGGCATTTGCCCCAAATTGCGTAACAAATAAGCGATCTGATCCTTCAGGAATGAATGTTGGATATGCAGGGAGGTAAGGACGCCGTTTCATTTATTCCAAATGGCTGGCATTTGCCCCAATACTATTTAACCTTTCCCTTATGTATTCGAAATGCAATTATTTGAAAGGTAATTATTTCAGAAAGTAAATGATGGGAAGAGTGCTCGGTTTAGGAATCAGGAAATTAGTCTTTTTCCTCTTTGTTAGCTGAATCTGAACTCCTCCATACCAGAATTTTCATTCTGTACATGACAACATTATCTGTTCTATCCGCTTCATAATTTGTAAGGATAGGAGAGCATTTTTTAATGTTTATTAATTTATTTTGAGACACACAGAGAGAAAGCAGGAGGGGCAGAGAGAGAGGGAGAGAGAATCCCAAGTAGGCTCTGCACTGTCAGCATAGAGTCCTATGCGGGAGTCAATCCCACGACTATGAGATCATGACCTGAGCCGAAATTAAGAGTCAGATGCTTAACCAATTGAGCCACCCAGGCACCCCAGGGTGTGATAGCATTTTAAAGCAACTACATAAACACCAGATATTACAGCTAATTATCTACTAGATCTTTATTAATCCCTAACCAATAAACTAGGGCCGAGCTCCATTAAGGCCAAACACAAAACTTGCTTATTAATTAGCAAATTATAAACATTTTTAACAAGCAATAGGCAATACTAATACAAAAGACAGACCATAAAATCTAAATTTACTTACAGTCAGGTGTAGGCTTCACATCTTTTAACTGGTGCTGAAGTTTCTTTACATTATTATGTATTTTGGCCAACTGTTGCTGGATTTTTGCTCCTATGAGAAGGAAGTATGTACTTTAAATAACTCTATCGACATGGGTGGTTATAAGACTGATCACTATCACGCAGTAAAAGACAGCCAAGAGCAATTACATAATGGACAAAAGAAGGTTACTTGTGTCAAAACAGCCAGAACATTTTAAGTACTCGAAACAAATAAACAAATAAATAAGGCATCTCCGAATTTCCTCCAATATTTGAAAGCACAGGGGGTTCAGGGCACCTGGGTGGCTCAGTCGGTTGAGCATCCGACTTTGGCTCAGGTCACGATCTCATAGTTCATGAGTTTGAGCTCCGCGTCAGGCTCTGTACTGACAGCTCAGAGCCTGGAGTCTGCTTTGGATTCTGTGTCTCCCACTCTCTGCAACTTCCCCTGCTCACATTCTCTCTCAAAAATAAACATTAAAAAAACTTTAAAAAGATAAGTAAAAAAAAGCACAATGGGTTAAATCTTACTACGAAAGGAAATGTTCTCTTTCTCTTTTCTCTTTGGAGATTGAGTGATTGGACACTGCTTTGAACATATAGAACAGCAGCTTAAATGTGGTCGTGTTTTGTTCAAAAAGCTTCTTCTTTCTTTTTAATTTGTTATATTTATGGAAATAGAATTTGATCTCAACTCTACTGTTGGAATATTAAAAACTGCCTAACCAGGGTCACCTGGGTGGCTCAGTCGGTTAAGCATCCGACTTAGGCTCAGGTCATGATCTAACGGTTCGTGGGTTCAAGGCCCGCATTGGGCTGTGTGCCGAAAGCTCAGAGCCTGGAGCCTGTTTCAGATTCTGTATCTCCCTCTCTCTCTGACCCTTCCCTGTTCATGCTGTCTCTCTCTCTCTCAGAAATAACTAAAACATTAAAAAAAAACAACTGCCTAACCAGTATTAATGCTATGAATACCGACAAACTTCCTAATGAGAATTAATTTCACCTAACTACATCCTCCCAGACAGGGGCTGATAAGACATGTGAGGTGACAGTGACACCAGCCATGACCTCGAGGGGGTGCCCAGCAGCCATGGAGTGGTACCTATGCTACCAGCTGCCCCCTCAACCATGGGACTGGCTTGAAGTCACTTACTAGGCCCACAATAAAAGCCTGGAAAACAGATGAAGGTCACAAAGACATTTTTAGATGTTCTGTATCAGCAGCAGAGCCTGGATCCATCTTTTGTATTTTCTTTCTGAAGTAATAACCTTACTTTAATGTTTATTTAAATTATTAGGCTAATATATATTCACATTTATATATACATTCATATAATTGATATTATTATTTATTATTTCTCATCTTCAGGCACTTTATGTGCTCCCCTTTTACATTTTTGCAACTTTCCCAAAAATGAACATGAACAATCAACCAGCTCTGTCCAAAAATCCTCAAAACCAATTAAGTTTTATTTATTTACTTATAGTTTATTTATTTTGAGAGAAAGCACAAGTGGGGGAGGGGCAGAGAGAGAGGGAGAGAGGATCCCAAGCAGGCTCTGCACTGTCAACGCAGAGCCATGGAGGGCTTGAACTCACGAACTGAGACACGACCTGAGCCAAAGGTGGCTGCTTAAGTGACTGAGCCACACAGGCGCCCCACCTGCAATTAGTTTTTTAAAAGTTTGCCGAAAGGCCAAGAGCCCGTGCTAATATCCAAAACAAACTTGACACGTGTATATGTGACTTTGGTTTGTTCTACTTTTTATTAAAATCCAAAAGTTCCATAAAAGCAGAACCTTATCCAGTGTATTTTATGGGGTCTCATTCATGCACTGTTGCAGCTCTAGGTCAGGCAACTTCTCCATCAAAGTGTAAGTACTAGGAAAGCATTTGGTTGCTTTGTTTTTGCCATAGTTTGGTCAACAACAATGACACTGCCACACGGCAAACGATCTTTTAATTATTCATTTGGAATTTACCCTACATATGGGCAAACCATTAGGTACAATAGTACATACATGTAGGCTAAAGCTGGGTGTGATATTTCAGGCAAGGAGAAGGTATTTACTCCTTCTAAATTGTAATATCAGAAGAAGAAATTTCTACATGCTTATACTGAGACAATGCATTCCTTCCTCTCTTAGATAAGATAAACTCTAAGTGTGAATAAAGAGAGGAAAAATGGTATAACAACGGGAAATGAAAAGACAGAAATAAAGGTGCAGTAAAAAAGGGAATGCACATAGGGGCGCCTGGGTGCTTAGCTGGTTAAACGTCTGACTCTTGATAATCATCTCAGGTCTTAATCTCAGGGTTGTGAATTCAAGCCCCACACTGGGCTCCATGCATGAAGCCTACATAAAAACAAACAAAAAACAAACAAACAAACAAACAAAAACAGAACACACAGAATGGAGACACTGTAATAATGGCGCAATTAAGAGACAGAAAGATCAGTCTCTCAGTCAATCTATCAAAAAACTGAAAGTAAGAAATATTAAACTAGGGATGCTTAGATTTCTCCATGACTCAAAGAGGAAAACTGGACATTTGGTAATTATATGAGCTCCTGCTATCATTCTGATAGAGGAGGAGGAATGATTTTTGCCACTACCTGATAGAAGATGACTTTTTTTTTTCACGTTTTATTTATTTCTGAGAGAGAGAGAGAGAGAGAGAGAGAGCAGGGGAGGGTTAGAGATAGAGGGAGATACAGAATCTGAAACAGGCTCCAGGCTCTGAGCTGTCAGCACAGAGCCCGATGTGGGGCTCAAACCCATGAACCATGAGATCATGACCTGAGCTGAAGTTGAACACTTAACTGACTAAGCCACCCAGGCGCCCTAGAAGATGACTTTTTAAAATGCTGCAATCTTATATTCTAAAAGAAAAATTTTATTAAGGATTTCTTTTAATTGATTATAAGGAATACCATAAGTATTCTACTCCTCACATAAGTGTTAATATTTTATAAAGCTTAGTTGATAACCATTACTTTTCCTTTATGCAACGCTAGGCAGTTTTTTATTAGAATGTAAGGATTTTGTAACATATAAAATCAACAACAAGAGATGCTTTTGTAGAATTCCTTTTTAAAAAATTTTTAATTTATTTTTGAGACAGAGACAGCGTGAGCAGGGGAGGGTCAGAGAGAGAGGGAGACACAGAATCCGAAGCAGGTTCCAGGCTCTGAGCTGGCTGTAAGCACAGAGCCCAACACGGGGCTCGAACTCACAAACTGTGAGAGTGTGACCTGAGCTACAGTAGGACGCTTAATCAACTGAGCCACTCAGGCGCCCCTGTAAAGTTCTTTCTTTAAGGGCGACATTTATTACAAAGTTAACAATGATTAATATTCATAACAAACAACAGAATATATTCATCGTGCACTCTCTCATGTATTGTCTCACTGGGCGCACAGACAGCCGCCTGAGGCTGAACCACCAGTAGGTTTTCTATCCCAGACCAGCGAAGTTGTGTGCCCACGGCACACCACTGCTGCGTACAGCTTCTGCAGCTGCTGATGTCTGCTTACTCAGTCGACAGTATCAGGGCGATGAGCTAAGATCAGAGAGCCCGAGGAACCAATCTCCCCTCATTTTAAGACATTTTAATGGCATTAACTGGTTTGGCCACCCAAAACCCAAACCCTCTTTTTCCTATTACGTAGAAAGAAACACACATCGAAAACAATCCAGTTGGATGGACCTGAAAAAATAAACACACATCCCTAAAAGACCGACTTATTACCAACTGGAAAGGATTTTCATGGAGAATGTGACACATTTAATGCACCAAAGGCAAAGCAAAATGTCTAGAGCTTGATGTTACTCAGCGGTTTGTAGGTCGTTATGAGCTCGACTTACTTTCGGTTTTCCTGCTGTTGATCAACTTATTTTCCAATTCTTCCAACATACTCTGCTCACTTCTGAAGTCACTTTTTTGGCTGTAGAAATGACTGCGCTTATCTTTTTCTATGTTAATAACTCTTTGGGAAAAGAAACAAGTGACATAAATATAATTTTAATACCTTTTTAATTGTTTAAAATATGAAGACGCTCATTATAATCAGTATTTATAGATCGATTAATTCACCTATGGAGTCAAAATATAATTACTGGAATTAATAAGGTTAAGGAGTCCAAACAATAGAGAAAAGTCAAATTCAATTATAATCATAAGTAATCTGAATTGTTATTTAAATTATAAATGTGAATTTAAGAAAAGGCAGTTATGGACTTGTTTTAAAACTACAATAGCAAGGCATCGCTTCTTGGCCTTTTGGTTGAGATCAAGTGTAAAAATACAATAGCAGAGCGCCTGGGTGGCTCAGTCATTAGAGCATCCGACTTTGGCTCAGGTCATGATCTCATGGTTCACGAGTTCGAGCCCCATGTCGGGCTCTGTGCTGACAGCAGCACAGATTCTGTGACTCTCTCCCTCTCTCTCTCCCTCCCTGCTCACTCTCTTTCTCAAAAACAAACTTTTTTTTAAAAAAAAGGTAAATAAATAAATAAATAAATAGAAATATAATAGCTATTTGGCTCTTGATCCCAACTCAATCTCATTGTAGCCTGAAAATGGCCACCATTGCTGATGGTTGCTTTCAAGAGGGAGGTGCAGTTAGCTTTTGTCAACCGACCCAAGACCTTTAACCTCACCTGAGGTGAACCTCCTTATCACTAAAATGAGAGTCATGACAGCCCTCTACTACCTAAATAGGACTGTGATTCAATTACATTAGGGCAGGTAGTAAAAATGTACCATGAAAATGGAAGTTCTTAACATAATTAATAAAACCAAAATTTCAAGAGGCAAACGATCTACACAGACAGGAATTTTAGTATATTTAGGGATACTGACAACATTGACTTCAAAGCTTCTTATGGGTCATCTTTGGTCCTTGGATTTAGCCCATCTACCAGTAAGTAAGGAGTTCTAGTGTTAGTTTGAACCCTGCGGTTAAGACAAAACAAATACTAGCAAGAAGACTTTCTGGTTGGACAAGGACATCTGTTTTCTCAATATCTGTTTTCTCTCTCCCAGAAATTATAACACAAACTCTTCTTCAGTAATCCCATATTGAATGAATGGTAGAAGGCCTCTGGCCAGTGACTTAATTTCATACAACGCGAGGGGCAACTATCTAAGGGAGAGCTGCCTCAATGTTTTCCACTTTGCCATCCATTAAAAAAAAAGTTAAATATTTATAAGGTGCAGTGGGGTAAACAGATGACAATGCCCTGGGCCCTGCCTGGCTGCCCCAAAGGTTGATAAATCATACCATTGTATGTGGGTTTGGGAGAGGCAGTAACAGGTAGAAGAGAGATGTCAAATGGATTTCTGTTTACACGTGAACTCTGAAGGATTGAGGGTGGTTACTGGAGTCTGGTACTGGGAAGCCCACCTAGGCTCTGAATGCAGGTAGGAGCAATTATACAATCATATAGCAATGTCTGCATGGAACAGGATACGCCACGATTGTAAGGTATGTTTTGCCATTTCTGGATTAGAAATATTCACCTATAAAGACATTCAAAATGTACTATTGGAGACAAATAGCTAGACACATGAAAAGATGCTCCACCTCACTCATGATAGGAGAAATTCAAATGTAAACTACACCACGGTAACAGCGTACACCTATCAGATTGGCACAAAATCACGAGTGTAAGTAACATATTCTGAAGCTAAAACTGCGGGGAAATAGGTCCTCTCACATGTACTGGTGGAATTGCAAATTGCCTATGGAGGGCAATTTAGCAATGTTCATTACATTTGCAAACCTACCTGCCTTTGACTCAGCATTTCTACCTCTAGGAGTTTTTCCTAAAGATATACTCACACATATGCAAAACGATGTGGACCCACGCAGATACTGTGATTTGTTTTGATAAAAGACTGAATGTAACCTAAATGGCCATCGCTAGGGGGCAAGTGAAATCAATTACAGTGCACTGATGCCTGGGGATACATTAAAACTATACTGTGTTCTGTATGCTGGTAGGGAAAAAGCTCCAAGATCCACTTCCATCAAAGGTTTTAGAGCAAAATGTTAGACATGCCCGTAAGTAGAGAGGCTGGAATGACTCCCCTCACATTTCCTCACATCACTCTGATTGGACAATATTACCTTTCTTGGTTCACCTAGCTCTTTTTCTGTTTAATCTCTTTCTCTCTCTCTCCCTCCCTGCTCTTCTCTCTTTTCACTTAAACATTCTAAAGCAAATCCACTGCATTATGTAATTTCACCCCAGCTTACTTCAGTGTGCCTCTCTGGAGATTATGAATACTGACTTAACTATAATGCCATTATCATGTCTGACAAAAGTCAACAATTCCTTGGTATCTCAGATGTACTCTTAAGTTAAAAAAAAACAAAAGCAAAACAAAATGTAGACTAGTGTGTACACTATGCTACCATTTATATAAAAAAGGAAAAATCTGAATATGTATTTTTATTTCCTCCTAAGCATATAAAAATTCTGTGGAAGGATACACAAGAAACTATAAATAGTGGCTGTCTGAAGGAAGAAGAAGTGGGCAGCTGGGGTCCAGGGTGAAACAAAGACTTTCTACTGTATACCCTTTGATAGATGTTCATTTGTGAACCATGGGAATGTATAACCTGTGCTGAAAACAAAACAGATTTATATTATCATAAACTGTGTTTGTTTTTTTGTATCCAATGAAAATTATTGGCTAGAGACACTCAACCAATGGGTTTTTCTATTATCCTCTCTGTGAGTTTTCTCAAAACCTTATAACAAAATGAAGAAAGCCTAAGTAGAGCTATAAAACCAACACATACTCGTAAACAAAGTATCTATACTGGCATTTATCTATACTGGTTTGTGATGGATATGGTCGTTAACCACTTGATGGATTATCCTACATCTAGAAGGAAACATACGTCAGACCCCTAACCTAGATAGGGTCCAGTTCTATATAAACTCACGCATTTTAGGGGCGCCTGGGTGGTTTAGTCGGTTAGGCATCTAACTCTTGGTTTCAGCTCAGGTCATGATCTTACAGTTCATGAGATCAAGCTCCGCATTAGGATCTGCACTGTAGCTTGGAGCCTGCTTGAAATCCTCCTTGCGTCCCCCCCACCAAATAAATAAATTAAAAAAAAATAAAGTCATGCATTTTAAAAATAAAAAATAAAATGAAATTGTGTTTTTTCAAATTCTGAGTGTTAAAAATAGAAGTACTACATAAACACGGGGCGAATTCAAACTCCCAAAGCCACATATGGTTTAACGCTTCAAAATTCAAACAGTATACTGTTTTGTTGGCAGAATTTCTAAACAGAGAACTACCACTAATTCTGGTCCAGAGACCATTCTGTACAACAGGCTCCATTTCTCCTGATTCCTTAGCAATGGATACTATACAAATGTAAAGCAGGGTTTATATAAAGCTCTCAACTGCAAGATAGGGTTGGGGGTTATGAGTTCTAATTCTTTTGATCATTCTTCGCCATATTTATTCTATCATGGTGCTGCTGACAATGTTGAGCATTCAACAGATATCATTGGCTATTTAAAGAAAAACTACACATCCACTAAAAATAAATGGCAATTTCTTGATGAACCTGGTCATGATGCGCAGGATGGATCTGAAAGGGGAGACCAAGGGAGGGAGACCAATGAAAAGGCCATTTCAAGAAAAACAACTCAAAAGGTATAGATTCTTCATTAAAATTATTGACTCCCTCAAAATTATTTAACAAGTGCTTACCTTGGTAAATGAAAATGCATGGACATATACAATCTAAAAATTTTTTTAATGTTTATTTTTGAGAGAGAGAGACCGAGTGTGAGTGGCAAGGGGCAGAGAGAGAGGGAGACACAGAATCTGAAGCAGGCTCCAGGCTCCAAGTTGTCAGCACAGAGCCTGAAGCGCGACTCGAACCCACTAACTGCGAGATGATGACCTGAGCCGAAGTCAGATGCTTAACCGACTGAGCCACCCAGGTGCCCCGATACATGCAATCTAAAAAAATAAATGTTTTGTTTCCCTTGAAACACACTAATTCAGAATAGTAAATGAAATTGAAATAGCTCTACTTAAACTTTACATTAAATAGTCTGTAACCATTTGTATACTTCACACCTGCCTTTTTCTTGTTTATCTTTGAAAAGCTGGTACCTAGAATTTTGTAATTTAATGTGGGATGGGATTGGGTGGGACAGAATTAACTTTATACTGTCCACAATAAAATGGCTAGTAATGTTAAAGATAATATTCTTATACTTACTGATTTTTCAGTTTTTCTGCTGTGCGTATGAACTCCGCTTTTTTTGTCCGACTAACTTTCTGCCTCCAGTTTTGAAGCTGAAAAGGACGAATCCCACCTGAAGTACCAAGACAGCTATCACTCTACATGGAGAACAAAAACAAATTTACCATCAATAATAAAAGTGGTAACAGATGAAGGCAGAATTTCTTTCAGAGATATAATGTCAATTTCTCTAGGGATAACTTGGGGGCCAAGCTTATTTAATTTTTAGAAATATATTTTGTGTTGGGGCGCTTGGGTGGCTTAGTCGGATAAGTGTCCGAATTTCGCTTAGGTCATGATCTCGCGGTTCGTGGGTTTGAGCCCCGCATCGGGCTCTGTGCTGACTGCCAGCTCAGAGCCTGGAGCCTATTTCAGTCTGTGACTCCCTCTCTCTCTGACCCTCCCCTGCTCACGCTGTCTCTCTCTCTCTCTCTCCTAGAAATAAATAAAAAATATTAAAAAAAAAAAAAAAGAAATATATTTTGTGGAAGAAGGAATATCTTACCTTAAAATGCTAAATTACTGAGTAGGAAATGTTATGTCTCCAGGAGTTCCTACATAAAGATCTAATTCTTCCATTCAGCCATTTAGCAACATGTACTGACCACTTACTTACGAGACATGACATGTGGTGCGCTAGACACCAGGGAAACAATGATGACCCACATTAATATGGTCCGGGCCTTAAAGTCTAGTGAGGAGAACAGATTTAAAACAAAAAGCATAAACAAGCAATAAAAACAAACAAAAAAGTCACCAATTGCAGTAAGGGTTACTAAGGAAATAAAAAGTACTGAGATAGAGATAATGGGTCAAATGATTGTTTGTTCAGTTAGAATTAGAATGACCACAGAAGTTCTATTTGAGGGAATGACGTTGAAGATTGGAGCCGACCAATAGGGAAGGGGGTCCCAGGGAGAGGCCCAGAATGTGCAATCGCCCCAGGGCAAGCAAAGGCCTTGGCTGGTTCAAGCAGAGAAAGGGCAATGGTGATGTGATATCAGAAAGGATGGAGAGCTTGGTAGGAGACAAAGGTTAGACAGGCAGGAATGTGGCATATCACACTGGAATTTTAAGTGACTGGGGGGAGGGGTCTGGATATTACTGGAGGGTTTTGAGCAGGAGAATATCATGATATTTAATTTAATTTTTTAAGAAACTCTTTCTGGCCATTTTTGGAAAATAAATTGGTGGGAGGTGGGGGTGGAGGTAAAGTAAGACCAGAAGCAGAGCAATCGAGGTGGGTAGCTTGTGCGGCAATAGAGGAGGAACCACAGTGTCTAGGACCACTGAGGTGGTGGATATAAAAAGAAATAAGAAGACTCAATACATTTTGGGTCTATAGCAAACAAGAGAAATTGCTGACAGATTGATGTGGAGATGAGAGAGAAAGGAAACAAGCCTTTACATAGACTTTCTAGGAGCAAACGAACAAAAAAAAAAGTAAAGAATTTAGGAAATATTTTTTCATTGAGATATAATTCACATCACCAGACAGTGTACCCATCTAAAGTGTACAATTCAGGGGTTTTAGTATATTCACAAATGTGTGCAAACATCACTACTATCGAATTGCAGAAAATTTATATCATACCAAAAAAAACCCCCAGGCCCTTAGCAGTCGCTGCCCATCCATCTTCCCCACAAGTCCCTGGCCAGCATTCAATCTATTTTTGACTCCAGGGATTTGCCTGTTCTGGACAATATAAATAGGATCGTATGGTGTGTAACCTTTTGTGTCTGGCTTCTTTCACTCAGCATCTTTTCAATATTTACCCACGTTGTACCACAAATCTGTAGTGTATTCCTTTCTATGGCTGAATAATATTCTATCATATGGATCTACCATATTTTATCTACTCATCAGTTGATGGACAGTAGGTTATTTCCACTATTTGGCCAACACGAATAATGCTACTATGAACATTTGTGTACAAGTTTTAGTATGAATATGTTTTCAATTCTCCTGGGCATACACCTTGCAGGGGAATTTCTGGACTATATGGTAACTCTGTGTTTTACTTTCTCATTTTAAAAATTGGATTGTCTTTTTATTGGTGAGTTGGAAGCATTCTTTATATTCTGGATATAACTCCCTTATCAGATAAAAGACTTACACATATTTTCCCCATTTCCCTAAGCCATCTTTCCATTTTCTTGATAACATCCTTCAAAGCACAAATGCTGTCAATTTTGATAATGCCCAAACTACCTATTTTATCTTTGGTTGCTTGTGTGTTCAATATCATTGAGAAGAAAGAATCAAAGGTCATGAAGATGCACATCTACATCTTTTTAAAAAGTTTTATAGTTTTATCTCTTACATTTAGGTCCCCATCTATTTTGAGTTAAGTTTTGTATATGGTGCATGTGGGTATCCAGTTTTCCCAATACCACTTTTTTTTTTTTAATTTATTTCTAGGAGAGAGGAGAGAGAGAGACAGCGTGAGCAGGGGAGGGTCAGAGAGAGAGGGAGATACAGACTCCGAAATAGGCTCCAGGCTCTGAGCTGGCAGTCAGCACAGAGCCCGACATGGGGCTCGAACCCACGAACCGCGAAATCATGACCCAAGCGAAAGTCGGACGCTTAACCGACTAAGCCACCCAGGCGCCCCCCAATACCACTTATTGAAAGATCTTCTTTCCTTACTGAATGATCTTGACACCCTTGTTGAAAATCAATTGCCAATGAACATAGGGTTTACCTCTTAACTCTTACTGATCTGTATGTCTCTCTTTAATGCCAGTACCACACTGTTGACTACTGTAGCTTCATAATAAGTTTTGAAATTTAAAGTAGGGGTCCTCCAAGTTTGTTCCTTAAGGTTGTTTTGGCTATTTTGAGTCCCTTGCATTTCCCATATGAATTTTAGGATCAGGTTATCGATTTAAGCATAAAAAGGCAACAGAGATTTTCACAGGAATTGCACTGACCCTGTAAATCAATCTGGGAAGTACTGCCATCCTAACAATATTAGGTCTTCATATTCATGACCCTAAAATGGCCAATGATATAGCTCTTCCATACTTTCTTTCAATGATGTTTTGAAGTTTTCAGAGTATAAGTTTTGCACTTCTTTTGTTAAGTTCATTCCTGTGTACTTTATTCTTGTGATAGTACTGTAAATGGAATTGGTTTGTTAACTGCATTTTGAACTACCCATTGCTAGCATATAGCATTACAACTGATTTTTGTTGACTGCTTTTTAAGTCTTCAGTCTTACTGAATTTGTTTCTTTGCTCTAGTAGTTTTAACATGGATCCTTAAAAATTTTTTTATGTACAAAATCACGTGATCTGCAAATATCAATAGTTTTCACTTCTTCCTTTCCAATTTGTTTTTCCTGCCTAATTGCCCTTGCTAGAATCTCTAGTGAATTAGTGGTGAGAATGTACTTTCTTGTCTTGTTCCTGGTCTTATGGGGAAAGGTTTAAATCATTTGTCATTAGGTATTATGTTAGCTGTGAGCATTTTATAGATGAGGAGTTCCCTTATATTGCTAGTTCGTAGAGTATTTTTTATTATGAAAAACTATTGGATCTTGTCAATTGCTCTTTCTGTATCTACTGAAGTGATCATGTGGTTTGTCCTTTATTCTATTAATATGTTCTGTCACATTGATTGATTTTCATATGTTGAAACAACCTTGCATGTCTGGAACAAATCCCATTTGTTCATGGTGTAAAATCCTTTTCATATGTTGTTAGATTTAGGTTGGTAATATTTTGTTGGGGAATTTGCATCTGTATTAAGAAATACTAGTCTGTTATTTTCTTTCTTTTTAAAAAAATTTTAATATTTTATTTATTTCTGAGAGAGAGAGAGAGAGAGAGATAGCGTGAGCAGAGGAGGGTCAGAGAGAGAGTGAGATACAGAATCTGAAACAGGCTCCAGGCTCTGAGTGGCTGTCAGCACATAGGCCAATGCAGGGCTTGAAACCACAAACCGTGAGATCATGACCTGAGCCGAAGTCAGACGCTTAACTGACTGAGCCACCCAGGGCCCCCATGTTATTTTCTTTCTTATAATGTCTTTGTCTGACTGTGTATCAGGGTAATCATAATGGTCTCACACAATGAGTTGAAAAATGCTCTCTCCTGTATTTTCTGAAAAAACTTTGTTACAAACAAAAAAAATAATGTTTACACTGACTTCTATATTTACCTCTCCATTTACTTTACCAGTACTCTTTATTCATATTCTTCCTCATGTAGATTTGAATTTCTATGTAATCTTTTTATTTTGGTCTGAAAGACTTCCTTTAATATCTCTTGGAAGGCATATATGCCGGTGATGAAGTTTGTTAGTTTGTTTACCTGGGAATGTCTTAATTTCTCCATTTTTAGAGAATAATTTTGGTGGACATAGAATTCTTGGTTGACAGTCCTTTTTTTCCAGCACTTTGTGTCATGCCACTGCCTTCTGGAATCCGTTTCTGATGAGAAGCCAGGCATTGATCTTATTGAAGATTCTTTGTATGTATGTGTTCAGTTGCTTCTCTCTCTCTCTTTTTTTTTTTTTTGGTGCTTTCAAGATTTTTTTCTTTTCGTCTTTGTTTTTCAACAGTTTGATTATGATGTGTCCAGGTGTGATCTCTTTCATTATTTGATTATTTACTCTACTTGGAGTTCATTGAGCTCTAACAATATGTAGATTAATCTTTTTCATCAAATTTGGGAAGTTTCCAGCCATTATTTCTTCATATATTCTCCCCATTTCTCTCTTCTCCTTCTGAGACTCTCAGTATGTACAACCTTCATAGTGTTTCATAGGGCTCTGAAGTTCTTTCACTTCTCTTCCTTTTCCCTTCCATTCCTCTGTCTGAATAATCTGAATTGACCAATCTTCACGTTCCCTCTTTCTTCTGCCAATTCAAATCTGATGTTCAGCTCCTTTGGTGAACTTTTCATTTGAGTTCTTAAATTTTTTAACTCCAGAATTTCTATTGGTTTTTAAAAAGCAGTTTTAATCTCTTGATAGGTGTTTTTAATTTGGTGAGACATCATCCTCATACTTTCTTTTAGCTCTATAGCCATGGTTTGCTTTCGTTTTTTGAACAATTAAAAACTGTTTATTTAAAAGTCTTTGTCTATTATTTTATCTAGTCTTCCTTTGCATGTCTCATAATTTTTTTTTTTTTTTTTTGGTTAAAAACTTGACATTTAGGAGTAACAGGGTGGCTCAGTCATTTGAGCATCCACTTCTTGATATGGGCTTGGGTAGTGATCTCACAGTCATGAGATCGAGTCCTGCCATGGGTTCCTTGCCAAACATTGATCCTGCTTGGCATTCTCTCTCCCCCTCTCTCTCTCTGCCCCTCCCCCACTCACATTTCTCTCTCTCTCTCAAAGTAAATAAACAGTAAAAAAAAAAAAAACCTTGATATTTAAAAAATATATGATTTGGTAACTCTGAATATGAGACTTTCTTCCATCTCCAACATTTGTTGTTGTTGCTCTTTGTTTAGTCACCTTCCTGAACTAATTCTGTGAAGTCTGTACTCTGTGCGGCACTGAAATCTCTGCTCCGTTAGCTCAGCTGTCACCTACTGGTTGACTGGTCAGAAGTTTTCCTAGATGCCATGAACCACTATGTCTCCCTGCCTTTGCTGAGAGGGTCTGTGTGCATAGCAAGACATAGCATTAACACTTAGGCAGAGAGTTTACAAGTCAACCTTAGTCTTCACTCATCACCTGCCCAGAGCTTCAAGGTTGGCCAAAGATGAAAGCTTAGGGCCTTCTCACCCCTTCCCTGGTGTATTAGTTTCCTACTGCTGCTGTAACAACGTACCACAAATTACTTTAACACAACCTTACTGGCTTAAACAACACAAACATATTCTCTTACAGTTCTGGAGGCCAAGTGTATAATGAAGGTGTTGATAAGTTTGTGTTCCTTCTGGAAGGCTTCAGAAGAAAATCTACTTCCATACTTTTTGTAGGTTCTTAGAAGCTACCTTCAGCTTTTGCTCATCTCCCTTCCTCACATCACTTCTTCCTCTTGCTTCCATTGTCACATCTCCTACTACTGGCTCTGATCCTTCTGCAATCCTCTTATAAGGACCCTTGTGACTATGTTAGGTTCAACCAGGTAATCCAGGATAATCTCCCAACTTTAAGACTTAATTCAATCACATCTGCAAAGTCCCTTTTACCATGTAAGGTCACATAGTCACAAGGACTGGGGATTAGAATGTGAATATCCTTGGTTCAGCCAACCACACCTGAACACAGAGATAACCCTAAGCATGAGTGTGATTTTCTTTTCTTTCTTTTTTTAAAGATTTTTTTAAATGTTTGTTCATTTTTGAGAGAGAAAGAGAGAGTGTGCACGAGGGGAGAGGCAGAGAGAGAGGGAGACACAGAATCCAAAGCAGGGCCCAGGCTGTGAGCAAACAGCGCAGAGCCCAATGTGGGGCTCAAACTCACGAACCACAAGATCATGACCTGAGCTGCAGTCAGACACTTAACCAACTGAGCCGCTCGAGCGCCCCTTTTAAAGATTTTTTTTAAAGTTTATTGATTTATTTTGAGAGAGAGTGTGCAAATGCCAACAGGGGAGGGGCAGAAAGAGAGCGAGAGAAAGAATCCCAAGCAGGCTCTGTGCTGTCAGCACAGAGCCCAGTAGAGTGTGGGGGGGGCTCGATTCCACAACAGTGAGTTCATGACCTGCGCTGAGGTCCCAGGAGTCAGAAGTTCAACTGACTGAGCCACCTGGGTGCCCATCATGTGTGTGATTTTCTAGAGGAAATCCCTTGTGAGTAATCATTTAAAGTCAGAGAAGGAATGTAGTTATTATAGAAGGACTACTCCAAGCAGCCAAAGGCCATAATATCTAGGCCATTGGAGGGGAGTCATTTAAGAAACAAAATACAACAGAAAACACAGCCCTATCCTGGTACAGAGTACCAGGGATATACACTAGCATGTATATCTGTATATCTGGTATACAGGTACCAGAGTAGGGATATACACTAGCATGATGCTGTTACAGATACCCTTAAAAACTCATAATCTGACTGTTAAAATGATTAAGAGGGAGACTGCCTTTAAGAGGAGGGTAGAGAGATTTGTGGTCTTCAGTCTTGAAAGATAATGGTAAGGATTATTAACAAATAATAGGCAAATATGAGAAAGGATAGAGAGGTTACATTATTACTTTTTGCCACAGGTAAGAAGTGTCTCAGGTTCCACACCCTAAAGAGGTTGTAGAATAAAATACAATACAAACTGCTTCTAAAGCTTCAAAGAGGATTTCTCCCAAAATAATGTAAAGGAACTGTTATGGGAACTGTTATGGACTGATTTACATCCATCCCAAATTCGTATAGTGAAACCCTAACCCCCTTTGTGACCATATTTGGAGATAAGGCCTTTGAGGAGGTAATTAAAGTTAAATGAGATCAGACAGGTGGGGTCCTATTCCACAGGGACTAGTGTCCTTATAAGGAGAGGAAGAGGAGGGCACCTGGGTGGCTCAGTTGGTTGAGCTACTGACTGTGTCTCAGGTCATGATCTCTCAGTTCTGAGTTTGATCCCCTTGTCGGGCTCTGTGCTGACAGCTCAGAGCCTGAAGCAGGCTTCGGATTCTATGTCTCCCACTCTCTCTGCCCCTCCCCCGCTCATGCTCTGTCTCTCAAAAATAAATAAACATTAAAAAATATTTTAAAAAAGAAAGAGGAAGGGACACTGGGGATCTCTCTTTCTCTGCATGTGCATAGAGGAAAGGCCATGTAAGGACACATGAGAAGGCAGTTGTCTACAAGCCAAGAAAAGAGCTCACACCAGAAACCAATACTGGCGGCACCTTAATCTTGGACTTCTGGCCTCCAGAATTGTGAGGAAATTAATTTTGTTGTTTAAACCACCCAGTCCGTGGTATTTTGCCATGGCAGCCCTAACATACCAATAGAGGAATTCTAGATATTTTAGTGAACCCTGCTTACATCATGAGGTTGTCATTAGGAAAATTATCTCTCTTTAAAAAAGCATTAGTTGGTTTCATTGTTAGAGTCAGTAGGAATATTCATTCACTTAATCATATGACAAATATTCAAGTTCAGGGTTAGGCTCAGAATTTGTGTGTCTAAGTACGTGTGTGGTGTATTAAGGGAAGTACAAAGATGGATAGCACATAATTAAAACCCTCAAAAACCTCACACTTTGGTACAGCAGTGACTGTAATTTCTTTTTTAAAGTCCTGAGGCACCTGGGTGGCTCAGTTGGTTAAGCATCCAACTCCGGTCATGATCTCATGGTTTGTGAGTTCGAGGCCACGAAATGTGCTGACAGCTCAGAGCCTGGAGCCGGCTTCATATCCTGTGTCTCGCTCTCTCTTTGTGCCTCCCATGCTCATGCTCTGTCTCTCTCTGTCTCTTAATAATAAATAAAAACGAAAAAAAAAATCCAAACACCCTTGAACTCTACTCTATCAGTACTGTTATCATCAGCTAGGAAGCTCTGCCTTCCCTCAAGTGATGAGAGCATATAAAGCAGGTGTATCAATCTCAACACTCTGACATTTTGGACTAGATCATTTTTCCTTGTGTGGGGCAGAGGCTGTCCTTTGGCTTCTCTCTACTAGTGGTACACACAACCCACCGCCCACCCCAGTCATGACAACCAAAAATGTCTCCAGACTTTGCTAAATTTGGTAACAGATAAAACATTTGCAACAGCTCCGCAGGTGATTTTGATCCAACCCCTGGAAAGGCAAACCTCTGGGGAGCATCGTGGTAGCGTGATACAAAGGTTCAGCAATGAACAGTATTAGGCAACTTGTGAAAAATGCAAATCAGGAGACAAAACATGGCTATAAGAGTTTAGAGACCCAATCACTTTGAACTCGAGTAAACCAGAAAGATTTCATGCAGACAGCCAGCAAGATGGCTAAACTACTAGGAATGCACATGAAACAAATTTTTAAGGGTTATTTAATAAATATTTTCTGTGTTAGGTATTTTTACACATTTTACAATCCCCCCCCCCCCCCCCCCCCCCCGACATCTCTCCAGTCACTTTGAGTTAGAATAATAAAGAGAACTGCTGTGTGAAAACATTTGCCTGAGGTGGAATGTCCTGAGCTTATACAAGTAAGGACAGAAAATCACTATATTTCCTTAAAGAAAAAGGTGGAAAATATCCTCAGCTCGCAACAGCCTTCCCTCAGTTTGTGAACTGATCCTCAAATATTTAGGGAGTCCTACTATGCTCCAGGACTACACACAACAGTGGAGCTGGGAACACAATAGCGAATACAACTTCCCAAAGTTCCTGCCCTCATACAGCTTATCTTTCTCATGGTCGGGGTGGACGTGTGGAGAAAAATGAAAATATGTAACATAGCTTATGGTAATAGGTACTATAGAGCGAAATAAAACCAGAAAAGGGAACAGGGCATGCTAAATAAGGGAATTCAGTTTGGGGAGGTCATGAAAAGAATCACTGAGCTGATGGCATTTGAACAAAGCTATCTGGAGGGAACACAGCCATAGAACAGACAGGGAACAGCATTCCAAACCGAGGGAATAGCAATTATAAGCTTATAAAGTAGGAGACTGCTAGGCATGTCTGAGGGACAACCAGGAAGCCAGGATGGCTGCAGCCAACTCAGAGCAGGGGATGGGAGAAGAGGTTAACAGGGAGATGGTGGGGGTAGCTCATGGGCCCTGGAGACCACGGTAAGGACCTTGGCTTTTACTATGAGGGTTGTGAGCAGAAGAGTGTCATTATGGGACTGAAGCGCCCTGGCTGTCGAAAACACCTTAGGAAGGTAAGGCTGTTAGAACAGAAACCAATTAGTAAAGTATTTCAGCCAGGGAGACATGATGGTGGGGACAAGGGCAGTGGGCACTGGAGGTGTTAAGAGAGGGATTCTGTATTTCTGCTGCAGCTAGAACATGGAGGAATTGCCCATGCTTTGGGCGTGGGCTGTGACAGAATGAGCACAGTCAAGGGCTTTGGCTTAGGCAACTGGATCCAACAATTCCTGAGGGCCCTCCGGTCCTCACTGCAGAGAAAGGGGTCGTTATATGTAGATCTCTGGAAACACATCTGCCTCGGACCACTCCATATTTATTCCTCCTTGTATTCCCGGCGCAGGTACGATAACAAAGCAGCCGCGAATTACTGGCACCAAATCTCCCTCCAACCAAGCACTGTGCCACGGCCTTCCCACACATAGGACCACTGCTCGGTAAGATGCAATGATCAGATCCAGTTTTTCGAGAAGGCACTGAGTCGCGGAGAAAATATGTTCCCATCACAGGGCTAAGAAGCGGCAGAGCCAGGGTTCCCACCCAGATCTTCCCTCGACTCCGAAACCACATGGAGGTGGCTCTGTAAAAGCAGATAAAAGCACAAGCCAACAAAGCGCAACGCCCGGCGAGGGCCAGGCCGCGAGCAAAGGGAGGCTAGCGCCGCGCCTCCTTCCTCGGGGACCGCGCTGCCGAGGACACCTGTTCAGCGAGGGCCCGGGACGCCGTCCCGCCCCCGGCACCCACCTACCCTCGGGCCCACGCTCGCCGCCAGAGAGCCTCCCGGCCCTCCTCGATTTACCTGTTGCGGCACCGGCGAGGCTCCCACGCCGCTCCCGGTGGCCGCGCCCGCCCCCGCCACAGCCCCGGCTACCGCGGTGGCCGCCGCTGCCACCACGACCGTCGTCAGGGCGGCCATCTTTCCTCGCCAAGCTGCTCGGGCCGCAGCGGCCACCCGGGCCAGAAGGTTCGGGCCACGGGAGCTCCTTGTCCTGCAGACCGTTGCCCGTGCGGCGGAGCTCTGGGGAAGCAGAGCAAGACCGAGCACGAGCGCAGGGAGGGGCCGAGATGTGGGGCGGGGCCGGGATGCAGGGAGGGGCCGAAGTGCGGGGCGTGGCCAGAGCCCGGGGCGGGGCCGAAGCACGGGGCAGGGCCAAGGGCAGGGCTGGGGTGCAGGGCGTGGCCAGAGCACGGGGCGGGACCGAGGGCAGGGCGGGGCCGGAGCACGTGGTGGGCAGGGGGTGGGTACTGAGGGCCGGGAGGGACCGAGGGCAAGGCGGGGCCGGAGTATGGGGCGGGGCTGAGGTGCCGGCGGGGCAGGGGAGCAGGGTGGGGCAAAGGGAGCGCCGGGCGGGGCCAAGGGCTGGGCAGGGCTGAGACTTGGAGCGGGGCCGAAGCGCAGGGCGGGGCTGTGCGGGGATGCAAGGAAAGGCCGAGCTAGGCGGGGCTGGAGCACGGGGTGGGTCTGGGGTTCAGGGCGAGACGGGAGCGCAGGCGGTGTCGAGATGTGGGGCAGGGCCTGTGAGCCCGGTGTGTCACAGAGGGGCGGGGCCAAAGTGTGGGGCGGGGCCAGAGCGCAGGACCGAGAATCCTCTAGCAGCAGTGTGGGGCAGGGCGGAGGTGGGGACTGGGCGGGATGTTGGGCGGGGCCGGAATGCGGGCTGACCAGGGCCGGAGTGCTGGCTGGGAGGAACCTGGGTGCGGGCAGGGCGCGGCAGGATTATAGGCAAGGGCGGGGGAGGGCGGGGGAGGGAGGGGGCGGGGCCTGAGCGCGGGGCGGGGCTACAGGCCAGAGCCTCACTATGCCGTGGTGGGTTTCTGTAAACTTTTCCGAGCGCTTGTCTACCCTTGTTTAGCAGAATCTTGCTAATCCCCTCATTGACTTCCGATCCCGGACCCATCTTTTACTGTCAAATTGATTCGTGTCATATATATAGTTCTACCTATAGATGTATAGAGATATTTTACATAATAGAATTTCCTTTTAGGTTTCTACAAGGTGCTGGTAAAACAGTCTAAATGAAAAAGAATTTATTTCTGGGCTTGAACAGTAAACTGTCTTTCACACTTTCAGAGAAACGAATCAGGGCATTCCCCACACTGTCAGATATGCCACGTTTGGTCAATAAGAAAAGAGATTTCTTATTGATTACTGTATCAGGGAGGCAGGAAAAGACCATAGGTGATTCCCCCAAAGCTTAGAGGCACGCACCACCTTTTTAAAGAAATGGATTCATTCATTCATCCCTTCACTCATTCAATCAATATCCAGCTCCTTCTAGATGCCAGGCACTGTTCTAGGCCTTTGGAATTCATTGTAGACGTAGACATTATAGATTAGATATGCACACACTCACACAAGGTTCCTTTTGACTTTTAGTAGGCAATTTAAACAAGTAAACAAATAGGGAGTTTTTAGAGTACTTATTTTATGCCCACACTGTTCTAAGTAACCCAGTTGAGTAGTAGTATCCCATTTCACAGATAAGGATACAAACCTGGTCATCCTGACTCCAGAAACCCTCCTGGTAGTGAAGTTAAATGGGCAGCTGGATAAATGCTTTTTGACCCCCGGAAAGAGATGGAGCTAAAGATGTGACTTTGGCCTTCAACTGCTTGTAGAAAATATTTTAAATAGCTCTGAATGAGCTCACACAGGGAGCTGATAAATTGAAGTCTGAGAACTGAGTCTTAGGGCCCTCCAACATAGGTGACCATGGACAGGGGGAGGAGGAGGGAGACTCAGGAGAGGTTGGAGAGAAGAAAGGAAAACCAGAAGCCTACGGAAGAAAAACGTGTTTTGAGGAGGAGCGAATGATCATCTGTGTGGTGTGCTCTCTGGAAGCTGAGTGAGATGAAAACAGGGAATGAGCGTTGGATTTGGCAATGGGGAGGCCATGGCCACTGGACACGAACACTGCCTGTGGGATCGCGAGGACCAAAGCCTCGCTGAGAGGGATGAGGAGATACTGAAGGCGAAGAAGAGAAATGACAGGTATTTTGTAGATTGTGTGATGCAGGTGATCAGAGAAATGAGGTGCTGGCTGGAAAATGTGTGACCAGAGATGCATGATCTTCCATGTGCTGCGTTCCCAGCATGAGGACTCAGAGAGAGTGTTTGTGCCCTGGAGCCCAGGACACAAGTGGAAAGGTTGGTCTTTGATAGGGTTGTGGACTCTTCCTTCTTTTATTAAATAAAATTTTTTTAAATTAAAAAAATATTTTTTATTATTTATTTCTGAAAGAGAGAGAGAGAGAGAAAGAGGCAGCGTGAACAGGGGAGGGTCAGAGAGAGGGGGTGACACAGAATCTGAAAAAGGCTCCAGGCTCTGAGCTGTCAGCACAGAGCCCGATGCGGGGTTCGAACCCACGAACTGTGAGATCATGACCTGAGCCAAAGTTAGACGCTTAACTGACTGAGCCACCCAGGCACCCTCTGAAAAAAATATTTTTCAATGTTTATTTATTTTTGAGAGAGAAAGAGAGACAGAGTGTGAGTGGAGGAAAGGAAGAGAGAGAGAGGGAGACACAGAATCCCAAGCAGGCTCCAGGCTCTGAACTGCCAGCAGAGAGCCCAATGCAGGGCTCAAACTTGCAAATTGTGAGATCATGACCTGAGCCAAAGTTGGGCCCTGGGCCCTTAACCAACTGAGCCACCCAGGTACCCTGGGGGTATGGACTCTTCCTTCCTGGGGTGTATTTTAGCACAAGGTGGTTGGTAGATGTGGGGAGAGAAAACTACTCCCTCTCCTTTCCCTGTTAAGTATATAAATTATGTATCATTTATATACTTACATTTTGACCAAAATGAGGTCTGTTGCTATAGCACCGCCTGAGCAGGATCCTGTTGCTGTTAGTCTAGAAAAATCTGGCAGCCTCAGGGGAAATCAGTCAATCAACAACTTCAATGCAGTGGTCTCTGCAAGCGGCAACACAGGCATGGATATTCTAAGAGAATATATGTGCAACAATTCAGATGCCTGCTGTGTTTAAGGCTTTCAGGGATTTATTAGGATGGAAAACTCCAAGAAATGATTGAGAATCTCATAAATAGAAAACCAGACCAGGTCTTTTCAGTGAGATTAGACAGCTGCCTGGGTCCTCATTTCCAGGCCCCTTTCAGCGATCAGAGCTACAGAATGTATTGTTATTTCATGGTTTCATTATCTTGCACTTTGCACCAATTCTAATTTAACACCAGAGGTTTGTCTTTCCTTAACCTCTTTTGGATTTGCCTTTCTCTTCTCTTATACTGAAAATCTTGGTTCCTTAGGCCATGAATATATTACTTAATAATTGCTTTTTCTTGTAACAATTGCATACTCTCAAATCACAGTTCCAGTATTTCCACTAACAGTCAACCTACTGAGTGAAATTTTTGCAGTTCTTTTTGTCCTTAGATTATGTCCTGCACTGGCTATCCCATCAGAGTGGATTTTTTTTTAATGTTTATTTATTTTTTGAGAGAGAAAGAGACAGCACGAATGGGAAGCAGAGAGAGAGGGAGACACAGAATCCAAAGCAGGCTCCAGGCTCTGAGCTGTCAGCAAGAGCCGGACGCGGGGCTCAAACCCATGAACCGTGAGATCATGACCTGAGCTGAAGTCGGACACTTAACAGACTGAGCCACCCAGGCATCCCCCACCCCCACCTCCCATCAGAGTTTTTATTATGTCTGACAGTTTTCTGAAATCTCTTTTCTCTCTATGGTCATGGCATCAATTTGTTTATAGCTGGCTTCTTTTGATTGTATTTGTGTTCAGTTTCAGTGTTTCCTCTTTTATATTTTCTTCCTGGTTTACTTTTTTTAAAAGATGTAAAACATATGTAACATATGTAAAGCCAAAACGGTCCGACAAGGTCTATTTAAAGAAGTCTTGCTAACACATTCTCCCTATGCCAGTTCAAATGATCCTCTACGTGTAAACATTTTTATTAATTTCTGGCTTGGTTTTTACATTTCTTTCTGCAAAAATGAGTGTATACACACACACACACACAAACATGCACACTCATACATATGCCTACATATATTACACATAACATATATGTTATATATGGGGCGCCTGGGTGGCTCAGTCTGTTAAGCATCCGACTTCGGCTTAGGTCATGATCTCATGGTTCATGGGTTCGAGCCCCGGATCAGGCTCTGTGCTGCCAGCTAGCTCAGAGCCTGGAGCCTGCTTCAAATTCTGTGTCTCCCTTTCTCTCTGACCCTTCCCTGCTCACGCGGTCTCTCTCTTTCAGAAATTAATTTTAAAAAAATTTTAAATATATGTTATATATTATATATATATGTTATATATGTTATTTGTGTTATATATGTTATGTATGCAGGCATATGTATAATTTTGTATATATATTTTTTCTTTTTCTTACAAAAACATGTAGCCTATTGTATTGTCTTAGAGCTGCTGTGACAAAGTATCACAAAGTGGTTTTATAACAATAGCAACTTATTCTCTGACAGTTCAAGAAGGTGGAAGCTGCTTCTTGGGGCTCAGAGGGGATATCTGTCCAATGGTGCTCTCTAACTTCTGACTGACGGTTACCAGCAACCTGCTGTGCTCTCTGGCTTGGGGAAACGTTACTCCAGTGCCTGCCTCCATTTTTGCCTGGGCTTCTCCTGGCATGATGTCCTTCTGTGTCCAAATTTCCCTCTTCTTATAAGGGCACCAGTCATTGGATCAGGGCCCATCCTAATCCAGTGTAACCTTAACTTGACTACAGCTGCAAAGATCCTATTTCCAACAAAGTTCATGGGTACTGGGTATTAGGAATTCAGCATCTCTTGGAAAGATACAATTCAACTCATAACACATACTGTATATAATCCTCTACATATTACATTCTTCACCTAACAATATCTCCTGGAACACATTTGGTATCACATCACAGAAATCTTCATATTTTTTTAAGTTTGTTTATTTTGAGAGAGAGAGAGTACAGGAAGGGAGAAAGAGAGAGA
Source organism: Hyaena hyaena (assembly GCF_003009895.1). Taxonomy (NCBI): domain Eukaryota; kingdom Metazoa; phylum Chordata; class Mammalia; order Carnivora; family Hyaenidae; genus Hyaena; species Hyaena hyaena. The sequence continues at coordinate 1,029,633 of NW_024081055.1, read as the reverse complement.
GAGAGGAGAGAGAATCCCAAGAAGGCCCCACCCTATCAGTGCAGAGCCCCATGTGGGGCTCAAACTCATGAACTGTGAGATCATGACCAGAGCCGAAACCAAAAGTCAGATGCTCAACCAAGCTACCCAGGGGCCCCTACTTTTGTATCTTTGAAGAGTAACAATTTTCTTTTAAATGTATTCCTAAGGTTTTTTGTTTTTTTTTTTTTTTAACATTTATTTAGTTTTGAGAGACAGAATGCAAGCAGGGGAGGGATGAGAGGGCAAAGCAGGCTCCAGGCTCCTTGCTGACAGCTCAGCTGATGTGAGGCTCAAATTCACAAACTGGGAGATCATGACCTGAGCCAAAGTCGAATCCTTAACCCACTGAGCCACCCAGGCACCTCTATTCCTAAGTTTTTTATTGCAGCTATAAGTGTGCTTTTGTTTTCCTTTATATGATCTCACTAGTTCTTCTTTGATTATATGAAGATAATAGATTTTTGTTAGATTTTTATATTGCTCATTGAATCAATTCTCTTAATTTCAGTCTTATTTTTAGAGTGATTCTTTTAGGGCTTCCATTTATGCTATTATATTATCTGTAAACAAAGATCATGTTAGAGCTTCCCTTCTAATTCTCATGCTTATATTACAACTGGGAAGAAGGAAGAAGGCTGCAAGTTTGAGTTTCCCTGAAATCAGATCATGAGTCAAGGTAGTGGGCAGAGAGGGAGGGAGCTTTTGTGGGAGGTGGTCCCAGGAAGCCAAGTGAAGGAAGGGACCAAAGCCTAAAAAGATGCTTTAGTAGTTATTGCTGTGGACAACTGGACTATCTCTACCTAGACGTCCTAAGGAGGCTCAAAGAATAATCCTCAAAATGGCTCAGGGATGGAGATGCTGAGGTATCCAATTAAGATATGGCTGTTAAGGCAGAGTGAGGGCAAGTCTGGATAAAAGAGAAAAGTGTGAATATGTATTAAAAAATAATAATCCTCACATTTGATTACCTATTGTGTACCAAATACTCTCATTAACCTCATAACTACCCATTGGCTTAAATGCATTAATTAAGTTGGAGTGGGTGGTTCAGCCAGTTAAGTGTCCGACCTTGGCTCAGGTCATGATCTCACGGTTTCTGAGTTCAAGCCCTGCATCGGGCTCTGTGCTGACAGCTCAGAGCCTGGAGCCTGCTTCTGATTCTGTGTCTCCCTTTCTTTCTGACTTTCCCTGGCTTGTGCTCTGTCTCTCTCATAAATAATAAATGAATAAACTTAAAAAAAAACATTTTAATTAATTATTTATTTATTTTGAGAGTGAGAGAGAGCACAAGTGGGGAGGGGCAGAGAGAGAGAGAGGCAGGGAGAGAATCCTAAGCAGGCTCCACACTGTCAGTGCAGAGCCTGATGCAGGGCTCAGACTCACAAACTGTGAGATCATGACCTAAGCAGAAATCAAAAGTCAGATGCTTAACCAACTGAGCCACTCAGGTTCTCCTAACAAACTTTTAAAGATGATATGGCTAGAATATGACAGAGCCAACCATGGAGCCTGGATCTGACTTAATAATACTTACTTCCCTAAACCACAGTAACCTCCAAGTGCATTTTTCTTCCTTTGCAAACTAGTTTTTTCTAGAGGCCAGTGGAAAATAAAGAAGAGAATCAGTGGGGCGCCTGGGTGGCTCAGTCGGTTAAGGGTCCGACTTCGGCTCAGGTCATGATCACACGGTTTGTGGGTTTGAGCCCAGTGTTGGGCTCTGTGCTGACAGCTAGCTCAGAGCCTGGAACCTGCTTCAGATTCTGTGTCTCCCTCTCTCTCTGACCCTCCCCTGCTCACGCTGTCTCTCTCTCTCTCTCTCTCAGAAATAAATAAAACATTAAAAAAAAAAACAGAAGAGAATCAGTTGTGTTTGAATGGGTGTTTTTTATTCTTTTGCAGTCTGTCCTAGGCTGGCAACCTTCACATCAGCCTCAGGGAAATGAAAAATCTCCATTTGGTAGTTTTATGACTACACCACTTAGTCTCTAAAGAACACTTTTCCCTGAGAATTTCAGCCCATGGGATGAACATAAATCCATCATTTCAGAAAAAATGAATTTCAGAAAAAGTTATTGTGGGTCATTCTTTTGCAGGTCGATAGAAAATTAAACTCATATGTCATCTTTGTATTTCCTTGGATTTCTGGGAAAGTTTTCAGAAACTTCTAGCTCCTAGGGATGAAATAACTTTTCGATTAAGTAGTTACTCTTTCTTGAGAACTTTCAACAGAAAGCATACCCCTATATGTAAGTGTACAAGTTAAAAAATTGTACTTCAAGAAAATAAAAAAGAAAAGATCAAGTCATGTTTGGGACTTCTGTAATGTTGGAGATTAAAACAATTTTTTTTAACATGTATTCATTTTTGAGAGAGAGATAGAGTGTGAGTTGGGGAGGGGCAGAGAGAGAGGGAAACACAGAATCCGAAACAGGCTCCAGGCTCCGGACTGTCAGCACAGAGCCTGACATGGGGCTTGAACCTATGAGCGGTGAGATGAGGACCTGAGCCAAAGTCGGATGCTTAACTGACTGAGCCACCCAGGCGCCTCTGTTGGAGATTTTTAATAACTATCATGTATTAATTTAAGCAGGTATACCAGCTCCCTCTGCACTTCTTTTTATGTGAGAAAAATAATCGTCTATTTTTTATTTTATTTTTAAAAAAATCTTTATTTATTTTTGAGAGAGAGAGAGAGACAGAGTGCAAGTGGGGGAGGAACAGAGAGAGGGAGGCACAGAATCTGAAGCAGGCTCCAGGCTCTGAGCTGTCAGCACAGAGCCCGACTTGGGGCTCAAACACGCAAACTGTGAGATCATGACCTGAGCTAAAGTCAGGCACTCAACCAACTGAGCCACCCAGGCGCCCAATAATCATCTACTTTTAAAACCACTTTGTTTTTTGGATTTTTATTACACATAGGCAGAGATAATCCTGATAACGCCAGTTTAACATTTACTAGTGCCTATAAAATATAACACAAAATAAATGTCTAGTGACGTGCACAGTAACATTTTACGGCTTGCTCACACTGGGAGGAAAATCTATAAATGTTAGGGGTATTACCAAGGAAAGACCGTGGACACCAAGCCAAGGTGCCAGGAACAGGGAAATACACGGGAGTGGGTGGCCCGCCCCAATGTGGGTATGAAAGCAGGTGGTATTTAGAAGCTGCTCACAGGCTGTTATAGGTCACTATGCAAGAAGTACCCTGTGGCAGTCTTGATAGAACCACAAGAGAGAAGAAAAAGGAAAGGTTTTGGTTTTGTACAAATAGGTGTATCCAAGCATATCCTTGACCTGGTGGTCAGTATAAATGAATGACTGCTTCTTGTAGGTTTGTTTCCTCTGCCTGCCAGTATTTCTGCAAGGACTGGTTTTTAGTTCGGGAGGCAGGGATGTTCACTCTCTTAGGATCATAGCTCTCAGACCCTTATAGCAAAACCAGTCTTTTCATTTAGGGCTGCCATGCCATGGGGAGACTGCCTGGAGCCTAGAGAGAGGATTTCAGTTTAGAGTGGACTAAATGGTATATTCTATCAGCTAGATCTGATACATATTGAACTCTGTTCACAGGAAAGAGATAATACTTTCTTTTTTAACACTCAAGAAACATTCACAAAAATTGACCATATATTCAGGCTACAAAAACCTCAATAAATACCAAAAAGCAGAAATGACACAGACCTGGGGGCATCTGGGTGGCTCAGGCGGTTAAGCATCCAACTCTTGATTTCGGCTCAGGTCATGATCTCACAATTCATGAGTTTGAGCCCCGCGTTGGGCTCTGTGCTGAGAGTGCAGAGCCTGTTTGAGGTCCTCTCTTTCCTCTCTCTGCCCCTCCCCCTACTTGCATGCTCTCTCTCTCTCTCAAAATAAATAAATATTTAAAAAATAAAGAAATTGGGGTGCCTGGGTGGCTCAGACAGTTAAGCCTCTGACTTTGGCTCAGGTCATGATCTCACAGTCTATGAGTTTGAGCCCCGCATTGGGCTTTGCGCTAACAGCTCAGAGCCTGGAGCCTGCTTCGGATTCTCTGTCTCCCTCCCTCTCTCTGTCCTTCCCCCCACTCAAACTGTGTGTGTCTCTCTCAAAAACAAATAAACATTAAAAAAATTTTTAAATAAAGAAATAACACAGACATACTTCTCTGATCACAAAGCAAATTGACTGAGAAGACAAAAAGACCCTCTCACCTGAAACTTTAAAACTCTCAGAGAAATCTAGCTATACCTGGCTCGCTCAGTTCGTAGAGCATGCTGACTTAGGCAGGGTCAGGAGTTCAAGCCCCATATTGGGCATGGAACCTACTTAAAAAAATTAAAAAATAATTTAAAAAACTCTTAAAAATCTACAGTCAAAGAAGATATCAAAACTAAATTTGCCATTTGATTACAAAAAACTCTGGTAATGCTATATATTAGTACCCATGGATTATAGCTAAAGCAATCCTCAGAAGCAAATTTGTGAGGTCAAAAGTTATATTCATAAATAAAAAGTAATTAACCAGCTGACTCAGGAAGACAGAGGAAAGATCAACAACCAAAAGGAAAAAGGAAAAATGGACTGAGAGATGTGAAAGCAGAAAATAAAATTAAAATTGGAGAAATGATCTGAATGAATAAATTTAACAAATTAAGAAGGGTAGGGGCACCTGGGTGGCTCAGTTAGTTAAGTCTCCAACTCTTAATGGTTTGTGAGATCAAGCCCTGAGTTGGGCTCTGTGCTGACAATGCAGAATAAATGAATGAATGAATGAATGAACAAATGAATGAGTGAATAAACTAACTTAAAAAAATATATTACTTGCTAACTTGATTTAAAAAACACAAATATACATAATATGAAATGCAAAGGAAAATAAAATCATAGAAGACTATTTTGCTTAATTGTCTACAAATAAATGAAAATCCAGATGACATGAATAATTTTTATGAGAAAATACAATTGACAAGGGCACCTGGGCGTCTCAGTTGGTTAAGCATCTGACTTTGGCTCAGGTCATGATCTCATACTCAGTGAGTTCAAGCCCCGCGTCAGGCTCTGTGCTGACAGCTCAGAGCCTGGAGCCTGCTTCAGATTCTGTGTCTTCCTCTCTCTCTGCCCTTCCCCTGCTCATGCTCTGTCTTTCTCTCTCTCAAAAATAAATAAACATTTGAAAATTAAGGAAATACAATTTACTAAAATTGATAAAATAAAAATCTAAAAATTAACTATTAAAAACCTAAGAAAAAGGAAAAAAATTGTTACAATGGTAGACTGTCAAAGAACACCAGGCCCAGAGGACTTCACAGGCTAATCTTAACCAAATATAGGAAATAAATAGGCTCTAATCTTTTTTAAATTGTTCTAGAACAGAGACAAAAGAGAAAAGCTTCTAAATTCTAGTAATAAAAGTGGCATATGCTTGTTACCAAAAACTGATGCCAGTAGCATAAAGAAAATTACGGGCAAAAATCAATTATGAACATTGATGCAAAAGATGTTCAGCAGTTTTAGAAACTGAATCTGGCGGTAGAATTAAAGGATTAATAGGAAGAATTAAAGGAAAAATAGCTTTTTTTCCCCCTTAGGATTGCAAGAATGATTCAATATTACTATGTTCAGAAGCGGTTGGGTTTATTTGGTTGGCTCACTCGGCATCTATTTCAATCTCTTTTTAGTGTGCATCCCATACCGAGGAGGCTGGAAAGCTTAGGAATCCTCATTTCCCAGGCTCCCTTGCAGCTAGGGTCCTCAATGTAAATTATGTTCTCCAATCAGATGCACTTGTGTGAAACTCAATTTCAGAACTCAATTAAATAGGGAAAAAGGTGGTGCCTGAGGCATCCATTTTGCTGGAGTTGATTGTAGCCGACTTGGTCAAACTATGGAGTTAACAGTCAGCATCAGTTTTGAGATCCAGAGGCAACAGATAATTCTGGTGGCAATGTTTCATTCCCAGATTACATTAAGACAGTGTGGTCTTGGAGCTAATGGATGGGGGCATGACTTCCAGACCATGGCAGAGGGGGCCCATCTCATGGAGTGGCTTTGGGAATTATTCTTAGAACCTGCCTCCCTCCAGCTCTGCACTGATTTACAAGCACTTAATTCCCTGTATTAAATCCCTTTCTGTTTCCTGCAGATGAACTCTGGCTGATAAAAATAGAATAAAAGAAAAAAAAAAAGAATTGTATGATTTTCTTCAAAGATGATGCTTTGATAAATTTCAACATCCATATTTGATTTTTAAAAATCTTCTCAGGTGCCTGGGTGGCTCAGTCAGTTAGCATCTGACTCTTGATTTGGGCTCAGTTCACGATCTCACGGTTTGCAAGTTCAAAGCCCACATAGGGCTCTGTGCTGGCAGTGCAGAGCCTGCTTGGGATTCTCTCCCTCTCCCTCTCTCCCTTCCCCTCTCACGTACTTGTGTTCTCTCTCTCTCAAGATAAATAAGTAAACTTAAAAAAAATTCTTAAAATAGGAAAGATGAATCCTCTTAAAAGCCAGCATTATGTCTAATGAGGAAACAGGAGAAGCATTGCTGTGAAAATCAATAGCAAGGGGCACCTGGCCGGCTTAGTTGGTAAAGCCAGGGACTCTTGATCCTGGGGTCGTGAGTTCAAGCCCCACGTGGGGCATGGAGCCTACTTAGAAAGATAAAATCAAATGGAAAAGATGGTTAATGTTAAAAGAAAAATCAACAGCAAGACAATTATGTCTACAGTCTCCACTATTATTTAGCATAGCTCTGGAGGTCTAACCAATGCAATCACACAAGAGACAAGGAGGTATAAACATTGGAAGAAAGAAATAAAATACCTGAAGATAAACTTGAAATGCAATATTTGAAAAAGATGGTATTTTAAATGCTGTTCTTTTGCTCACATCTGAAGGAAAGTCGGCTTAGCAGAGAACTCTAGGTAAAAGTAAAGTCTCCTCAGAATGCTGAAGACATTATTCCGTCGTCTCTTCTATCCACTACGGAACCCAATATTAATCTGATTCTTGTCCACCTGCAGCTGATCTGTTCCTTTAATTTGGAAGTTTTTTTTCCTCTGGGATTTTATTTTTAAGTAATTTCTGCACCCAGCGTGGGGCTGGAACTCACCCCCCCAAATTAAAGAGTCATTTGCTCCACCCACTGAGCCAAACAGGCACCCCTGGAAGGTCTTTTGAAAAGCAAATGCGAAAGCAAATCTTCTAGCTATTAATTGTCAGGGGGTTGAGCAGGGCTGAAAGCCTGCCAAATTCAGTAGAACATTACTGTTCTCTCCATCACATCTCATACCATAACGCCTACTTGCTGTGGATCGTGCATTGCCAAAAATCTAAGTAAAATTAATCTTCAACCAATTCAGCTCAAATTCTTTAATGATTTCCTACTCAAAGGATTTGACAACCTCACCTTTCCAACTACATAAAACTGCATTTCAGTTTTTAACCACCAGATGTCAGCTGAGAGACAGTAAGCAAGAATCTATTTGAATCTTCACAGAAGAAAAATACTTTTATCCTTTATGCATGAAAATTAGAATGTTATTGGCAGGACATATCAGCAATATGGGTAGGAAAGTGCATACTAGTTGAAATGTGGCAGATAAATAAAAACATTTACATGTATTCAGATTCACAAATACAGTCAATTGACATTTCATCTCTTAAATAGGTATCAGCTTTCCACATGTTATACTAACTTTAAGAGTTCTTTTTAGTGGAAGTCATTGGAATAGTTAAAAAAAATTTTTTTTTAATGTTTTATTTGTTTCTGAGAGAGAGAGAGAGAGAGCTTGAGCAAGGGAGGGTCAGAGAGAGAGGGAGACACAGAATCTGAAGCAGGCTCCAGGCTCTGAGCTAGCTGTCAGCACAGAGCCTGACACAGGGCTCGAACCCACCAACCGTGAGATCATGACCTGAGCCGAAGTCGGCTGCCTAACCGACTGAGCCACCCAGGTGCCCCTGGAATAGTTTTAATGCTACCAATTTCTAAGTTCTCTATGATATTAAAAACAAAACAAAACAAAACTCTCTTACTTACACCGGAAGGTAAACCAAAAGAATAGAGATGAGGAGTTTTGAAGTTCATGAACTAATTTTTTATCAACAACACCATTCACTCTTCTGTAATCTCTTTTTTTTTTTTATTCTTTACGTATTTTTGAGAGAGAGAGACAGAGTGCAAGCAGGGAACGGACGGGGCGGGGGGGGGGGGGGGTGCAGGATCCTGAAACAGGCTCCCTGCTTTGAGTGTCGGCACAGAGCCCGACATGGGGCTGGAGCCCAACAACTGAGACCATGACCTGAGCCGAAGTTGAACACTTAACCAACTGAGCTTCCCAGGCGCCCCTGTAATCTATTATTTTCTGTTGTGTGTGACCAGNTAATCTCTTTTTTTTTTTTATTCTTTACGTATTTTTGAGAGAGAGAGACAGAGTGCAAGCAGGGAACGGACGGGGCGGGGGGGGGGGGAGATGCAGGATCTGAAACAGGCTCCCTGCTTTGAGCTGTCGGCACAGAGCCCGACATGGGGCTGGAGCCCACAAACTGAGACCATGACCTGAGCCGAAGTTGAACACTTAACCAACTGAGCTTCCCAGGCGCCCCTGTAATCTATTATTTTCTGTTGTGTGTGACCAGACTCCTTCAATGACCTATAAGACCCTGCATGATCTGGCCTCAGCCACCTTTCCTGCTTCCCTCTCTTTCCTTCCTGGCTCTCCACAGCTGCCCTGGGCTTCTTTCAGATCCAGGAATGAGGCAGTATCCCTTTGCATATGTTAGGGGCTGTGTCCGGAGTGAGCTCCAACCCTCTCTTTATCTTACGAGTCATGAGTCTCCAGGACATAGTTTGAATGTCAGCTTCCTTGGCCACGTTCAGTGCTGTCTGGATTTGGATTCCTTCCAAGCTGCTTTTCCTTCACAATACTTTACACCATTTGTTATTATCTTTGTGTGATCATTTGATCTAGATGGGAATCACCTCCATGCAGCACCCTCGTATCTCTGCCATCTAGGCCACAGTGGAGTTAACATTTTTTTTCCCTTTAGTTATTTTGAGAAAGAATGAGACTGAGTGGGTGGAAGGGTAGAGAGAGAGAGAGAGAGAGAATCCCAAGCAGGTCTTGTGCTGTCAGTGCAGAGTCTACCTTGGGGCTCGATCACACAAACCTCCAGATCATGACCTGAGCGGAAACCAAGAGTTGGATGCTCAACGGACTGAGCCACTGAGGCGCCTCAATTTTTTTTAAAGGTGTGTGTGTGTGTGTGTGTGTGTGTGTGTGTGTTTGGTTTATTTAGGTCACAATAGAGTTTACTCAATAGCACTTAATAAATATTTGTGGAAGGAAAGAATTATTGAATAAGGTTACAGTGTTTGTGCACATCCCCCATTAGAATGCAGGCTCCAGGGAGGATGATCTTTGTTCTGTCCACTGCTGCAACCCTATGCCTGGAAGAGGCCCACTGTAGGCATCAGTGTTGTCAAATAGATCCTTGGATAAATAGATGGTCTACATGGTTGACAAAAACTCTGGTCATCTATGAGGCAAATCTTTTTTATTAATTATTTTTCAGAGAGAGAGAGCAAGAGCACATGTACAAGTAGGTGAAGGGCAGAGAGAGAGAGAGAGGGAGAGAGAGAATCCCAAGCAGGCTCCATGCTATCAACACAGAGCTCGACTCGGGGCTTGACTCCATCTCATGAACCGTGAGATCCTGACCTGAGCCTAAGTCAAGAGTCGGCTGCTTAGCCGACTGAGCCACCCAGGTGCCCCATCTGTGAGGCAAATCTTAAGTGAAATAACATTTTTTTGTTAAAGTAGAAATTTAGTTTCTCATGACCTTCATTTGCTGACTCAAAAACCAACCGAACATGACACTAAACCCTTTCCCAGGGTTTCTTCCTTCCTAGGGAAATCACAGGGATTTTTTGCTAGGACCGCGCAGCGCAGTCATGACTATTTCACAGCTGGGTGGATGGGTGAAGTAGCTCTTCCATGTGGAGAAGGGCTTGGAAAGGGGACTTTTCGGGATGCCGCCACAAGGTAGCTCAGGGACTCTGATTGGAACTACTCAATCATTCCGCAAATACTGTTCATTCATTCGGTGGTATTCTACTGAATAACCATTATGTGTCCGTGACACTGCTGGCCAAACGAGACATGGTCCTGGCCCTCAAGAAGCTTGCCATCTTTTTTTTTTTTTAATTTTTAAATGTTTTTTATTTATTTCTAGGAGAGAGAGAGAGACAGCGTGAGCAGGGGAGGGTCAGAGAGAGAGGGAGTCACAGACTGAAACAGGCTCCAGGCTCTGAACTGGCAGCCAGCACAGAGCCCGACGCGGGGCTCAAACCCACGAACCGCGAGATCATGACCCAAGCGAAAGTCGGACGCTTAACCGACTAAGCCACCCAGGCGCCCTGAAGCTTGCCATCTTTTAGGGAAGATGGACCAGTAGACTAATCGCTGAAGTCCAGTGTGGCCCAGGTAAATATTCTGCACGGTGTATGAGTAGAATACACAGCTCAACAGAAATTTGAATTGTGGTCAGGGGTCTTCGGGACAGCTTCCTTAAGGAGGAGACACCCAAGCTCAGTTTTCAAGGATAAGAAGCCTTTAGTTATAGCAAGAGGAGGGCACCTGGATGGCTCAGTCTGTTAAGCCTCTGACTCTTGAGTCAGGTCATGATATCATGGTTCGTGAGATCAAACCTTGGGCAGGGCTCTGTGCTGATAGCATGGGGTCTGCTTGGGATTCTCTCTCCTTCTCTCTCTGCCCCTCCCCTGCTCAATTGCATGCACATGCCCTCTCTCTCTCTCTCTCAAAATAAATAAATAAACATTAAAAAAAAAAAGAAAGAAAGGGGCACTTGGGTAGCTCAGTTGGTTAAGCATCTGACTTCAGATAAGGTCATGATCTTGCAGTTCATGAGTTTGAACCCCGCATCAGGCTCTCTGCTCTCAGCATGGAGCCCACTTCAGATCCTCCATTCTCCTCTGTCTCTGCCTCTCCCTTGCTTGTGTGCTCTCTTTCTCTCAAAAATAAACATGAAAGAAGGAAGGAAGGAAGGAAGGAAGGAAGGAAGGAAGGAAGGAAGGAAGGAAGAAAGAAAGAAAGAAAGAAAGAAAGAAAGAAAGAAAGAAAGAAAGAAAGAAAGAAAAGAGCAAGCACCCCTTTCTAGAAAACGACTTCAGAAGATCACAGAGCACTGGGGCACAATGGCTGGTTTAGGGAATGTCAAGAAAGTCAGCATGGCTCTAACAAAGCATGCAGCTATTTCAACCAGAAGCTTGGAGACTCTTAGTGACCCTGAAAGAGTTGGCAAGCTAATTCCTCCATCCCCACTCTCCCAACCCAGTCTCCTAGTGAATAATTCTCTTCTTACACATAAGGCAACGATAAATTAGAGACAGCAGAAGTCTTCAACAGGAGTGACAGCTATCGCAAATGCAGGTTTATAAATCAGCATGAGTGTCTCTTACTGGTTTTCTAGGGAAAATCACTGAAGCTGGTCATGGGAACCTGGCAAAAACTAGCGAGAAGACATCGCACCCACAGTAAGCCACTCCTACAGCGTGGGCTCCCTGGGAAACCAGAGCCTAAGGGAAAAGCTCATGAGCTGCCCCTTATAGAGACATGCAATCCCAGGGAAGCAAGAGTGAGGGACAGGAGAATGAATCTGGGGCAAGTGTGAGAGAGGCTGGGGTCAGCTTGTTATTGGTTGCACTTGGTTAATGCTCTGTCTCATGGGATATGTTCAGTAAGATCAAGCAAACTGCTGCACCTCCAGGCAGCCCCACAGGAGAGAGGAAGGGAAAGGAATTTATCTACCAGCTGGTTTCCATTCCCCATGTCCTGCTAGTAGAGAGTCTACCCTGTGGGTCATTAACTTCCCTGGAAAGTTATGCCTCAGCCTCTCCAGGCATCTGTCACGGTTTTTGGCCACCTGTTACTTTTGAGCCCTTTTTGTACATGGAGGACGCCCCAATTTCATAGTGTTTGCTCTCCAAAGAAGTTAGAACTTGTCTTGACGTCTTAGATTTGAGGATGGGGGTGCTCCAGGTTCTGCCAATCAGATCCACCTCAGGGAGCCCTCTGTGCAGAAGCGAGTGAGGCACCTCACAGATGCCATGGTGACAGGTGGAGGGAGAGGAGGCAGCTTCCAGGGACCACTGCCAGAGAGTCTAGGGTGGAACTAGGGGGTGAGAGCTGGGCTGTCCGTCCCCAGTACAGTGAGGTATCTAGGGAAGCTGTCCTGCTGTGTAATTTGCACGTGGCTCCCCAGCGCAGAGCATCCATGGTTGATTCTATGGTCCTCACTGAGATTCTGACAATTACTTTAAACTTTTCTTTAAATTTAATTTATGTTTATTTATTTTTGAGAATGAGAGAGACTGAGTGCCGGTGGGGGAGAGGGGCAGAGAGCAAGGGAAACACAGAATCTGAAGCAGGCTCCAGGCTCCGAGCTGTCAGCACAGAGCCCGACATGGGGCTCAAACTCACGGACCAAGAGATCATGAACTGGGTTGAAGTCGAATGCCCAAATGATGGAGCCACCCAGGCACCCCACTACTTTAAACTTTTAAGAAAGTTTTTTTTCTGCTTAAGCTAGCCAGAGTGGGTTTGGTTTCTGAAATCAAGAACCTTAAAAGCTTCATGTAGCCTAAAAATAAACTTGAGGTTGTCTTCAAGTCATGACATACGTTTTAATGTTTATTCATTTTTGAGAGAGAGAGAATCAGCGCAGGAGGGGCAGAGAGAGGGGGCCAGAGAATCTGAAGCAGGTTCTGTGTTGACAATACCAAGCCCAGCTGGGGGCTCAAACTCACGAATCCTGAGACCATGACCAGAGCTCGTCAAATGCTCAACCAACTGAGCCACCCAGGCGCCCCGAGTCATGACATACTTCTACTCCTAGATCTGCTTGTGTGTGTGGGACAGGTCTCATTGATTTCCATTCCATACCCTATAATCATAGAACCCTATGGTCTTACAGACCACTGTATTTGATCACTCACCTGTGGAATTTGTGCAGATTTTCATACCACACCCACTGAGAGAACCAAATGTCTCCCGAAACAAACAAGGTAATTTATTCGAGCTGAGATGTCTATGCCAGTCATCTAATGCGTAAGGCTGAGAGGGCACTCTGGGGAAATTTTATTTGTAGGAGAGACAGGTGATGGGCCTGCAGGCCATAATCTAATTGAGTCAGATACTGCTGGTAGGAAAAGAAAAAAAAACAGTGACCTATAAATCTGTAATTTTCCTGATATATCTAGCCAAACCAGGTCACTGTTTCCAGCCCTATCTTCGTTCTCTGGTCCCTTAAGCGTTGAGCTGTGTCACAAATTTCCTTTTGATAAGGTTGATTAGTAAACTGTGGGGAAAAAACAAAAATGTCAGGCAAAACCCACAGGGATCTTTGGCAAGCATAACTCCTTCAAGTAACCACTTGTGTCCTGGCTGTAGGTCACAAATGATCCAGACGGTTGTGGTGATTTTCTTGCTTGTAGCTCATTAAGAAGAATATGGTGAAGTTTCCTTTGGATTTGGTTTAACTCCCCTCTTGAGAGGAAAGGTTTTCGTGGCCAGTGGACACCAGCATGATCTTTGAGAGTTATTTATTCCCCAAGATGACTGAGTTGGTGAGTATGGGTGTTAAGTTGGGATGCGTATCAGAATCACCAAAGGATGCTAGTGCTCTCCTTTCCCACGTGCTAGGCTTTAGGTTAGAATGGCAAGGAAACAGAATGCTCTGCTGGGTTTAGGTCATGCTACTCAGAAATCTTTTATGATTTTTTAAAAGTGTTTTATGTATTTTTATTTGAGAGCAAGTGGGGGTGGTGCAGAGAGAAGAGGGGACAGAGGATCCAAAGCAGGCTCCATACTGATGGCAGCAAGTCCGATGTGGGCTCGAACCCACCAACTATGCGATCATGACCTGAGCCAAAACTGGACACTCAACTGACTGAACCATCCAAAGCACCCCCTCAGAAACACTTTAATACATTTGCTGGCAAAATGGCCTCATGCAGTCCAGAGAACTCTGCCCCAGACAGAACACACAGACATATTTTTTTAAATGTTTGTTTATTTTAAGAGAGCGAGCCAGCAGAGGAAGGGCAGAGAGAGTCAGGGAGAGAAGACCACGCAGGCTCCACACTGTCAGTGCAGAGCCTGACTCAGGACTCAAACTCACAAACCATGAGGTCATGACTTGAGCTGAAATCAAGACACAGACACTTAACTGACTAAGCTGCCCAGGTGCCCCAACCCATACACATATTAAAATTTTTTTTAATGTTTTTTATTTATTTTTGAAAGTCAGAGAGAGAACGTGCAAGTAGGGGAGGGTCAGAGAGAGAGGGAGACACAGAACCTGAAGACAGTCTCCAGGCTCAGCTAGCTGTCAGCACAGAGCCCAACGCGGGGCTCGAACCCACGAACCGTGAGATCATGACCTGAGCCAATTATTCTTACCAGAGTATGTTTCATAGTTTTATAAGGAGGCACTTCTCTAAAGGAAACTGTTCTGTGATCACATTTCTGGGAATATTCTGGAATATTCTGGGTGGGCAAGCAAGGGAGGAAGGGACAATCCTTAGCATGAGTAGTTCCCGTTCCCAAACCTGTCAGGGAGGGCAGATCTCCCACCTCCGCTGAGCCAGAGTAGCTGAGGCATTGGCAAGAGACCAGGAGCATACCAGCCACTTGGCACCCTTCACAGACCAGGAAATCTTTGAGTGGATAAGAATGCACCCCATCCACAGGGTACCTGGGTGTCTCAGTCCATTGAGTGTCCCACTTTGGCTCAGGTTATGATCTCATGGTTCATGAGTCCGAGCCCCACACTGGGTTCGCTGCTGTCATTGCAGAGCCCACTTCGGATCCTCTGTCCCTTCCCCCATCCCCCGCCTCTTCCCTGCTTTCTCTCTCAAAAAAAAAAAATTAAAAAAAATAGAATGCCCCTCCTCTTCTCCCCAACAGTTAGCACCTCTTTATTCTTGGAGCTGCATACACAGGCAATCTGTTATATTATTTTCTATACTGTTCCATTCATTTGAAATGCTTCATAATGAAAACTTGAAGTTAGAAGGATCCTGAGTATAAACGCCTCACACCTCTGCCTGGAAGCCCTCCTCTGATGCATTCGAAGGCAGTGCTTCATTTGCATTCAGACCCACAGTGGGGAACTTAAGTACTAAGACCAAACAGCTTTGCTGGGCACCTCAAATGCCCTAGAGTTTTCTGCAATGGGTCTGAGTGCGTCGTTTTAGAGAAACAGCCAAATGTGGGGTACCTGGGTGGCTCAGTTGGTTAAGCGTCTGACTGCTGCTCAGGTCATGATCTCACAGGTCATGGGGTTCAAGCCCCAAATCGGGCTCTGTACTGACAGCTCAGAGCCTGGAGCCTGCTTTGGATTCTGTGTCTCTGTTTCTGACCCTTTCTCACTTGTGCTCTGTCTTTCTCTCTCTCTCAAAAATAAATAAACATTAAAAACGTAATAAGAAAATAGAGAAATAGGTAAACGGACCATAACACTCTCCTGATTCACATTCAAGTTTACTGCACATTTTTCAACTGAGAGAGAGGCCCCAGGGAGCGGTTGAGCGCTCATGGACCCCAGAGCCGGGCCTAAACTTGCTGACCTACTAGGTGCGGCAGCATTGGGCAACTTGCTTAACTCTGTATCCCTAACTGCCTGGTCAGGTTGTTTGAAAGGTGTCTTTTATTTATTTATTTATTAAAGGATTTTTAAAATTGAAACGTAATTGACATACAATATCCTATTGATGACAGGTGCCTCACGGTGATTCAGGATTTTCATACATTACACAATGATCCCTGAGATAAGTGCAGTTACCATCTGTCACAGCACAAAGTTACAACGATATTATTGACTGTGTTCCTGAGGCTGCACTTTGCATCCCTGTGATTTATTTATTTTATAACTGGAAGTCTGAACCTCTTAATCCCCTTCACTTTGTCAGCTCTCCAAGCCCTCTCCATCTGGTAACCACCGTTTATTTACTCTGTCTGTGGTTTACGGGAGGTCATGGTTGTAAAGCCCTGCCCAACAGAGACTGAACCGTCTACAAAGAAGGCCCCCGAGTTTTCCTATACAGGTGGGGCCTGCCTTCAGAGGCCCCTCAGGGTGTGCTCTGTGTGGAGAATAACAAAGTGTGCCACTCCATGAAAGACTAATCTTTCTAATCCACCAAATACATAAAAAGCTATTTTATTTGATAAACTCCATTTAGGCGATATTTTTTGTTACGTGAGGAGAACAAATGTCCCATGTTTAATTTGCTCTAGTAAAATCTGAGTCCAATCCTTGTTCAGTGCAATGAAAATGTAATCCTCCTGGAAGACATGCTTCTGGTCTGCCCCACTTTGAAATTCTTTCTCAAATCTGCCATTTATGTGAAATTCAGAATTCTCGCTAGGTCTGAATGAATATCTGCTAGGTCTATCCAGATAGAGGTTAAATAATTTGTGTAAAGAGTTTTAAGTTTTTTTTATGTTTATTTTTTAAAAATGTTTTTATTTTATTTCTGAGAGAGAGGGAGACAGCATGAGCAGGGGAGGGTCAGAGAGAGAGGGAGACACGGAATCTGAATTAGGCTCCAGGCTCTGAGCTGTCAGCACAGAGCCCGACGCGGGGCTCGAACCCACGAACCGTGAGATCATGACCTGAGCTGAAGTCGGACGCTTAACCGACTGAGCCACCCAGGCGCCCCTTTAATGTTTATTTTTGAGAGATAGAGACAGAGAGCAAGTGGGGATAGGGACAGAGAGAGAGAGAGAGAGAGAGAAGGAGACACAGAATCTGAAAAAGGCTCCAGGCTCTGAGCTAGATGTCAGTACACAGCCCGATGAGGGACTCAAACCTATGAACCGTGTGATCATGACCTGAGCCGAAGTTGGATGCTTAGCTAACTGAGCCACCCAGGCACCCCAATGTGAAGAGTTTTAAAGATTAGTCAAGACTATATAACTCTTTGAGATATTTAAGATTTCCATTTTAAAATCTGGTATTAAATTTATTTGTCTATTTGTTCATTGTCTGTTTTGCTTCACTGGTACATAAGTTCAGTGAGAGCCTAGAATTTCACCTGGTACATAATTAGTAGTTAAGAAGTCATTGATGAATGAACGAATGAACGAATGAATGAACGAACAAATGAATGAGGCAGCAAGGTTTTTACCACACACCTAAAAAACTCATGCCTGAGCTAGAAATGAAGGTGTGTTCTTAGGAGCTTCTTTCATCAAAATGCATTTTTTCCTCTACATTTAATGAATTATTTTTAATTCTCCCCTCCTCTTCATTTCTAAAGTTCACTCAGAGCTTTCCACCTGTATGGACCTATACATTTTTTTGTGTATGTAAATTTAAATAGATTTTCTTTTTTTTTATTAAAATTTTTTAAAATTTTAATTTAAAACTTTTAAAGTTTAATTAATTTATTTTGAGAGAGACAGAGACAGCGTGAGCAGGGGAGGGGTGGAGAGAGAGAGACTGAATCCCAAACAGACTCTACACTGTCAGTCATGAACCGTGAGATCATGACCTGAGCCAAAACCAGGAGTTAGACACTTAACTGACTGAGCCACCCAGGTGTCCCAATTTTCTTTTCTTCTTCTTCTTTTTTTTAATGTTTGTTTATTTTTGAGAGAGAGCGTTAGCAGGGGAGGGGCAGAGAGAGGGAGACAGAGAATTCCAATCAGTCTCTGCACAAAGAGCAGAGAGCCCAATGTGGGGCTCGAACTCACAGACCATGAGATCATGACCTGAGCTGGTGTTGGATGCTTAACCAACGGAGCCACTCAGGTGCCCTAAGTCCACTTTCAATATGAAATTTATGTGCTGTTAACCAATGAACTGGACATAGCTCGGTCCTGGAGTGGGTCCTAAAGGACCCGATGCCTGCTTTCATTACAGCCCTAGTTTGCCAGTTCAGGTAATTCAAGGGGCTGCTTAGATCTTTCATTCTGTGGGGGAAAGCTTGTCTAATTTTAGTACTAGTAAAAAAGAACTCTGGGGGTACCTGGCTGGCTCAGTCAGAAGAGAGTGCAACTCTTGATCTCAGGGTTGTGAGTTCGAGCCCCACAGTGGGCACAGAGATTACTTAAATAAATAAAACTTAAAAAAAAAAAAAAGGACTCTGTCAGGGCTTTCCAAGTGCTAATGATGTCCTTTCTTTCTTATGCCAAGCCTAGTTTTACTTTTTGTGAAAATATTGAAGGCCTAGTCTCAGGTACATGGTTATTTTCATTCATTGGCTTTTATATGTTAATAACTTTTCATATCTATGTTTCTGGTTTATGGAGCCACAAACAAAAAGTGATTTGTGTTCTCTTCCGAAAACAGAACTAGACTTTTTGGCCATGATCCCGGAGACACCAAAGGGAAAGTTTACCCGTAGGCATTTAGGGGAACTGCATCTGTCTGCTGGTTTTACAGTCTGATGCAGATTAACAAGGAGGAGTGTAATTGCTGGTTAAAACACATTTCCACAGGCTTTCCCAGCCCCCTGCCTAAATGGCAGAAGAGAGGACTCATGTAGCAGAAGAATGCATTTTGAAAGCACATTCCGAATAGTTCTGTTCCACACAGTCTTTCTGTCCCCCTATGCCCTCCAAGCACATACTGCTCCTTGACCTAAATGAATGTTCCCTGGAGAGTTCTTGTCTTCTATGTCAGCCTTTTTTTTTTTTTAGGTTGTGGGGCTAAAAACCTTGCCATTTCATTCATTCATTCATTCAACAATTTTTTAAAATGTTTTATTTATTTCTAGGAGAGAGAGAGAGAGACAGAGTGAGCAGGGGAGGGTCAGAGAGAGAGGGAGTCACGGACTCTGAAACAGGCTCCAGGCTCCAGGCTCCAAGCTGGCAGTCAGCACAGAGCCTGATGTGGGGCTCGAACCCACGAACCACGAGATCATGACCTAAGCGAAAGTCGGACGCTTAACCGACTAAGCCACCCAGGCGCCCCTCAACAATTTTTTTTTAAGTAGGCACCATACACAGCTTGGAGCCTGAAGCGGGGCTTGAACTCATGACCCTGAGATCAAGACCTGAGCTGAGATCTAGAGTCCAACACTTAACTGACCGAGCTATCCAGTCGCCCCCTACAAAAGGAAACAATTCTTATGTATCTAAGAAAACTGGCCGTGGTGAAGAACTTTGTCAAAAATAATATTTTCGTATCAGTGCTTAAAATGTGCATTTCTCCACATGCAGAGCAAGGCGAGGCAGGAGCAGGCTGGCAAGTACTCCCAACCACAGAAGGCCTCTGCGGTCAGCCCAAGTGAGCAAGGGGGAGAGGGAGGGCAGACTGAGGTCAGAGGAGGACACAGAGCAGGATCAGGGAATCCGGACTGGATGCTAAAATGAGAAGTCGGGGCTGATTTTGGTCAAGGGAGGGACGTACCCTGACAGGTGTTTTCACAGATCACTCTGCATGCCGTGTGATGAGTGGTTCTTGTGACTGTGGCCAATACAAACTAATCCCGGAGTTCTACCTGGGCCAGTGGCAGGATTACTATTTTCATATCCCATTTGTTGCAAATCCAGATTAGTGTAGGATCCCTCCCCTTTGTTCTACCTTAGCCATTTCCTCCAGAAACGGCAGGGCCTTTTAGGTAATGATGTTTCCTCTCCCCAGAGAACATGACCATAATGACCTGCCATGAGGAGGGTGGGGGGCAGCGGCCCATCCTCCCATGCTCTGTTAGCAAAAGCATGGGTTGCCATGACCCAGGAAAGCCATGCAGCAACGATGCCTCAAACCAAGATTTTTTGACCAAAAAAACCCAAAAACCAAAAAACAAACAAAAAAAGAAACAAATACCCAACCCAAAGATTAATTACAGTGACTGTAGTTTTCTCTGTAAGGAGAAGCCTGGTTTACCAGGTTACTGCTCTCATGACACGGGACTAAGTCATGGCCAACTACATGGGTTTTCTAGTTTAATTAAAACTAGGGTGCCTGGGTGGCTCAATCGGTTGAGCGTCTGACTTTGGTTCTGGTTGTGATCTCACAGTTCGTGGGTTTGAGCCCCCTGTCGGGCTCTGCACTGAGGGCTCAGAGCCTGGAGTCTGCTTTGGATTCTGTGTCTCCCTCTCTCTCTACCCCTCCCCGGCTCATGTTCTGTCTGCCCCTCTCTCTCTAAAAAGTAAACATTTAAAAACTTTCCAAGTCAATTATGATTAAAGCACCCATGACTTGAAGTATGAAGTGTGCCAGGCCCTCCGTGGATGAGCCTTCAGTGTGAACTTTAACAGCAATGGGGATGACAAAAGCCGACATGTACTAAACACTTGCTTTTTGCCACATAATCAAATAGATCCTGTGTTGGCCAACTTTTTCTGGAAAGGATCAGATAGCAATATTTTGGGACTCTCTGGGCCCCGATCTCTGTCACAACTACTCAATTTTGCTGTCGCAGTGAGAAAGCAGCCCCAGATAACATGCGAGGGATGAATGTGGTTCTGTTCCAACAAAAGTTAATTTTCCAAAACAGGCAGTGGCCTAGGTGGGGCCACAAGGCATAGCTTGAGGACTGAAGGATTTACATATATGAAGTTATTTGATCCTCAAAATACCCTGGTTGTTAGTACCGCCCCTAATTTACAGAGAAGGAAACTGTGGCACAGAGAGGTCATGTAACCAGACTGGACAGCTCATACATGGTAGAGGGAAGATTCGCACCCATGCAGCACAGCTCCAAAAGCTGACGGTCGAGTCACCATGAGTGTGGCTGCACGGGGATGAGCCCCAGGCTCAGTCATGTACACATTTCTTCTGCAAATTGATGAGTTAGGTGGTTTCGCTATCTATAAGATGTCTACCTCATGCAATAATAAGGAAAATAAAATTTCGGAGAACTGAATGAACCAAACAGTACAATGTTTGCATCGGCACAGTGCTTTGGAAGACTGGTCAAGTCACTCCACATGTTAGTGTCCTTTTGGGAGAATACATGAGGAGGGTAGTGGTGGTGGGGGGGGTGTCTCTGGGTTACTAGGGACACCTGTGTTTGCCTATGCCTGCTCACCCTGGCAGTTCACAGAATGGTTCTGTTAGCAGCCTAGGATTTTCCCACTGCTGTTCTTTCTTCTGCATACTTCCTGCAATTATTGTGAGGATAGCAAATTGAAGGGAAAGAAATAGAGCCAATTTTGGAGAATAAGGAATGTTAATGGAAATTCTGTAGCATATAGTATGCATACAGGGAGAAGGTTTTGCTTCATGTTCTTTCTCCAAAAATATAGATAAGTATGTGTTTTCTTTAACAGCTATGCTGAAGCTCTCTTGGAGTTTTTAAAAACAATGTTTATTTATTTTTGAGAGAGAGCAAGCAGGAGAGGGGCAGAGAAAGAGAGAGAGAGAGAGAGAGAGAGAGAGAGAGAGAGAGAGACCCAGAATCCAAACCAGGCTCCAGACTCTGAGCCTGTCAGCACAGAGCCTGATGCGGGGCTCGAACCCACGAACCGCGAGATCATGACCTAAGCGAAAGTCAGACGCTTAACCGACTAAGCCACCCACCCAGGCGTCCCTCTCTTGGATTTTTAAGAGATGAATAAAAATGTTTGAGTTCAAGTTTAATTATTATTTTGGAGAGCCAAGTTTTTATGATCCAACTGACTCCATCTGTGTTCACAAACTAAGTCAATGGGAAAGTTTGCTGGGTTACATTTTCAAGCTCACTTTCTGTGTATCATTTGTAATACCACATGGCTCCCTTTTTAGATATGTCTACTAAAAAAACTAATGTCCACAATGGAAATTTATTTTGAGCAGAACTTCTATTTTTTCCTTTCTATGTTTTTGTTTTAGAGTTTCACTTATTTACTTTTAAAAATTTTCTTTAATGTTTATTTATTTTGAGGGAGAGACAGAGTAGGGGAGGGGCAGAGAGAGAGAGAGAGAGACAGAGAGAGGAGAGAGAATTTTAAGCATGCTCCATGCTCAGCATGGAGATGGACGTGGGGCTCTATCTCACGACCATGAGATCATGACCTAAGCTGAAATCAACAGTTGGATGCTTAACTGACTGAGCCACTCAGGTGCCCCTAACTTTTATTTTTGAAAGAATTATAGATTTACAAGAAGTTGCAAAATATCTAAATGGAGATCCCATCCATGTACCTTGCACTCAGCTTGCTCCAAATGTATCCCCTTGCATTACTAGAGTTCAACATCAAAACCAGGAAATTAGGGAACCCTGGGTGGCTCAGTCGGTTG
Source organism: Hyaena hyaena (assembly GCF_003009895.1). NCBI lineage: Eukaryota > Metazoa > Chordata > Mammalia > Carnivora > Hyaenidae > Hyaena > Hyaena hyaena. Next base: position 1,007,379 of record NW_024081055.1, on the reverse strand, counting down.
AGCATCTGACTCTTGATTTCAGCTCAGGTCATGATCTTGGGGTCATGGGATCGAGCTCTGAATCAGATTCTGTGCTAAGTGTGGAGCCTGTTTGAGATTCTCTCTCTTTTCTGTTGACCCTCCCTAGCTCATGTGGATTCTCTCTCTCTCTAAAATAATTAAAAATTTTAAAAAATTAAAAAGAAACAGGAAATTGATGTTGGTAGAGGACAGAGGGCTAATTCAGGTGTCACCAGTGTTACATGCTGGTGTGTGTGTGTGTGTGTGTGTGTGTGTACAGTTTTATGCAATTTTATCACAGGTGTAGATAAGTGTCTCCACCATGATAATCAGAATACAGAACTGGCTTCTTCAGGTTCCCTGTGCTACCTTTCTATTGCCACCACCTCCCTCCTTCGTGTTTGGCAGCCAATGATTTGCTCTCCATCTCTGTAATTCTGTTACTTCATGAATGTTATATACAGGCCCTGGGGTGGCTTAGTCAGTTTAACATCCAACTCTTCATTTCCGCTCAGGTCTCGAGTTCAGGATTTGTGAGATCGAGCCCTGGTTGGGCTCTTCACTGGGCATGAAGCCTGCTTGGGACTCTCTCTCTCTCTCTTTCTACCTCCCTCCTGCTCATACACTCTATTCTCAAAATAAATAAACATTTCTTTAAAAAAAAATGCTATAAAGTCAGATGGTATGTAACCTTCTGAGACTGGCTTTTATCTTCCACATAAAGAATGCATATATCTGGAATTCATCCTTTTTATTTCTGAGTAGTGGTCCCTAGTATGGATAAACAGCAATTTCTTCAACTGTTCACCAAGGAAGAGCATTTTGTTTATTTCCAGTTTGGGATATTATGAACAAAGTTGCTATGATTTTCCATGGACAAGTTTTTGTATAAACACAAATTTTCATTTCTCTGGAATAAATACCCACAAGTACGATTGCTAGATCATACAAAGTGCATGTTCAGTTTTCAGGAAACTGCCAAACAGTATTGCTGAGTGACTGTACTATTTCATTTTTATTTATCTTTAAAGTATACGTTAAACAAGAAAACTCCTTTGTGAGTTCAACATTAACTGTAATATCTATTATGCATATTTTTAAAGATTAAAATTTTTTTTAACATTTTCATTTATTATCGAGAGACAGAGACAGGGCATGAGCATGGGAGGGGCAGAGAGAGAGGGAGACACAGAATCTGAAGGAGGCTTCAGACTCTGAGCTCTCAGCACAGAGCCCCACACAGGGCTCGAATTCACAAACTGCGAGATTATGACCTGACCCCAAGTCAGACGCTTAACCAACTGAGCCAACCAGGCCTCCCTTTTAAGATTTAATTCAATGATTTGTCATCTGAGAAATTACACAATTCATCCTACAGCAGATCTATTTTTAACTTATTTTATTTTTAAGTAATCTGTACATCCAGAATGGGGCTTGAATTCACAACCCTGAGATCAAGTCACATGCTCTTCTGACTGAGCCAGCCAGGCACTCCATATTTTTAACTCAGAATCCACTCAATGGTGGAGGAGAATATAACCCTCTATGTGTTCCTACTTTTGAATATACTTCATATAGGGGATCTTTATTGATATTTAATCTCTCCCATCTTACAAAAACAAGACAGTCACCACTGCACTCAAAAATGTGTTTTTCTCAGCAAAGGTCAAAATGAATAAAAATTAAATTGTTAATGTGCTGAGGGGCGCCTGGGTGGCTCAGTCAGTTAAGCGTCCAACTTCGGCTCAGGTCATGATCTTGGAGTTCGTGGGTTCGAGTCCCGTGTCTGGCTCTGTGCTGACAGCTCAGAGCCTGGAGCCTGCTTCACATTCTGTGTCTCTCTCTCTCTGCCCCTCCCCCAGTAATGCTCTGTCTCTCTCTCTCTAAGCTAAAATAAAACATTAAAAAAATTTAAATTGTTAATGTGCTGAAAAAAATGTATTTTTCTCCTCTGTTTTTACAAATGGAGAATACATTACAAAGCACAATGAGATTGAAATTTTTTCCCCAACATCCTATGGTTTAAGAGCAGAAAATACAAGCTCTTAATAAGGTTGACTCCAAAGGTGCGCTTAAAAAACCCCACAAAAGTACACGATTGTTATCCTTCCTTTTCTTTGACCTCATGTAGGTAGCAGAAGATGCCATCACAGAAACTTTTCTTTAAAAAAAATCAAAAAGTGCTTGGAAGGCAAGGTGGCATTCTCTACAAAGGAGCAAACAGATACAAGGGCGACTGGGGAGTGTGAGTTCATGGGCTACGAAGGAAAAGATAGCGCATGAGCTCAGCTACACTACTTATGACTCAGTTGACAAGTGTTGGTTGAGAACTTACGTACATATGCCAGACACTGTGCTGGGTGCTGTGGGGAGACAGCAGGTCACAGGCTACAGGAAGAGAAGTATAAAGCCAGCCAAGCACTTCCTGCCCAGCTGTGCCACGAGGCTCCCCCGTGAAGAGGCTGGAGAGGGGATGTCTGAGTGGAGCCACCTCGGCTCATGTCATGATCTTGCGGTTAGTGAGCTCAAGCCCTGTGTCGGGTTCTGTGCTGACAGCTCAGAGCCTGGAGCCTCCTTCGGATTCTGTGTCTCCCTCTCTCTCTGCCCCTCCCCAACTTGTGCTCTATCTCTCTCCCTCTCAAAAATAAATCAACGTTAAAAATTAAAAAAAAAAAAAAAAAAGAGCCTGGAGAGTGACACAGGACAGCATATGCCTAGCGTCAATAGCTCNCTGGCAGTCAGCACAGAGCCCGACGCAGGGCTCGAACCCACGAACCGCGAGATCATGACCTAAGCGAAAGTCAGACGCTTAACCGACTAAGCCACCCACCCAGGCGTCCCTCTCTTGGATTTTTAAGAGATGAATAAAAATGTTTGAGTTCAAGTTTAATTATTATTTTGGAGAGCCAAGTTTTTATGATCCAACTGACTCCATCTGTGTTCACAAACTAAGTCAATGGGAAAGTTTGCTGGGTTACATTTTCAAGCTCACTTTCTGTGTATCATTTGTAATACCACATGGCTCCCTTTTTAGATATGTCTACTAAAAAAACTAATGTCCACAATGGAAATTTATTTTGAGCAGAACTTCTATTTTTTCCTTTCTATGTTTTTGTTTTAGAGTTTCACTTATTTACTTTTAAAAATTTTCTTTAATGTTTATTTATTTTGAGGGAGAGACAGAGTAGGGGAGGGGCAGAGAGAGAGAGAGAGAGACAGAGAGAGGAGAGAGAATTTTAAGCATGCTCCATGCTCAGCATGGAGATGGACGTGGGGCTCTATCTCACGACCATGAGATCATGACCTAAGCTGAAATCAACAGTTGGATGCTTAACTGACTGAGCCACTCAGGTGCCCCTAACTTTTATTTTTGAAAGAATTATAGATTTACAAGAAGTTGCAAAATATCTAAATGGAGATCCCATCCATGTACCTTGCACTCAGCTTGCTCCAAATGTATCCCCTTGCATTACTAGAGTTCAACATCAAAACCAGGAAATTAGGGAACCCTGGGTGGCTCAGTCGGTTGAGCATCTGACTCTTGATTTCAGCTCAGGTCATGATCTTGGGGTCATGGGATCGAGCTCTGAATCAGATTCTGTGCTAAGTGTGGAGCCTGTTTGAGATTCTCTCTCTTTTCTGTTGACCCTCCCTAGCTCATGTGGATTCTCTCTCTCTCTAAAATAATTAAAAATTTTAAAAAATTAAAAAGAAACAGGAAATTGATGTTGGTAGAGGACAGAGGGCTAATTCAGGTGTCACCAGTGTTACATGCTGGTGTGTGTGTGTGTGTGTGTGTGTGTGTACAGTTTTATGCAATTTTATCACAGGTGTAGATAAGTGTCTCCACCATGATAATCAGAATACAGAACTGGCTTCTTCAGGTTCCCTGTGCTACCTTTCTATTGCCACCACCTCCCTCCTTCGTGTTTGGCAGCCAATGATTTGCTCTCCATCTCTGTAATTCTGTTACTTCATGAATGTTATATACAGGCCCTGGGGTGGCTTAGTCAGTTTAACATCCAACTCTTCATTTCCGCTCAGGTCTCGAGTTCAGGATTTGTGAGATCGAGCCCTGGTTGGGCTCTTCACTGGGCATGAAGCCTGCTTGGGACTCTCTCTCTCTCTCTTTCTACCTCCCTCCTGCTCATACACTCTATTCTCAAAATAAATAAACATTTCTTTAAAAAAAAATGCTATAAAGTCAGATGGTATGTAACCTTCTGAGACTGGCTTTTATCTTCCACATAAAGAATGCATATATCTGGAATTCATCCTTTTTATTTCTGAGTAGTGGTCCCTAGTATGGATAAACAGCAATTTCTTCAACTGTTCACCAAGGAAGAGCATTTTGTTTATTTCCAGTTTGGGATATTATGAACAAAGTTGCTATGATTTTCCATGGACAAGTTTTTGTATAAACACAAATTTTCATTTCTCTGGAATAAATACCCACAAGTACGATTGCTAGATCATACAAAGTGCATGTTCAGTTTTCAGGAAACTGCCAAACAGTATTGCTGAGTGACTGTACTATTTCATTTTTATTTATCTTTAAAGTATACGTTAAACAAGAAAACTCCTTTGTGAGTTCAACATTAACTGTAATATCTATTATGCATATTTTTAAAGATTAAAATTTTTTTTAACATTTTCATTTATTATCGAGAGACAGAGACAGGGCATGAGCATGGGAGGGGCAGAGAGAGAGGGAGACACAGAATCTGAAGGAGGCTTCAGACTCTGAGCTCTCAGCACAGAGCCCCACACAGGGCTCGAATTCACAAACTGCGAGATTATGACCTGACCCCAAGTCAGACGCTTAACCAACTGAGCCAACCAGGCCTCCCTTTTAAGATTTAATTCAATGATTTGTCATCTGAGAAATTACACAATTCATCCTACAGCAGATCTATTTTTAACTTATTTTATTTTTAAGTAATCTGTACATCCAGAATGGGGCTTGAATTCACAACCCTGAGATCAAGTCACATGCTCTTCTGACTGAGCCAGCCAGGCACTCCATATTTTTAACTCAGAATCCACTCAATGGTGGAGGAGAATATAACCCTCTATGTGTTCCTACTTTTGAATATACTTCATATAGGGGATCTTTATTGATATTTAATCTCTCCCATCTTACAAAAACAAGACAGTCACCACTGCACTCAAAAATGTGTTTTTCTCAGCAAAGGTCAAAATGAATAAAAATTAAATTGTTAATGTGCTGAGGGGCGCCTGGGTGGCTCAGTCAGTTAAGCGTCCAACTTCGGCTCAGGTCATGATCTTGGAGTTCGTGGGTTCGAGTCCCGTGTCTGGCTCTGTGCTGACAGCTCAGAGCCTGGAGCCTGCTTCACATTCTGTGTCTCTCTCTCTCTGCCCCTCCCCCAGTAATGCTCTGTCTCTCTCTCTCTAAGCTAAAATAAAACATTAAAAAAATTTAAATTGTTAATGTGCTGAAAAAAATGTATTTTTCTCCTCTGTTTTTACAAATGGAGAATACATTACAAAGCACAATGAGATTGAAATTTTTTCCCCAACATCCTATGGTTTAAGAGCAGAAAATACAAGCTCTTAATAAGGTTGACTCCAAAGGTGCGCTTAAAAAACCCCACAAAAGTACACGATTGTTATCCTTCCTTTTCTTTGACCTCATGTAGGTAGCAGAAGATGCCATCACAGAAACTTTTCTTTAAAAAAAATCAAAAAGTGCTTGGAAGGCAAGGTGGCATTCTCTACAAAGGAGCAAACAGATACAAGGGCGACTGGGGAGTGTGAGTTCATGGGCTACGAAGGAAAAGATAGCGCATGAGCTCAGCTACACTACTTATGACTCAGTTGACAAGTGTTGGTTGAGAACTTACGTACATATGCCAGACACTGTGCTGGGTGCTGTGGGGAGACAGCAGGTCACAGGCTACAGGAAGAGAAGTATAAAGCCAGCCAAGCACTTCCTGCCCAGCTGTGCCACGAGGCTCCCCCGTGAAGAGGCTGGAGAGGGGTTGTCTGAGTGGAGCCACCTCGGCTCATGTCATGATCTTGCGGTTAGTGAGCTCAAGCCCTGTGTCGGGTTCTGTGCTGACAGCTCAGAGCCTGGAGCCTCCTTCGGATTCTGTGTCTCCCTCTCTCTCTGCCCCTCCCCAACTTGTGCTCTATCTCTCTCCCTCTCAAAAATAAATCAACGTTAAAAATTAAAAAAAAAAAAAAAAAAGAGCCTGGAGAGTGACACAGGACAGCATATGCCTAGCGTCAATAGCTCGCATTTGCATTGACCGCAGGACAAATGCTAGGCACAGAGCTTTACACATATTACTTGTTCAATCCTGTGAGGTCACTGTTATTGTTCCATTTTACAGATGAGGACACTGAGGCTTGGAGACTTAGTAAAATATAACACGTTATGGGGTGCCTGGGTGGCCCAGTTGGTTAAGCTTCCGACTCTTCATTTCAGCTCAGGTCATAATCTCATGGATCGTGAGTTCGAGCCCCACATTGGGCTCTGTGCTGAGAGCGTGGAGCCTGCTTGGGATTCCCTCTCTCTCCCTCTCTCTCTCCCTCTCTCTGCCCTTCCGCCACTCTCTATTTCTCAAAACAAATAAACATTAAAGAATAAAATATAATATAACACGTCATTTACCAGAGTCTGATTTTCCGTGTTCTCTGAAAATGTCTCCCATCCACATCAGCTTTCTTGCCCTGAGGATGGCATGCCCCTGTCCACAAATGTGCAGCCTGATCTGGGAAGCAGCTGTAGGCTACAGTCTCCCCTGACCCCATGTGACTCTGGGCCAATGTCGTCTTTCACTGAGACTTGTTCACATTAGCTGCTGCAATCAAACTCACCTGAGCTCCAGGAAGCAGGAATCAGAGCCCTCTTCCATTCCAGAGAACATGATCACCTTCATTCTCGTTTTCCATCTTTATTTAGACACAGGACTTCCCTTTCCAACATTTTACCCTGAAAAAATAAAAAAAAGGAAAAACAAAGAATTGTTTTAGTTGAAGAAGGAGGTAGGGGAGGGGCCACGGTCTCACTTGTTCTCACCTCTTTCCTTCCCTAGAGGCGACTGAGGGGCTGAGCAGTTACTGCTAGCTGACCCTTGCCTCTTTTCTGAGTCTAAGAGGCATGAAAATCTCATCCTGTTCCCCGCAACCAGAAAATCTGGTGAGAAGCTGGAGGTGGCACCCAGGTGTGCAGATGAAGGAGGCCACCCCTCACTTACCAGGGCAATGGAAAGGCCCCGGTGCCCACACCATCTGGCCGCACCTGCTGGCTAACCCCAGGCTTCCATAATTACAGCATTCATGTTAACATGCAGGAATCTTCCAAGAGGTAAAACATTTAAGGGGCGCCTGGGTGGCTCAGTCCGTTGAGCATCTGACTCTTGATTTCAGCTCAGGTAAAGATCTCAGTTTTGAGATTAAGCCCCACATCGAGCTCTGCACTGACAGTGTGGAGCCTGCTTGGGATTCTCTTTCTCCCTCTCTCTCTTTCTCTCTCTCTCTCTCTACTCCTCACCTGCACTCACACTTGATCTCTCTCTCTCTCTCTCAGAATAAATAGATAAACTATAAGAAAAAGTTGAAGCAAATGTCAGTCATTTTGCACTAATAAAGAATCTTCAAGTGTTTAAGGGCTGGGAGACAGAAGAGAGAGAAGAAAAAGATTGCCCAAATTGGGAAACCAGGGGGCTAAAATAAAAAAGTCTCACTGCTTCACAGCATTGCTGAGATCTAGCCTTGAGGGTGGAGTATGTGGCCCGAAGTCTTCTTCTTACTGAGCTGAGCAGGTGAAATCCTGCCAGGGCAAAGTCACCTCAAGGTATAATACCCGCTGGACAAAAAGGATTTGCTTGGACAATTGCATAGGACTTTAAATAGAAAACAGAATGCCTATGTCTAGGTTTGAGAATTTTGTATGGAACATGGGGTCATTTATCTGCTCTTCAAAACAAAGCAAATCTTTTAAAGTAGATTTTATTGCTTCCAAAATTATTCCTTATTCTTTGGAGGCTTTCTCTCTTTGGCACCCTGCGGTTCTCTTTTGGTTTCTTGGATTAAAAGAATATGATAAATACACTCGATGTTTAAAAAAAAAAAAACAAGCTCAAAGTTCTACATTTTCAAGAGAGAACTTTTACCCTTGCGTTTCTGGTGTGAGTCTTTGATACCCTGCCAGGATTTGACTTCGAGCCATTCACCCATTAGGGTGATATAAAAATCTATGATCTTTGTCCTCTGCTCCATGACTCACAGCTAGAGGCATTCAACAAAAAAACTAACATTACAGATGATGTTTCACAGAGCCCACTGGCAGCTTTCAGGGTCAGATGCTTCCAAAAGAGGAAAATTTCCTAGAGAGTTTCTATGTAAAGATTCTGAGCAAGTCTCTCTCTTTGGACTATTCTGAACCAGTCATCTTCCGTTTTGTAGAACTGAGAGATTAGAACAAGGTGTCAGACTGAGCACATATGCCCATCTCTTCAAATCCTTTCAATTAACAGCATATAGGTTTTAAAAAGTAAGTAATACAGTAATGCCAGAAAATAAGAGCTGCCGTTAAATGGAAGACATTTTTAAAAAGGCTTTATTTATTTTGAGAGAGAGTGTGTGTGTGAGCAGGGGAGGGGCAGAAAGAGATACAGAGAATCGAAAGTAGGCTCCAGGCTCTGAGCTGTCAGCACAGCCCGACGTGGGGCTCGAACTCACGAGCCGTGAGATCATGACCTGAACCAAAGTCAGACCCTCAATCAACTGAGCCACCCAGGCACCCCAAGTCTCCTAGTTTTAAAACATTTGTGTGATAGAAGTTATTGCCAGGCAGGCAATGGAGTTCTGGTTCCCCTCCATTAATGGAGTTAGAAGTCTCTTGTTACTGCTTCATGGACACCGGGGAGGTGGTGGTAGTAGTGAGTGAAACCTCATTACCACAGGGAGATAACTCACTTGGGTGAGTTACCCAAGTGGGAGGGAGGAGTGTTCTGTTAGTGCCCAGGGACGTGGGATTCCAGGCCCCCACATGGTCCCACTTGACATCATGGAAGGAGGGGTTTGTTGCCCCCCCTCCCCCGACAGGGATGAAAGTCCCAACAGGACCTTCACACAGTCGGCAGGGGGCAGAAGTTGAGGCCCCCTCACTCATCCTCCCCTGGGGTGGGGCCCCAGTTTTCTCTGTGGTCTGTGGCTGGGGTGGAATGGTAATTATCTCAAAGTTTTCTGCCTTCCCAAGCTGCCTTTCTCCCTCATCCATGGGCTACAGAGAGCAGGCTTGGGTGGGGCCTTTTTGTGTGTCTACAGCCTCTGGCTTTTCTGGGCAGATGGCATCTTTAGCTCCAAGTGAGGGATGCCGGAGGCAGAGAGAAATACCCAAGAATTCAATTGCCAAGTTGTTACGGGGATTCCTGCTGTTCAGAGACCTCTGCCTTCTCTCTCCATCTTTCAGGGTCTTTTATTTACTTAAAAAAATCTTTTGAGAGAGAGACACAGAGCGGGAGCAGGGGAGCGGCAGGGAGAGAGGGAGACACTCTGTCAGCAGAGAGCTGGAAATGAGCCTTGAACTCATGAACTGTGAGATCATGCTCTGAGCCTAAATCGAACGCTTAACTGACTGAGCCACCCAGTTGCCCCTCAGGGTCATTTATTTTTGTTTTATATATCATGTCTACAATTTTTAGTAGTTCTTAGTGGGAAGAATAGGAAAATCATGTCTGTTTTATCTTCCTAAAAATGGAAGTCCACTTATCTCTTCTTTCTTTTTTATTTAAAGTTTATTTATTTATTTTGAGAGAGAGAGAGAGAGAGCGCGCGCACTCACAAATAGGGGAAGGACAGAGAGAGAGGGAGAGAGAGAATACCAAGCAGGCTCTGTGCTATCAGCGCAGAGCCCAACTTGGGGCTCAAACTCATGAACCGTGAGATCATAACCTGAGCCAAAATCAAGAGTCAGATGCTTTTTTTTAAAATTTTTTTCTTAATGTTTACTTATTTTTTTAAAATGTTTTATTTTTTATTTATTTCTGAGAGAGAGAGAGAGAGCATGAGCAGGGGAGGGTCAGAGAGAGAGGGAGACACAGAATCTGAAACAGGCTTCAGGCTCTGAGCTGGCTGTCAGCACAGAGCCCGATGAGGGGCTCGAACCCACGAACCGTGAGATCGTGACCTGAGCCAAAGTCGGATGCTTAACCGACTGAGCCACTCAGGTGCCCCACCAAGAGTCAGATGCTTAATGGACTGTGCCACCCAGGCGTCCCTCCACTTATTCCTTTTAAAATGTTCTCTGTTTTGATTTAATTTACAAAATAATCCATGTTTCCTCTGACAGGGGAAAGAACAAAAAGAGGTGCACAGAAAACCATAATGATGTAAACTCTACCTCTGCTACTTCTCTGCTGTCATCCCCCTCTGTGAGGTGACCAAGGTTTGTGACCTGGGTGTGTCCTCATCACCCATTCTCTCCTCGTTGATGCAAATGTACTAAAACATAAATGCGTGCTCTTTGTTTAATTATGTTTTTTGCAAAAATGCTTCTATATTTGTCCAAACATAAGCCAGCTTTGCGTTGCGTTCCAGTTTGGAAATTATTTGGAAGCACTTAGTATTAAAAACACCATGGAGGGGAGGCAAGCAAAGTGAACTGTGGTTGCACATAACAAAAGACACCCTGAGCTTCCATTGCATGGGAGAAGAAAAGATGAAGAGAAAGGAAATCAACCAGTGGTGATTCTTCTGAAAGATTATATACATTCTCAGTGATTACAACAATTAGAACTTATAGCCTATTCTGCTCTTCTGCATTTGAAACCTGATCCCAGGATAGATATATATAACATTTATTTATTTATTTTAAGAGAGAGAGGGAGCTAATGAGCAATGAGGGGAGGGGCAGAGAGAGAGGGAGAGAGAGAATCCCAAGCAGGCTCTGCGCTGTCAGCACGGAGCTGGACGTGGGGCTTGAAGTCGTGAACCATGAGATCATGACTTGAGCTGAAACCAAGAGTCGGACACTTAACCGACTGAACCATCCAGGTGCCCTTGATCCCAGGATATATTAATGAAGGGGAACCTACCAGTGACCGGCCTGCAGGAAAGATTCCATGAGTGTGTAGTGCCCACAGCCATGTCCAGCATCCCTGCTTTTCACAAACACAGAAGATGCTGTGTCTCTTGGAGATGCAGGTACCCATAGTTCTCTGGGCTTCATGACTCTCCTTTGATAAGGTGTGGACAGAGGGGATAGGAAGCTAGACATGTGAGCAACCGTGGGGAAAGGGCCAGGAGCGTGATCTCTGAATAACAAGGCCGAATGGGATGGAGGAGACCGACAGACAGCCGCACGGTATCGAAGGACCAGGGAAAAGAGGTATGCACGGAAAGTCACAGTTGTTTTATAGATGGAAAAGGACTGGCAAACAATGTTCTCGTCCCAGCACCCCTCACACTGGGTGTGGCGGTGGAGGAAGGGCTTTCGCTCCCCCAAAGGCACTCAGGTGTGATACTGTCTACTCTAGAAACTGAATGGAAAGGTGCTTCTCCCCTCTCTGTGTTGTTCACTCTGTATCCCTGTGTCCATGTTCACCTGTAAATTTAGGATGGCCTGGGAATGTCACACTGCTCTCCAGGTCAACCACCCCTCTCAAAAGCTGGCCTAATAGGGGCGCTCAGGTGGTTCAGTCGGTTAAGTGTCCTACTCTTCTTTTCGGCTTGGGTCACTATCTCACAGTTCTTGAGATCAAACCCCACATGGGGCTCTGCACTGACAGTGCAGAGCCTGCCTGGGATTCTCTCTCTCTTCCTCTCTCTCTGCCCCTCCCCTGCTCATGCTCTATCTCTCTTTCAAAATAAGTGAATAAACTTTAAAGAACAGTAGCATTGTTTTCGGTGTTGTGTTTTTGAGTATTGCCTTCTTATTTGACTTGATGGTGTCCCCCCTCACCCCCCCCACCCCCGTCCTTCAAATCTGCAGCCAGGTTAGCTGCACGCACTGTGTGAAGCCAGGCTCAAAATAGGAGCAATTAAATTCATTAGACCTTCGAGGGATGAACTAGCTCCAGTCATTTCCTTCCCCCCAAGAAATGGTACAACAGCTTGAAACCTGGTTCACAGCTACATTCCAACACTCTCAATATTATGAGATAATGTGGGCATTCAGTCCTGCAGAACTATTTATACCTCACCATCCTAACGCCGAGGAACTTCTGTTGCTGAACCTGTTCCAGGATGTGTATGGATTTGAATAATGAATAGGGGATGTCCTGAGGAACACAAAGTCTCTGTCACAGAACTTTGAAACTTCCCTTTCTTCAAAATAGGCAGCAGCTGGGAATTGGCCACGATACCCCTTTTCCCTCAAGGCTAGTTGTTTCGTAGGGAAGAGGTGACAGCCATTCCCCATCAAGTACTTCCATACACAATATTATGCCTTGAAAGAAGGTAGAGCCAATCTCATCTGCCTATGATTTTTCTCTTCCCAAGTACAGGAGATAGCAATGTTGCAGATGAACATAGTAAGAACCTGAGGGTCTGTGATTAGAAACATGAAAATACAGAAACGCTGCTTCTGGATTCATCTGTATAGTAAATGGAATACTCACTGACTACATTAATGGACTGTGTTCTTTTTTTATTATTATTTTAATTTTTTTAGAGACAGAAAGACACAGTGTGAGTAGGGAAGAGGCAGGGAGTGAGGGAGACAGAATCTTAAGCAGACTCTGTGCTCGGTGTGGAGCTTGACGCATGGCTCCGTCTCATGACCCTGAGATCATGACCTGAGCCGAAATCTAGAGTCAGATGCTTAACTGACTGAGCCACGCAGGTGGCTGTATTCTTCTGTTTCATTTTTAAGTTGATTTATTTATTTTGAGAGAGAGGGAGAAAGTGCATGTGCGAGCAGGGGGAGTGGCAGAGAGAGAGGAGAGAGAGAATTCCAAGCAGGTTCCATGTGCTGTCAGCACAAAGCCTAATGTGGGGCTCAAACTCACAAACTGTGAGATTATGACCTGAGCTAAAATCAAGAGTCAGATGCTTAACCCACTGAGCTACCCAGGGACCCCATTTATGTTCTTTTTATTTGATAAAATCCTTTCATCAATCTTGAACAACCCTTAACTTCCGTGTGCTTCTGTGTGCTTAAAGAGAGAACACTCCTCCACTGCTCTTCTCTCGATCCAAGATGGAAACTCTTAATTGTGGAAAAATTCACGTTTTATTTGCAGTGTCACTTCTAGGTCGTGAGAGGCAGACCAGGATTCTGCAATGGAAATGGCAGAGCTGCCTTCCCTGACCCTGGTAGGTCCTCCCTGCCGCTGCTCTACATTCCACTTTGAAAAGCAAGTTTCTATTGGATGATATGGCTAAAAAAGAAAGAAAGAAAGAACTAGACATTAGTAATACTAGATGGGTCATTGAGCCCAACACAGTTTTGTACACCTGAGATGGCATCTCTCGAGGTGTGGTCAACACATCGGATGGATCCCCTGGAGAGTAGGCTAAAAATACACTTTGCTGCACCTCAGATTTATTTGTGCAAAATGTGTGCGGACAGGACCTGGGAATATGTATTTTTAACAAGCTTCCCAAGCGATTCTGATGCTAACATTTAAAGAGTTTAAGATTTGCTGAAAGTGTTGCTTCTTTCTAGCCACCCAAAGTGACAGCTTGAGAAGCTCTTGGAGAAAAACATCGATTCCATTGAATAGGGATGGGAGGAAAGTAATAAATAATTACTGAATGTGTAAAATGGGCCAGAAACTGTGCTAGTTAAAAACAAACACATTAGTGTCTGCTGGGTGGTTCAGTTAACTCTTGATTCTGGCTCAGGTCATGATCCCAGGGCCATGGGACTGGGTCCCGAGTCAGGTCCATGCTGAGTGTGGAACGTGCTTAAGATTCTCTCTTTCTCTTTCCCTCTGCCCCTCCCCAACTCATGCACAAGTGCATGCTCTCTCTACAATTAAAAACAAACCCATGTTTGATTGAAACATTACAACTCTTTGTTGAGGTGATCAGTTTACAGTCAAAAACACGTGGAACCAGGAGGCATACCCACATTCTAGAATTTGATCACCGTACCACCTCCCAGAGCTGGGAGCTAAACCTATAGCTGCATGGAGTCCAGGAAATGGATGGATGTATTTCCTGGAGAGAGCTTATGGTGGCACTATCTCTGGGATGCCTCATCATTTTGATGACCAGTTCAAGCTCGCCATGCACAGGTACTTTATGAAATGGCCTTTTGGTTCCACATGTGTTTGGTGAGAAACACAGATAGAGTACAGGACATACCATCATCAGTACAATTTTTAAACAAACATATTGCTCATTGTTTACTGACAGTGTGCACTGGTCTCTATGCTAAGCAGTGTTCTGAATTTACTACTTCATGGGGTACCTGGGTGGCTCAATCGGTTAAGCATCCAACTCTTGATTTCAGCTCAGGTCATGATCTCACATTTCTTGGGATTGAGCCCCGTGTTGGGCTGTGCACTAACATTGCAGAACTTGCCTGGGATTCTCTCTGGCTCTCTGCCCCTCCCCTGCTCACTCAATCTCATTCTCTCCCTCTTTCTCAAAATAAACTTAAAAAAAGATATACTTTTCATAGTGGCCTATGAGGCAAGTGCTGTTATCTCTATTTTTTTGTCCAGGAACAGAAACGTTCCTTAGCATGAAACATGTGCACTCACAGAGCTAGCAAGCAGGAGGGCCTGGGATGGCTGTTGGACTCCAAAGTCCGCAGGAGACCCCCACACTGGAATCGGTGCAGCAAAGTTTAGCTTCTTCCCTGACACTTGAGCAGAGGTCCAGGGCTGCTGTGCCTTTCGAATAAACTATCCATCTCTTCGTTTGTCATTAAATAACATGTTTGAGTAGCTACGGATCTCTTCGGTTGAATGTTCTCGATCTCTTTTCCCCGACAAGCTAATCCCCCTTTCTCCATACTTTTAAATGTCCATTTAATTTAAGATGAGGAGACCTTATCTTGCTGTAGAGGAGTGTTGTGTTATGTTTTCCATGGACACGATAGAGTTTCTACTAACTGATGTCATTTGTAAGACATTCCAGTTAGAGCTGCCCCAGGTTATTGGCGAACACTTCACCGTGAATTGTCCACATGGATAGTGATTATACGTAATAAGTTTACTTCACCAAAAAAAATAAGTTTACCTCATCAATTAAGCCTCCTGATATATGGCCCCAGGAACATTTGGTCTCCCACCAACCTATCATACACAGTGCTACTCTTTTTGTTTGTTTGTTTCTGAGGGGAGGTGGGCAGAGAGAGAGGGAGAGAGAAAGAATCCCAAGCAGGCTCCACATTCACACCTCAGAGCCCAATGCAGGGCTCAAACCCACAAACTATGAGATCATGACCTGAGCTGAAATCAGGACACCTAACCAACTGAGCTACCCACACGCTCCAGGACTTCCGATATATGGGCCAAAGAACATTTGGTCCCCCACCAACCTATCATACACAGTGCAGCTCTTACTCTAACAGAGGACTAGTCAAAATGGTCCAAGTAAGAAAAATTAAACTTACCTGTTTACTCATTTACCACCAAACAACAAGTGTTGGGAGATAATTCTTCCTTGGGTCTCTCAAAATTCTGTACCTCTTGTGAACAGAGGCATTGGCTGCCTTTCTTCCAAAATATCTTTTCAAGGATGTTTGCACATAGAACATGTACAACATGAACAGAGATCGTGTCTCCGTCTGGAGCAAATGGCGGGTGTGTTTACCATGCTGCATAATATATTGGGCTTTCTTAAGCTCAGGATTCCTCTCTTAAAATGCAACTCCTGGAACATGGAGATGTCACCGGGTCTTCTCGGAATCGTTCTGTGGGCCTCAAGAACCTGACACAAGAAAACGCTGATCCTCTGACTACTGCTAATGCTATGAGAAATAAGGTTCTGTATCTCTGGCCCATGAGGGTCGTGTCTTTTGCCAAGATCCACTAAACTATGGAAGGCTATCTTGTAAAGCTTGCAAGGGGTGTGAAATCTCAGACCCTTCACAGTTCTTGAGGACAGCAATGTCATTACTATAGTTTTTCATGGTGGTAACCACCGTTTCACCTAGTGTGAATCAGTGAATCAGTGAATCAGTGAATCAAACTCTATTCTAAGCAGTGCACCATATGATTTCATCTCAACCTCACCAGAGAGTTGTTTAGGAGATAGCATTGACATTGAGCACATTCTGACTTTTGTTCTAATATCCACCCCTCTTACCCAGCAAGGAAGTCCTCCGTCTGTCTATAACTTTAGTGAGGAACCTATTCCCTTTGCAGATGACCAGGTTTTGAACTTCATTCTAAACTAACAAGGCCATGGCACTCCCCTGGTCATGGAAACTGGTCAGGAAATGAACACATTTATCCTGTTGGGGCAAAAGGAGCTGGGGGACAGTGAACTAGGGACCTCTGGGAAAGAAGAGCCCCTGCTCAGACATAAAGCCAAAGGGAAAGACAAATATTGACATGTGTCAGCAGGGCACCAGAGACAACATTGAATCGATATGTGTTTATCACAATGGATGCGGAATATAACCAGAGCAGGGGCTGGAGTTCCATATTGTGCCAAATACCACCCTGTTAGTGCTGCAACACGGGGAAGTCCTGGGGCAGGGTGCTAAGGCAGCTCAATGCACTTAGCGGGTTCAGAGCAATGGCTACCTATCAGTTAGCACCAAAGTATCCTACTATGCTAATAACTGATACCGCTATCCTTGGCTGTGCAGGTGTGAAGCCCAGAACTGCTCCATCCTTCTCACTACCCGTCAGAGGAAGAAGCTCACACAGGAGGGCACAGCCAACACCATCGCAGGGAGACGGCCAGAGGGCCACTGGACCGGGATGACCCTGACCGTTGCCCTCCCTCCTCTAGACTGTTTCAATGAATAGACTACAGACTCCCTTTTCATTTCATGTAAACTAGCTTGCGTTTGGATTTTAGCGACCTGTAGTCAGAAGCATCCACGGAGGGGCGCGTGGGTGGCTCAGTCAGCTGGACGTCTGACTTGGGCTCAGGTCATAATCTTACTGCTCCTGGGCTTGAGCCCCACGTCAGACTCTGTGCTGACAGCTCAGAGTCTGGAGACTGCTCTGGATTCTGTCTCTATCTTTCTGTCCCTCCCCTTCTAATGTTCTGCCTCTCTCTCTGTCTCTTAGATATAAATAAAACATTAAAAAAAAAAAAAGCATCCACCAAAGCATGAAGTAACCAGTCCAGGAAGTCAGAGCAAGTAAATAGCTGCATTAGAAGTCAAAGTCAAGTCTCTTGGGCTTAAATGTTCCTGCTCTTTCTGATGTACCATGTTGCTCCCAAATATCAAATGAATATGCAAACGTTATTTGCAAACTGTAAAGGCCATATTCAAATTTTAGCTTCTGAGACTAAGAACCCCCAGAAAAATACAAAGAGGCCAATGTTTCCTTCCTGATTATCACTGAGCATTCTTCCCACCCCAACTGCAAACATCCAGCTTCATGATAAGAATACTATCATAGAGAAAGGAAAATATAATAAACTGTTTCCGATGTTCAAATTATTTTCTGAGAACACTGGTGGTACATCTCATAGTGGAAGTCAAACCAGATGACCAGAAACCTGTCCCAGGAAAGGCCTCTCACATCATCGTCATCTTGAGAGCACACAGGAGTAAGTGCTGGATTCAACCCAGGAATATTGTGGACACTGTCATCAACATGTCCATGTTCTCATAACACCTCCTAGATGCCTGCACAGAGAGAACTGGCTTCCTTCTCATCTCACAGTCACCCCAAAGGCCAAAAATTAACCACTGATTTAGAAAAAGAAAAGACTAGAACTTTGCATATTTCTTCCCTCAATCAAGAATCCATGTAAATGAAGACTATACATTTGCATCTTTTTAAAAATTTTTTGTCTATTTATTTATTTTAAGAGGTAGACAGAGAGTGTGAGTGGGGGAGGGCCAGAGACAGGAGACACAGAATCTGAAGTAGGCTCCAGGCTCTGAGCTGTGAGCACAGAGGCTGACGTGGGGCTCGAACTCCCAGACTGTGAGATCATGACCTGAGCTGAAGTCAGATGCTTAACTGACTGAGCCCCTCAGGTGCCCCCTCAGTTTAATTAATGGCCTTTGAGTGTTTTCTGGCAATCTAATCTACTTTTTTAAAAAGAATTCAACTGTTAATTTTTTGGAGGTGGTGGCCAGTAAAATTTTTCTTTCAAAATGATGAATACCTCAGCTACTGAAGTTTATGAATTTAGATTTGTTTTTACATGTGTTACAGGAAAATAAAAATTACTGAAAATCTGCCTGTGGTATAACTAGAAACAAAACTTTGGTAAGTGAAGTTATGGGTAAATTTTATTCTTTCTGACCTGTTTCACCACTAGGAGAATAAAGTCAGTTCATAAATGCAGGTGATACCAAGATATCTCTTGAGTATTCCTAAATTTTTCAATTTTTGGAGTAACATCTCCTTTAATTTTCAAGTAGAATGCTTTTAAAAATTTTTTTATGTTTATTTATTTTATAGTTAGAGACAGAGTGTGAGCAGAGGAGAGGCAGAGAGAGAAAGGGAGACACAGAATCAGAAGCAGGCTCCAGGCTCTCAGCTGTCAGCACAGAGCCCAATGCAGGGCTCGAACTCATTAACCTTGAGATCAAGACCTGATCTGAAGTTGTATGCCTAACTGACTGAGCCTTTCAGGTGCCCCTAGAATGCTTTTTTTTTTTAAATGAAAGGTTTTATTTATTTTTGAGAGAGGGAGCATGAATGGGGGAGGCACAGAAAGAGGGGGACAGAGGGTCCAAAGTGGATTCTGTGCTTACAGCAGCAAGCCTGATGTGAGGCTTGAATCCATGAACTGTGAGATCATGACCTGAGCCAAAGTCAGATAGTCAACCAACAGAGCCACCAGGCACCCCTCAAACAGAATGCTTGAGTGACCATCCCAGGCTTTCCCAGATATTCCCAAGGACTCTCAAAAGCTTACAGGTCTCCAGCAATCTCTGGTTCAATTGTTCCCTTCTGCTGCAGTCTTCATTTCTGTTTCAGTCTTCCATCTGTGACTGAGAGAGACTCTTCAACACTGCCTCATGCTGGCCACTAACACACCCTCCAAGGCACCGCCAATGTAAAGCTATGTATCCGAGTTTACTGATGGTCTCCACACTTCAGGATAGAATGCGAATACCACAATGTCCACTACTACCTTCAACCTGTACTTTGAATATAAGTCTTCCTGGAATCTAAAGCAAAACATTTAAACCCTTGGCAGCTATGTCCAGCTTCCTAGCCTTTGTGCCTGCATCAAGGTCTACCCTGCTCTCATCTGTGGGAGAGAACACCCTCTATAAACATTCCACCCTGCTTGTTCCACAATGTTCCACTCACTACATACAGGAGTCAGCTTCCCTTTGGGACTCATTAGACACCCTTAGACACAAGAACAGATTGACTGGGGGGCTCAGTCAGTTAAGCACCAACTCTGGCTCAGGTCATGATTTCACTGCTCTTGAGTTTGAGCCCCACATCGGGCTCTGTGCTGACAGTTTGGAGCCTGGATCCTGCTTTGATTTCTGTCTCCTTTCTCTCCACCCTTCCTCTGCTTGCGCTCTGTCTCTTTCTCTCAAAAATAAACAAACATTGAAATAAATTAGAAAAAAAAAAAAAAAGAATAGATTTCCAAAGTCTGAGTTATGTTGGAACCAGGGGGATGGTGGTTAACACCCACAGTGGAACAACACAGGACGGCTGTCAGCATGATAAATGCAGCTGATGTGGAAGTTTCTGGGCCTCAACCTCAGAGTGACTATAAAATGTAAGGAAGCTCTATATGGTATCCTACAGCTGAGAGGGTTCTTACAGGGGAAAAGACAAATATGAAAGGAGTTTGGACCTCGCTGGAGAAGGTGAAGCTCAGCCCACTGGGTAGCAGAGAAGTTCACTGGTTTGCACCAGCTAGAGGCGGTCTGCAGTCACTGGGTAAGCTGGGGATCAATGCTCTGGAATGCAGGTGGCTGCAGGGGACCGGCACCTGGTGGTGTGGGTGTGCGGAGGGAGTGTGGACTTTATGGGCATCCTCCAGGCCACAGGGGAGCTGGGATTAGGGAGGTCTACCGGGGAGGGGTTAGGGCGTCAGTGTGGGCAGGAGGCTCAGAAGGTGAGGGTTTCCATATTGAGAGGCAAGAAGGTGATTACCTATATTTCTGTGTGTCCATCTGAAATAATGTTCCCTTTGCCTGAAAAACGTCACTGAGTAATTCTTAGTTCAGGTCTGTTATGGACAGATTTTCTCAGACTTTATTTATCTGGAGTTTGCTATTTTGCCTTCATCTTTGGAGAATGTTGTTGCTTGTATGGATTTCTAAGTTGGAGACTGTTTTTCTGTCGTACTTCAAAGATGCCATCATGTGGGCTTCTGGCTTCTGGTGTATCCCTTTGGAACCAATCTGCTGTTCTTCTTGTTCTTCTGAAGGTAGTGCTTAGTTTTCTAGCTTCTTTTTCTCCCCTCTTTCTTCCTTCTTCTTCTGCCTTCTGTTTTCAAAGATTTCCATTTTGTCATTTTTAGCAGCATCACTATGATGTGCCTAACTGTGGTTTTCTTTGTATGTATCCACTCCGGGGCTAGGAGAGCTTATTAAAATCGGCCTTCCAGCTCAGAACAATTTTTTTTAATGTTTACGTATTTTTGAGAGAAAGAGAGAAAGAGAGAGCATCAGCAGGGGAGGGGCAGAGAGAGACAGGCAGAGAGGATCAGAAGCGGGCTCTGTGCTGACCACAGAGAGCCCAATGCAGGGCTCAAACTCACAAACCATGAGATCACGACCTGTTCGGAAGTCAGACGCTTAACGGACTCAGCCACCCAGGCGCCCCGGAGAGCTTAGTGAATTTGTGGCTGAACATATTTTATCGCATTGGGAAAATTCTTGACCATTATCTCTTCCAACACTGCTTCTACTCCTGTTCCTTCTCTTCCTGCCTTGCATTCATCGTAGAAGTCCAACTGTGCTCATGTTAGGCCTTTTCGCCACATGGCATCTGTACCTTCAGGACATCCCATATGTTCAATCTATTTTCTTAAACATATTAATTACACTTAACACAGAGTTTGTGCCTCACAATGTCAATAACTGGGTCATCTGTGGGTCTCTTCCTATTGTCTTTTTTTTCTCTTGTGGTCTTGTTTCTTGACATGCTTAGAACTCAAAAAAATTCAGTGCTGGGCATTGAGTATACAAAATCATGGAGGGTTCAGAAGATACCATACCAGAGAAAGATTTACAGTGTTCTCTATGGCAGGCACTATGTTAGGCTTGGGGAAAACATAATTAAATAAAGCAGAGAAAATCCCCGCCTTCGTGGAGTTTATATCCAGTGGGGGCATTATACAATGACAAATGAATAAATAATAATAAAGCAAGCAGTGATAAAGGATATCAGGTAAATCAAGTAAGGGGATAGAGATGAAAGGGAGGGTGCATTTGGACTGAGCCATCAGGGCAACATTTGATCTAAGGTTGAATAAAGTGAGGGTGAGAGACATGAAAATAGCTAGGGGAAAGATGCTCCAGGCAGAGAGAAAAGCAAACATAAGAACCCTAAGACAGGGGGGTGCTTGACTCTGGATTTTATTCTGTGTGGGGGCCACGAAGGGCTTGGGGGAAAGGATGGTATGATCTGATCTCAACTTAAAAGGATCATTTTGGGGGCGCCTGGGTGGCTCAGTCAGTTAAGCTTCCGACTTCAGCTCAGGTCATGATCTCATGGTTTGTGAGTTTGAGCCCTGCCTGCATCAAGTTCTGTGCTAGCAGCTCAGAGCCTGGAGCCTGTTTTGGATTCTGTGTCTCCCTCTCTCTCTGCACCTCCCCCACTCATGTTCTGTCTCTCTCTGTCTCAAAAGTTTATTTATAGTTATAAATAAACTATAAAAAATAAAAAAATAAAATTAAATAAAAGGATCATTGTGTCTGATGTGTTTGGAAGAGAGAGCAGCAGAGCAAGGGTGTCTGTGGGGGGAGAGTTAGAAGATGGAAGTGTAGGCATCTTCACCATTGCTGATGGTGACTTGGTCTGGAGAGGGAGTGGTGGGCATCAGGAGGGGCAGTTGAACTTGGGGTGTATTTTTGAAGATAGACACCACGGATTCCAATGATGGCTTTGGTGGAGGGTCTGCGGAGATGGGCTCCCTGCCACTTGCACCAGCCCATGCAAAATAAATATTCATTTGTGCACTTAGCTTAATTTTTTAAAATTGTGTTTAATGTTAGCCTTTACTACAAAGCTGTCATCATCAAGACAGTATGGTATTGGCACAAAAGCAGACACATAGACCAATGGAACAGAATTGAGAACTCAGAATTGGACCCAAAAGTATACAGCCAACTGATCTTTGACAAAGCAGGAAAGAATATTCAATGGAAAAAAGACAGCCTTTTTAACAGATGGTGTTGGGAGAACTGGACAGCAACATGCAGAAGAATGAAACTAGATCATTTTCTCACACCATGCACAAAAATAAACTCAAAATGGATAAAGGACCTGAACGTGAGACAGGAAACTATCAACACCCTAGAGGAGAAAGC